>NC_053024.1:452804959-453167333 GCF_003073215.2 Triticum urartu | reverse complement strand
ATCCCTGGTTCCACAGGTAGTTTAAGTGCGGCGCACTTTGACAGGACATCAGCAATGGCGTTCTGAGCTCTTGGAACATGCTCCATTTGTAAGCCGTCAAAGCGCTCTTCTAGCTTTCTCACTTCGTCGACGTAAGCTTCCATCAATGGACTCTGATAATTCTTGTTCACTTGACGGACGACAAGTTGTGAGTCACCCTTGACAATGAGTTTCTTGATCCCAAGGTCTGCCGCGATCCTGAGACCGGCAAGCAATCCCTCATACTCTGCAGTATTGTTTGTTGCCTGCTCCTTGGGAAAGTGCATCTGGACTATGTACTTGAGGTGCTCTCCGGTGGGTGCGACAAGCAGGACACCAGCGCCGGCGCCTTGCAGCGAAAAGGCACCATCAAAGTACATCAGCCATTCTTTGCTCGCTTCCTTGATGGGGATGCTCGTTTCTGGAATTTCTTCATCTGGTGTTGGCGTCCATTCTGCTATAAATTCTGCCAATGCTCTGCTTTGGATAGTTGAAGTACTCTCAAACTTGAGGCCAAAGCTTGACAGTTCTAGTGCCCACTCAACAATCCTGCCTGTCGCTTCTGGATTCTGTAGTATCCTTTTCAGCGGAAAGCGAGTGACAACTATGATCTCATGTGCTTGGAAGTAATGGCGCAGCTTTCTCGAGGCCATGAGGAGGCCGAAAAGCAATTTCTGCATGCCAGAGTACCTTGACCTAGCCCCCTGTAGAAGGGAACTGACAAAGTAAACTGGGCGCTGCACCATTTTCTTCTGTGTCTCCTCGTGCATCTGCGCAGATCCATCTTTGTCGGGACCAGAGCTTGCCGGGGAAGCCCCCTGCTTGTCGCTGGATGTGCTTGCTGTGGTTGCGGGCTCGTCATCTGCCTCCCTCTCTGGTACTAACACAGCACTAACCACTTGATTGGTTGCCGCTATATACAACAGCAACTTCTCTTGTGGCTTAGGTGCGACAAGTATTGGAGGGGAGGACAGGTATCTCTTCAAGTCTTGCAGCGCAGCCTCCGCTTCCGGAGTCCATTTCATTGGGCCTGCCTTCTTCAATAATTTGAAAAATGGCAGGGCGCGCTCGGCAGACCGAGAGATGAACCTGCTGAGAGCAGCCACACAACCGGCAAGTCTTTGTACATCCTTGACGCGCTTGGGTGCTTCAATCTGCTCAATGGCCTTGATCTTGTCGGGATTGGCTTCAATTCCCCGCTGAGACACGAAGAACCCGAGAAGCTTGCCGGAAGGAACTCCAAACACACACTTCTCTGGGTTGAGCTTGAGGCTGATCTTGCGCAGATTTGCAAAGGTTTCGTCCAAATCTTGAATCAGAGTTGCCCTGTCCTTGCTCTTGACCACTATATCATCCATGTAGGCTTCCACATTTCTGTGTATTTGCGGCTCAAGGGCGACATGGACTACTCTTGCAAATGTTGAACCAGCATTTTTTAATCCGAAAGGCATTCGTACGA
This sequence comes from Triticum urartu, assembly GCF_003073215.2. Taxonomy (NCBI): domain Eukaryota; kingdom Viridiplantae; phylum Streptophyta; class Magnoliopsida; order Poales; family Poaceae; genus Triticum; species Triticum urartu. The sequence goes on along the minus strand of NC_053024.1, from coordinate 453,165,856 downwards.
AACAGTACGTGCCACATGGAGTAATAAATGCGGTCTTCTCCTCATCCTCTTCTGCCATGAAGATCTGATGATATCCTGAATATGCGTCAAGAAATGAAAGCAAATCACATCCGGCTGTGGAGTCAACAATCTGGTCAATGCGCGGCAAAGGAAATGGGTCTTTGGGACAAGCTTTGTTAACATCGGTAAAATCAATACAAAGCCTCCATTTCCCGTTTGCCTTGCGCACGACTACAGGATTGGCCAACCACGTAGGATGGAGCACTCCTCTGACAAGGCCTGCTGCTTCCAATTTCTTGATCTCCTCTGCAATGAACTCTTGGCGCTCCACTGCCTGCTTCCTGACCTTCTGCTTGACGGGCCACGCATGAGGGCAAACGGCAAGGTGGTGCTCAATCACTTTCCTGGGAACACCGGGGATGTCAGACGGTTGCCACGCAAACACGTCGACATTCGCCCGCAGGAAAGTAACGAGCGCGCTTTCCTATTTAGGGTCGAGAGTGGCACTGATGGTGAAGGTACCACCAGTGCCGTCCTCCTTGGCGGACACTTTTTTCGTCTCTGGCGGAGCTGCCATCGTCTTCTTACACTTGCCGGTGGAGCTCGATGGTGCGTCCTCGACGGCAGCGCAGCACTCCGAAGAGGTGCGCTTGCCGGAGTGGGCATCAGAACTCTTGCCGGACTTGGTCTTCTTCCCCCCGGGAGCTTCAGCGGCAAGTGACTCGCGTTCTGCTGCGGCTGCTGCTTCCCGGTAGATCTTGTCGGCACAGATAAGAGCATCTTTCTTGTCGCCAGGGACAGAGATGACGCTTATCGGGCCTGGCATCTTCAGCATGTTATATGCGTAGTGAGAGGCTGCCATGAACTTGGCAAGTGCTGGACGGCCAAGTATTCCATTGTAAGGTAATGGAATATCGGCAACGTCAAAAGTGACCCTCTCAGTCCTGAAGTTCAGCTCGCTGCCAAATGTTACTGGCAACGTGACTTTCCCCTTCGGCTTGCTCCTTCCCGGGTTAATTCCTTGGAATGTGCCGGTTTCTTCGAGCTCGCTGTCAGGGATCTGGAGTTTCTGGAGTACAGCGGAGGAGATCAGGTTCAAGCCGGCCCCGCCGTCAACTAACATCTTAGTGACCTTGAGGTTGCGGATAGTTGGTGAAACCAACATCGGCAAACACCCGACCGCAGTTGTGCGATCAGGGTGGTCCTCAATGTCAAAGATGAGAGGAGTGCTGGACCATTTCAGAAGTTTGCGCGATTCGACAGGTGGTTCCGCTGCATTGACTTCCCGCACCAACTGCTTGAGTTGGCGGTGTGAAGTGTGCAGAGAAGCACCGCCGTCAACGCACAAGACCTCTGTGGCTTTCTGAAACTCCTGCTCACTGGTCTCAACATCATCCATGTCTTCGTCGTCGTCGTCGTCTTCATCGTTGTCGCGGCCGCGGGGAGGTCTGTCTCCATGCCGCTGCTTGGCCTTGCCACGGCGTCCTCCCCGGCCGGTGCGCTTCTTGCCGGATTCTCCAGCACCTCCTTGGGCCCTCTCCTTGTCTCGCCGCTCGTACTCAGCCTTTTGCTGCTGGACAAGCTGCTCGACCTTCTTGCAGCTCTGGAGGTCATGGCCCTTGGTGCGGTGAATCTTGCAGTACTGCTTGTCGGTGCCGTCCTGCTTGTCGGCGATTGCCACAGCCTGGCAGTTGGTGCACGCGGCAACCTCCTTGCCGGAGCTACCAACTTTGGCCTTCTTGGCGCCACCTTCGTTGCCGGACTGCTCAACGACTAGCGCCTCTTTGCCTTTCTTCTTCCTGTTCCGCCGCCGGTTTCTCTTTGTCGGGGCAGCATCCTCACTGTCAGATCCTTCTGCTCCGGTCTTCTCTCCAGGGAGTTTCCTCCCTTCCTCAGCACGTGCACACTTGTCGGCCAGGGCATACAGCTCACTGACGTCTCTGATCCTGGACATCGCCATCTCCTCCCGCATCCCGCGGTTACGCACGTTCTGATGGAACGCGCTGATGACCGCGGCGGGGTGGACGTCTGGGATGTTATACTGTACACGGCTGAACCTCTGAATGTACTTGCGTAGGGGCTCTCCTTCCTTCTGGGCGAGCAGATGAAGGTCGCTCTCTTGGCCATGAGGTTTGTGGCCGCCTGTAAAGGCGCCAACAAACTGATGGCATAGGTCAGCCCAGGAGGATATGGAGTTGTCCGGCAAGTGCATGAGCCAGGACCTGACATTGGGCTTGAGCACCAGCGGGAAGTAGTTGGCAAGGATCTTGTCGTCCCGCCCCCCGGCAGCCTGCACCACGATGGTGTAGATGCTGAGGAACTCCGACGGATGCGTCTTGCCGTCGTACTTCTCTGGTACATCTGGTTTGAAATTCTTCGTGCTGGGCCACTGGACTTGCCGCAGCTCACGAGTGAACGCAGGGCAACCTACCGCGTACGGCAAGTCGCCTGGTTCCCCTAGCGCATGCATGTCAACAGAGGGCCCAGCGCGCTGGTCTGATTGACGTCGCGCTTCCCTTCGGCGCTCGATGCGAGTACGAGCGCCTTCTTGTTGTCGTTCTTGAAGAACTTGGCGCTGATCGCGACGAGCTCGCAGATCTGACGACGCGGTGGAATCGCTGTCGAGGTGGATCCGGCGAGTCGGCGATCTCGGCCTTTGGGGCGGAGAGTGCACAGTAGTTGTACCCCCACCAGTCTTGTCGTCTCCGGCTCATGCCTGGCTGGCTTGCCGCGGCTGCGACGTGCTCGGCTGCCGCTGAGTGTCGCCGTTGGCGAAGCCGATGAGACTCTGGATGGTGGCCCTCCAATCGTCGATCTTGTCCGCCGTTGGAGGGTAGTCTAGGAGCAGCTGAGCTCGCGCCAAAGCTTCTGCTGCAGTGGCGGGTGGTGGTGGCGAACGGTGCGAGGAGCGGGATATGCTCGGACTTTAACCACGTTAGAAGGGGCAATATCCTGTCCAGGCGACCGTGCCTCGCTCGTGCCAGCATGTTGGCGTGCATGGTGGTCCTGAGCGCTCCGAGATCCACCAGCCCAATCTTGGTCTAGCAAACGCATGGTACCGTGAGTACCATGACGCTGCCGGTCCCGCGCCTCCTAAGACAGGCGCGGTGCATGTACGGACGCCGAGGTCTTGGAGTGCGCCCGGTCGTTGTGGGAGCCGGCTACGCCGCCGATGGGCAGCGCAGCCTCGCCCTTGGACCTGGCAGCACCGTGAGCTCCCTCGTCTACGCTCGTTCTTCCGCCGGCGCCGGCCCCATCAGCCGTTTGTCCCGGCGGTGGTGGGTAAGGCGCGGACGGAGCAGCCGCCTCCGAAACCTTCTTCTTCGGTGGCATGTTGATGAAGATGATGAAGATCTAGCTCGCGAGAACGCCGGATCTGGTTCACACAACTTCGACGCCCCCTACCTGGCGTGCCAAAGATGCCGGGGTACTGATCTACGGGCACCTATGGGACCGGCGGACCGGGTCCCTTTCGGTTCGGCGGGGGCGGAGATCGTGCAAAGAGCGGATCGAGGCGATGCACGCGAGCGATTTACCCAGGTTCGGGCCGCACGGATGCGTAAAACCCTACTCCTGCTTTGTGGTTTGTATTGATTTCTTGCTCGGGAGCGCGGAGTGCTACAGTACACTTGAGCAGCTAGCAAGACCGAGCGTGAGTGTTCGAACTAGCTAACCCCCCTCTACATTGCACACAGGCCTCCTTTTATATGCTCAAGGGGTTCCCGACAGGTGGCAACGGAGGTAAAGGGCAAAAATGGAAAGGTGCTGTGGTAGGCACAGCTACCTGCTACAGTGTATCATACCTAACCCTGACGGCAGGGGACAAGGGCCTTAAATGCCCGTCTGTGTCGCCTAAACAGTGCGAAAAGGGACCGCCAGGGACGCCACCGTTCGCCACGATGGCGATCTTGTCAGCGCCGCTTGCCACCGCGCGCCGCTTGCTGCACAGCCTCCCGCCACATACGCCTGGAAGGGCCCAGAGCGACACGTTGGTGGATGTGCTGGAGCGCGGGCCCAGGGAGGTGGCTTGCCGCGGCAAGCGCCTTGCCGCTGTCGTTGCCTTGTCGCGTCCGGGAGCTTGTCGCTCACCGGGCCTTGCCGGGGCGCGTGGTGCGCCGCGGCAAGTTCCTTGCAATGCCTTGGGTGGCCTTCCCGGCAAGCTCCTCTTGTCGGGGTCTTGGGATGCTTTTGTTAGCCTTCCCGGCAAGCTCCTCTTGCCGGGGTCTTGTCTTCTTGGCTTGGACACTTTGTTCTTGAATGGCTCCAAAGGAACCACGGAGGACCTTGGCGGTCACCCGGCAAGCCTTGCCGCGGGATGCTGCGACTGCCCGTGCACAAGTTCGGGGTACTAGGGTACCCCTACTCTAGTACACCGACACATGGCTTATGTGATATGGGTGCTAGTGCTAGTACAATACCTCATACCTTATACAAAAAATTATCCATGATATTGCACCTGCTGAGATAGAAGATACCGATGTTACAATTAAGCTTGCCAATAGAGATACTATTTCACCAATTGGGATTGTTAGAGATGTTGAAGTCTTGTGTGGGAAGGTCAAATATCCTGCTAATTTTCTTGTTCTTGGTTCCCCACAAGATAGCTTTTGTCCCATTATATTTGGTAGACCCTTCTTAAATACTGTTAATGGTAGGATAGACTGCAAAAAGGATGTTGTTACTATTGGTTTGGGTGATATGTCTCATGAGTTTAACTTCTCTAAATTTCATAGACAACCTCGTGATGAGGAGCTAGCTAGTAAGGATGAAATTATTGGTATTGCCTCTATTGCTATGCCCCCTAATGATCCTATAGAACAATATTTGCTCGACCATGAAAATGATATGTTCATGAATGAAAGAAGGGAAATAGATGAGGTATTATTTAAACAAGGACCTATTCTGAAACACAACTTGCCTGTTGAAATCCTAGGGGATCCTCCTCCACCCAAGGGTGATCCCGTGTTTGAGCTTAAACCGTTACCTGATACTCTTAAATATGCTTATCTTGATGAAAAAAAGATATATCCTGTTATTATTAGTGCTAACCTTTCAGAGCATGAAGAAAATAAATTATTGAAAACTCTGAAGAAGCACCGTGCTGCTATTAGATATACTCTTGATGATCTTAAGGGCATCAGTTCCACTCTATGTCAACACAAAATAAATTTGGAGAAGGATGCCAAACCAGTTATTGATCACCAACAATGGCTAAATCCTAAGATGAAGGAAGTGGTAAGAAAGGAAATATTAAAGCTCCTTGAGGCAGGTATAATTTATTCCATTGCTGATAGTCAGTGGGTAAGTCCTGTTGTCGGTGTCAAAACCGGCAGATCTCGGGTAGTGTTGGGGAACGTAGTAATTTCAAAAAAAATCCTACGCACATGCAAGATCATGGTGATGCATAGCAACGAGAGGGGAGAGTGTTGTCCACGTACCCTCGTAGACCGAAAGCGGAAGCGTTAGCACAACGCGGTTGATGTAGTCGTACGTCTTCACAATTCGACCGATCAAGTACCGAACGTACGGCACCTCCGAGTTTAGCACACGTTCAGCCCGATGATGTCCCTCGAACTCCGATCCAGCCGAGTGTTGAGGGAGAGTTTCGTCAGCACGACGGCGTGGTGACGATGTTGATGTTCTACCGACGCAGGGCTTTGCCTAAGCACCACTACAGTATTATCGAGGTGGACTATGGTGGAGGGGGCACCGCACACGGCTAAAAGATCAACTTGATCAATTGTTGTGTCTATGGGGTGCCCCTGGCCACGTATATAAAGGAGTGGAGGAGGGGAGGGGCCGGCCCTCTCTATGGCGCGCCCTAGGGGAGTCCTACTCCCACCGGGAGTAGGATTCCCCTTTTCCTAGTAGAACAAGGAGCCCTTCCATGTAGTAGGAGTAGGAGGGAAGGAAAGGGAAGGGGAAAGGAGAAGGAAGGAAGGGGGCGCCCCCCTCCCTAATCCAATTCGGACCAGCCCATGGGGAGGGTTGCGGCCACCCTTTGAGGCCTTTCTCTCCTTTCCTGTATGGCCCATTAAGGCCCAATACGAATTCATGTAACTCCCCGGTACTCCCAAAAATACCCGAATCACTCGGAACTTTTCCGATGTCCGAATATAGTCATCCAATATATCGATCTTTACGTCTCGACCATTTCGAGACTCCTAGTCATGTCCCCGATCTCATCTGGGACTCCGAACTCCTTTGGTACATCAAAACACATAAACTCATAATATAACCGTCATCGAACTTTAAGCGTGCGGACCCTACGGGTTCGAGAACTATGTAGACATGACCGAGACACGTCTCCTGTCAATAACCAATAGCGGAACCTGGATGCTCATATTGGCTCCTACATATTCTACGAAGATCTTTATCGGTCAAACCGCATAACAACATACGTTGCTCCCTTTGTCATCGATATGTTACTTGCCCGAGATTCAATCGTCGGTATCTCAATACCTAGTTCAATCTCGTTACTGGCAAGCCTCTTTACTAGTTACGTAACACGTCATCCCGCAACTAACTCATTAGTTGCAATGCTTGCAAGGCTTATAGTGATGTGCATTACCGAGTGGGACAAGAGATACCTCTCCGACAATCGGAGTGACAAATCCTAATCTCGAAATACGCCAAACCAACAAGTACCTTCGGAGACACCTGTAGAGCACCTTTATAATCACCCAGTTACGTTGTGACGTTTGGTAGCACACAAAGTGTTCCTCTGGTAAACGGGAGTTGCATAATCTCATAGTCATAGGAACATGTATAAGTCATGAAGAAAGCAATAGCAACAAACTAAACGATCTAGTGGTATGCTAACGGAGTGGGTCAAGTCAATCACATCATTCTCTAATGATGTGACCCCGTTAATCAAATGACAACTCATGTCTATGGCTAGGAAACTTAACCATCTTTGATTCGACGAGCTAGTCAAGTAGAGGCATACTAGTGACATACTGTTTGTCTATGTATTCACACATGTATTATGTTTCTGGTTTATACAATTCTAGCATGAATAATAAACATTTATCATGATATAAGGGAATAAATAATAACTTTATTATTGCCTCTAGGGCATATTTCCTTCAGTCTCCCACTTGCACTAGAGTCAATAATCTAGTTCACATCGCCATGTGATTTAACATCAATAGTTCACGTTACCATTTGATTAACACCCATAGTTCACATCGTCATGTGACCAACACCCAAACGGTTTACTAGAGTCAATAATCTAGTTCACATCGCTATGTGATTAATACCCAAAGAGTACTAAGGTGTGATCATGTTTTGCTTGTGAGGGAAGTTTAGTCAACGGGTCTGCCACATTCAGATCCGTATGTATTTTGCAAATTTCTATGTCAACAATGAACTGCACGGAGCTACTCTAGCTAATTGCTCCCACTTTCAATATGTGTCTATATTGAGACTTTGAGTCATCTGGATCAGTGTTAAAACTTGCATCGACGTAACCCTTTACGACAAACCTTTTGTCACCTCCATAATTGAGAAACATATACTTATTCCACTAAGGATAATTTTGACCAATGTCCAGTGATCTACTCCTAGATCACTATTGTACTCCTTTGCCAAACACAGGGCAGGGTATACAATAGGTCTGATACACAGCATGGCATACTTTATAGAACCTATGGCTGAGGCATAGGGAATGCCTTTCATTCTCTCTCTATCTTCTGCCGTGGTCGGGTTTTGAGTCTTACTCAACTTCACACCTTGTAACAAAGGCAAGAACTCCTTCTTTGACGGTTCCATTTTGAACTACTTCAAAATCTTGTCAAGGTATGTACTCATTGAAAAACTTATCAAGCGTCTTGATCTATCTCTATAGATCTTGATGCTCAATATGTAAGCAGCTTCACCGAGGTCTTTCTTTGAAGAACTCCTTTCAAACATTCCTTTATGATTTGCAGAATAATTCTACATTATCTCCAATCAACAATATGTCATTCACATATACTTATCAGAAATGATGTAGTGCTCCCACTCACTTTCTTGTAAATACAGGCTTCACCGCAAGTCTGTATAAAACTATATGCTTTGATCAACTTATCAAAGCATATATTCCAACTCCGAGATGCTTGCACCAGTCCATAGATGGATCGCTGGAGATTGCATATTTTGTTAGTACCTTTAGGATTGACAAAACCTTCTGGTTGCATCATACAACTCTTCTTTAATAAATCCATTAAGGAATGCTATTTTGTTTATCCATTTGCCAGATTTTATAAAATGCGGCAATTGCTAACATGATTTGGACAGACTTAAGCATAGATACGAGTGAGAAACTCTCATCGTAGTCAACACCTTGAACTTGTCGAAAACCTTTTTGCGACAATTCTAGCTTTCTAGATAGTAACACTACTATCAGCATCCGTCTTCCTCTTGAAGATCCATTTAATCTTAATGGCTCGCTTATCAATGGGCAAGTCAATCAAAGTCCATACTTTGTTCTCATACATGGATCTCCTCTCAGATTTCATGGCCTCAAGCCATTTTGTGGAATCTGGGCTCATCATCGCTTCCTCATAGTTTGTAGGCTCATCATGGTCAAGTAACATGACCTCCAGAACAGGATTACCGTACCACTCTGGTGCGGATCTTACTCTGGTTTACCTACGAGGTTCGGTAGTAACTTGATCTGAAGTTACATGATCATCATCATTAGCTTCCTCACTAATTGGTGTAGTAGTCACAGGAACAGATTACTGTGATGAACTACTTTCCAATAAGGGAGCAGGTATAGTTACCTCATCAAGTTCTACTTTCCTCCCACTCACTTCTTTCGAGAGAAACTCCTTCTCCAGAAAGGATCCATTCTCAGCAATGAATATCTTGCCTTTGGATCTGTGATAGAAGGTGCACCCAACATTTTCTTTTGGGTATCCTATGAAGACGCACTTCTCCGATTTGGGTTTGAGCTTATCAGGTTGAAACTTTTTCTCATAAGCATTGCAACCTCAAACTTTAAAAAACGACAGCTTAGGTTTCTTGCCAAACCATAGTTCATACGGTGTCGTCTCAACGGATTTAGATGGTGCCCTATTTAATGTGAATGTAGCTGTCTCTAATGCATAACCCCAAAACGATAGTGGTAAATCGGTAAGAGACATCATAGATCGCACCATATCTAATAAAGTACGGTTACAATGTTTGGACACACCATTACACTGTGGTGTTCGAGGTGGCGTGAGTAGTGAAACTATATCAAATTGTTTTAACTGAAGGCCAAACTCGCAACTCAAATATTTTACTTCTGCGATCATATCGTAGAAACTTTTATTTTTGTTACGATGATTCTCCACTTCACTCTGAAATTCTTTGAACTTTTCAAATGTTTCAGACTTGTGTTTCATCAAGTAGATATACTCATATTTGCTCAGATCATCTGTGAAGATCAGAAAATAATGATACCTGCCGTGAGCCTCAATATTCATCGTACCACACACATCAATATGTATGATTTCCAACAAATCTGTTGCTCGCTCCATTGTTCCGGAGAACGGAGTCTTAGCCATCTTGCCCATGAGGCATGGATCGCAAACATCAACTGATCATAATCAAGTGATTCCAAAAGCCCATCAGCATGGATTTTCTTCATGCGCTTTACACCAATATGACCTAACCTGGCAGTGCCACAAATAAGTTGCATTATCATTATTAACTATGCATCTTTTGGCTTCAATATTATAAAAATGTGTATCACCACGATCGAGATCCAACAAACCATTTTCATTGGGTGTATGACCATAGAAGGATTTATTCATGTAAACAGAACAATAATTATTCTCTAACTTACATGAATAACCGTATTGCAATAAACATGATCCAATCATATTTATGCTCAATGCAAACACTAAATAACATTTATTTTCGGTTTAACACTAATCCCTAAAGTATAGGGAGTGTGCGATGATGATCATATCAATCTTGGAACCATTTCCAATACACATCGTCACTTCACCCTTAACTAATCTCTGTTCATTCTGCAACTCCCGTTTCGAGTTACTATTCTTAGCAACTGAACTAGTATCAAATAATGAGGGGTTGCTATAAACACTAGTAAAGTACACATCAATAACATGTATATCAAATATACATATGTTTACTTTGCCATGCTTCTTATCCGCCAATTACTTGGGGTAGTTCCGCTTCCAGTGACCAGTCCCTTTGCGGTAGAAGCACTTAGTCTCAGGCTTAGCACCAGACTTGGGTTTCATCACTTGAGCAGCAACTTACTTGCCGTTCTTCTTGAAGTTCCCCTTCTTCCCTTTGCCCTTTTCTTGAAACTAGTGGTTTTACCATCAAGACTTGATGCTTTTCTTGATTTCTACCTTCATCGATTTCAGCATCACGAAGAGCTTGGGAATCGTTTCCGTTATCCCTTGCATATTATAGTTCATCACGAAGTTCTACTAACTTGGTGATGGTGACTAGAGAATTCTGTCAATCACTATTTTATCTGGAAGATTAACTCCCACTTGATTCAAGCGATTGTAGTACCCAGACAATCTGAGCACATGCTCACTGGTTGAGCTATTCTCCTCCATCTTTTAGCTATAGAACTTGTTGGAGACTTCATATCTCCGTATTTACTTGAAATATTAACTTCAACTCCTGGAACATCTCATATGGTCCATGACGTTCAAAACGTCTTTGAAGTCCCGATTCTAAGCCGTTTAAGCATGGTGCACTGAACTATCAAGTAGTCATCATATTGAGCTAGCCAAACGTTCATAACATCTACATCTGCTCCTGCAATTGGTTTGTCACCTAGCGGTGCATCAAGGACATAATTCTTCTGTGCAGCAATGAGGATAAACCTTAGATCATGGATCCAATCCGCATCATTGCTACTAACATCTTTCAACTTAGTTTTCTCTAGGAACATATCAAAAATAAAATAGGGGAGCTAAACGCGAGCTATGGATCTACAACATGGATATGCTAATACTACCAGGACTAAGTTCATGATAAATTTAAGTTCAATTAATCATATTACTTAAGAACTCCCACTTAGAAAGACATCCCTCTAATCTTCTAAGTGATCACATGATCCAAATCAACTAAACCATAACTGATCATCACGTGAAATGGAGTAGTTTTCAATGGTGAACATCACTATGTTGATCATATCTACTATATGATTCATGCTCGACCTTTCGGTCTCAGTGTTCCGAGGCCATATCTACATATTCTAGGCTCGTCAAGTTTAACCTGAGTATTATGCGTGTGCAAAACTGGCTTGCACCCGTTTTATATGGACGCAGAGCTTATCACACCTGATCATCACGTGGTGTCTGGGCACGACGAACTTTGGCAACGGTTCTCAGGGAGAATACTTTTTATCTTGAAATTTAGTGAGAGATCATCTTATAATGCTACCATCAATCAAAGCAAGATAAGATGCATAAAAGATAAACATCACATGCAATCAAAATATGTGTCATGATATGGCCATCATCATCTTGTGCCTTTGATCTCCATCTCCAAAGCATCGTCATGATTTCCATCGTCACCAACATGACAACATGATCTCCATCATCTTGATCTATATCAATGTGTCGTCACATGGTCATCTCGCCAACTATTGCTCTTGCAACTATTGCTATCGCATAGCGATAAAGTAAAGCAATTATTTGGCGCTTGCATCTTATGCAATAAAGAGACAACCATAAGGCTTCTGCCAGTTGCCGATAACTTCAACAAAACATGATCATATTATACAACAACTTATATCTCATCATGTCTTGACCATATCACATCACAACATGCCCTGCAAAAACAAGTTTGACGTCCTCTACTTTGTTGTTACAAGTTTTACTTGGCTGCTATGGGCTTAGCAAGAACCGTTCTTACCTACGCATCAAAACCACAACGATAGTTTGTCAAGTTGGTGATGTTTTAACCTTCTCAAGGACCGGGCGTAGCCACACTCAGTTCAACTAAAGTTGGAGAAACTGACACCCGCTAGTCACCTGTGTGCATAGCACGGCGGTAAAACCAGTCTCGCGTAAGCGTACGCGTAATGTCAGTCCAGGCCGCTTCATCCAACAATACCACCGAACCGAAGTGTGACATGCTGGTAAGGAGTATGACTTATATCGCCCACAACTCACTTGTGTTCTACTCGTGCATATTACATCAACGCATAAAACCTGGCTCGGATGCCACTGTTGGGGAACGTAGTAATTTCAAAAAAAATCCTACGCACATGCAAGATCATGGTGATGCATAGCAACGAGAGGGGAGAGTGTTGTCCACGTACCCTCGTAGACCAAAAGCGGAAGCGTTAGCACAACGCGGTTGATGTAGTCGTACATCTTCACGATCCGACCGATCAAGTACCGAACGTACGACACCTCCGAGTCCAGCACACGTTCAGCCCGATGACGTCCCTCGGGCTCCAATCCAGCCGAGTGTTGAGGGAGAGTTTCGTTAGCACGATGGTGTGGTGACGATGTTGATATTCTACCGACGCAGGGCTTCGCCTAAGCACCGCTACAGTATTATCGAGGTGGACTATGGTGGAGGGGGGCACCGTACACGGCTAAAAGATCAACTTGATCAATTGTTGTGTCTATGGGGTGCCCCCTGGCCAGGTATATAAAGGAGTGGAGGAGGGGAGGAGCCGTCCCTCTCTATGGCGCGCCCTAGGGGAGTCCTACTCCCACCGGGAGTAGGATTCCCCTTTTCCTAGTAGAACTAGGAGCCCTTCCATGTAGTAGGAGTAGGAGGGAAGGAAAGGGAAGGGAAAAGGAGAAGGAAGGAAGGGGGCGCCCCCCTCCCTAGTCCAATTCGGACCAGCCCATGCGGATGGGTGCGGCCACCCTTTGAGGCCTTTCTCTCCTTTCCTGTATGGCCCATTAAGGCCCAATACGAATTCCCGTAACTCCCCGGTACTCCCGAAAATACCCGAAGAACCTTTCCGATGTCTGAATATAGTCGTCCAATATATCAATCTTTACATCTCGACCATTTCGAGACTCTTAGTCATGTCCCCGATCTCATATGGGACTCCGAACTCCTTTGGTGCATCAAAAAACATAAACTCATAATATAACCGTCATCGAACTTTAAGCATGCGGACCCTACGGGTTTGAGAACTATGTAGACATGACCGAGACACGTCTCCTGTCAATAACCAATAGAGGAACCTGGATGCTCATATTGGCTCCTACATATTCTATGAAGATCTTTATCGGTCAAACCGCATAACAACATACGTTGTTCCGTTTGTCATCGGTATGTTACTTGCCCGAGATTCGATTGTCGGTATCTCAATACCTAGTTCAATCTCGTTATCGGCAAGTCTCTTTACTCGTTATGTAACACATCATCCCGCAACTAACTCATTAGTTGCAATGCTTGCAAGTCATATAGTGATGTGCATTACCGAGTGGGCCCAGAGATACCTCTCCGACAATCGGAGTGACAAATCCTAATCTCAAAATACGCCAACCCAACAAGTACCTTCGGAGACACCTGTAGAGTGCCTTTATAATCACCCAGTTATGTTGTGACGTTTGGTAGCACACAAAGTGTTCCTCCGGTAAACGGGAGTTGCATAATCTCATAGTCATAGGAACATGTATAAGTCATGAAGAAAGCAATAGCAACAAACTAAACGATCAAGTGCTATGCTAACGGAATGGGTCAAGTCAATCACATCATTCTATAATGATGTGACCCCGTTAATCAAATGACAACTCATGTCTATGGCTAGGAAACTTAACCATCTTTGATTCGACGAGCTAGTCAAGTAGAGGCATACTAGTGACATACTGTTTGTCTATGTATTCACACATGTATTATGTTTCTGGTTAATACAATTCTAGCATGAATAATAAACATTTATCAAGATATAAGGAAATAAATAATAACTTTATTATTGCCTCTAGGGAATATTTCCTTCAGGTAGGGGGTCCCGAACTGTGCATCTAAGGCGGATGGTAATAGGAGGCAGGGGACACGATGTTTACCCAGGTTCGGGCCCTCTTGATGGAGGTAAAACCCTACGTCCTGCTTGATTGTTCTTGATGATATGAGTATTACAAGAGTTGATCTACCATGAGATCAGAGAGGCTAAACCCTAGAAGCTAGCCTATGGTATGATTGTATGTTGTCCTACGGACTAAAACCCTCCGGTTTATATAAACACCAGAGGGGGCTAGGGTTACATAAGGTCGGTTACAAAGGAGGAGATATACATATCCGTATTGCCTAGCTTGCCTTCCACGCAAGTAGAGTCCCATCCGGACACGGGACGAAGTCTTCAATCTCGTATCTTCATAGTCCAACAGCAGCCAAAGGATATAGTCCGGCTGTCCGGAGACCCCCTAATCCAGGACTCCCTCAGTAGCCCCTGAACCAGGCTTCAATGACGATGAGTCCGGCTCGCAGTGTTTTCTTCAGCATTGCAAGGCGGGTTCCTCCTCCTAATACACCATGGAAGAGTTTGAATACAAGGATAGTGTCCGACCCTGCAAAATAAGTTCCACATACCGCCGTAGAGAGAATAATACTTCCACAAATCTAATCAGCTGACACGTTTTGATAGTATGACATCACTTCATGGCCCGGTTATTATTCGAACCACTTTTCTCAACCAGCTCCGCACATATCGCGAGGCGGTTTTCTTGATACGTCTTGTCAAAGTAGAGATCGTGTTCCCCTTATCACGGGATTCTCATCAATACGGACGTGGGTAACCCAACCGCGCCATCAATTGCGGCGCCTGGGGAATAAGCAGTTTTGCCAGGCAAGTGGGGAGACTCATCGCCTCCTCCGCCCTTATAAAGGGACAAAGATTTACTTTTTACACCCACGCCTTCTTCCTTCTCGCTTACCCATTCCCGCACACTCGAGCTCTAGCGCCCAAGCTCACGTTCTTCTTCTCAAACCACTCCAAGCATGTCTGGAGCAGGAGGCAAGTGGATGGTTTCCTCTGTCACGGAGGAAAATCCGTCACGGAGGAAAATATCAAAAATTTACGGGAAGCTGGATACCTAGCTGTGAATATCGCACACCGGCTGCCGAATGCGGCGTAGATCGTCCCCACGCCCGAACCCCATGAGAGGATAGTTTTTCTTACCCATTTCATCCGCGGACTGGGATTTCCTCTCCACCCGTTTGTCCGCGGGCTCATGTTCTACTACGGGCTGGATTTTCATGATCTGGCCCCCAACTTCATCCTCAACATCTCGGCGTTTATCGTCGTGTGCGAGGCCTTCCTCCGCATTAGGCCCCACTTCGGCCTATGGCTGAAAACCTTCAATGCCAAACCGAAGGTGGTGGGTGGCCAGCAAGCAGAGTGTGGAGGCGCCAGGGTGGGAAAGATGCCTAATGTCACCTGGCTCGAGGGTACCTACATGGATACCATAAAGGGGTGGCAATCGGGGTGGTTCTACACCATCGAGCCGCGCGACTCCAACTGGGTGGCGACCCCCAAATTTCGATCCAGAATCCCCACGTGGCTCACCTCCTGGAAAAAGAAGGGCCTGTCCTGGGGTTCTTCGGTAGAGCTGACCGGACTCCAGACCTGCATCCAAAACATGACGAACAAGAAAATTAAGCTCGTCAACGTGGTCCAGGTTATGCTCTTCCGCCGGATCCTTCCGTGCCAATGACGGGCATTTGTTTTGTGGGAGTTCGACTCGTCCCAGCACCAGATGTTGCGAGAGCTCTATGACACGACGCACGAGGATGTCTGGAGGGTGCTGTTCAAGGGCGCCGAGATGCCTCCCTCCCTCACCGAGGACCACGGACTCAGCGCAAAGCGCCGCGCCCATCCGGTAGGCTTTTATATCTCTCAGGGTATTTATGTACCCTAGTTTGGTTATGTGCCGGATCTAAGCTTTCATGTCATTAACAGGACTGGATAAAGACAGCGGAGCAGCTTGATTGCCCGACCCCCCTGCCCAAAGATCCTGCAAACGCTCTTCTAACGAAGATGCTGACTCCGGCACCTTACGAGGTGCCAGAAAAGACGGCCAAGAAGAAGGCCACGGGGACTCGAAAGGGTGTCCGGTGCAAGGTGGTTCTGTCGGACTCATCATCCAATGAGTCCGACGCGCACTCCTCCCACGGAAACGAGGAGGAGGAGAAAAGTTCTCCCCCCAGCCAGGGGATACAAGAAAAGGAAGGCGGACCCATCCGGGGCGGCCGAAGGGTCCAAGAAGGGGAAGACCCTCCCTCTGGACTGTGCCACGACGGCCGCTGACAGCGGTGACGAGTGGCTACCCAGGGACAAGCCCCTAGCGAAGTCGTAAGTGTCCGGATACCATAGTACTTCATGGTATGTTTTATTGTACTGCCTTTTCTCATGTCGAACATGATTATGCAGTCCGGCCCAAGCTCATCTCGACGAACCCTCGTCAAGCAGCTCTTTGGGCTCGTCGGATATGAACAATGGTTCTCCTCCGACGGCTTCCACCCCTCGCCCTACGGACAATGCCGAGGTGGTGTCTCAAAAGGCACCGACCCAAGGGGAGGTGATCCTGGGGGCGCCTCATGGCGACCTCCCGGACCCTGAGTACCAAGGGAGCGAGGCTCCTACAAGCTTCGAGTTCGGGCCCCAGCCGGACACTGCGCCGTAACCTTTGATGGTTCCGAACTCCGGCAGGCGGTCCCCCATTAAGGGGGGCCAACCATCCGAGCTGGTGTCCTCTACCCAACCAGAGGCACCGGACAACTTGCTGGAAGCGCTTCACAGTGCTTCCATCGATGAAGAACACCGCACTATCATGAGTGCGATGGTCAAGAAGGTTCAGTCCGCCAAAAACGGACTGACCGAAGCTTGTGCCAGCCTCCTAACAGGCTTTGAGGTAAGCATTCAAAATATAAAAATATTACCGCATAGATAGTAGCCCCTGATGCTCTGTTCGGTGTTCGCGAAGAAAAGCTGAATAGAGTATCAAATGATAACTCATGAGTCTAATTAGAGTATGTCTATGTGTATGTGCAGGCTTCCCTGCTAGCCGCTGCCGCACGTACTGCGGAGGTCTCTGCGCTGAAGAAGGCCCTGAAGCGGTCCGAGGACGAGATCGGCCTTACCAAGGGGCAGCTCGAAGAGAGCAAAGGTAAGATATACCCCAGTTTATATAGTTAAAAAGAAGTTCGGTGTAAAGTAATTGGATCATCATGAATTTATTAGGGGCCACGACCGAGGTGGAGACCCTGAGGAAGGCGTTGTCTGCGGTCGAAGACAAAGCGGGCAAAGAACGCATTGAACGGGAGAAACAAGAAGCCCGAGTGGGCGAGGTGCAGCAAGAGCTTGAGGCTCTCGCCAAAAAGCACGAGTCCTTGGAGCTTGACTCCAAGACGTGAGAGTCCGAGCTCGCGCAGGCGCTCGAAAGCGTCCGGAGCGCCAAGGCCGAAGCCCATAAGGCCCTCCAGGAGATTGATGCAGCGAAGAAGATAGCAGCGGGTAAGGCATTCAATATGCAAAGCAAGCATGTGACGGAGACTTTCCTTTTTCTTACCCGAGTTCGGAGCTCTCCAGGAGCGTTTGCAGATCTTCCCCACAATGTGCGGGATGCCGTGGAGTTTTACCGGGCTGAGGAGGGGAGCTCAACAGAGAAGTTGTTCTGGTCTCAGTATACTAGGACCGAACACCTCGTGTCGTTGAGCGACCAGCTGAAGCAGTTGGTCGAACTTCACAAGGCGGCCGAACAGGCCATGAGGGGTCTTATAGTCTGGATGTGGCCTGGCGAGCCCCTATCCGGCAGCTACTTCGATCTGGTGAGGCGGCTGGTGGAAGCCTGCCCACGGCTTGAGGTCATCAAGCGGTTCGTCTACATCGAAGGTGCGCGCAGGGCTTTTGCCCGGGCGAAGGTGCACTGGGCGAAGCTGGACGCCGTGAAGCTTGTGAAGGAGGAGCCGCCGGAGGGCAAGGAGCATCGCTGCCCCGAGAATTACTATGAGAGCATCCTGAAAGGTTGCCTCTTAGTGGCAGATGAGTGTGCCAAGGATGTAATCTTTGAATGAACATGCCCATGTGATCCTGTAATATGAAACGAGTTCTTTTGCGCCATGCGACGCTTTGTTAATTTAAAATATTACCTTCTATGCGGCCGTTTATAAAATCTGAGAGTTGGCCAGTCATCGGCTTCTGCCCCCATGTAACTAGTACTGGGGTGTTCGGGGTAAATCTGAACACTCTTTACCCCAATTTTGGGTCCTTCAAGGGAGGTGCTCAGCGCAACGAACCAGGCAATCGGACTATAATGCTTTATCACTCTCACTTAGCCATAGAAGTCTATGATTTTAAATTTTTGCGGAAGCCCCTGGTATTCAGAGGGCCGAATTTGGGGAGCTATACACGCCTAAGCCGGACAAGGACGACTCCTTGCCCGAAGTAGAAAAATTCTTTAAGGACTTGAGACCTCTCGAACAGTGACTAGTCTCTCGGCTTATCATGACAGTCAGTTTTTGGCTTTCTCTACTGAGGTGCTCATTCGGAAGAACCAGGACACAATCGCAGTAGTTCTCCCACCGCTACCTTAGCTGATATAGCGGAACGTAAGGTACCAAAGCATGGGAGCCGGGCAACCCAACATTTGACCCAAGACATGATTCGGAGCTGATGCATATAATGCTATAAGTTCGGGGTGCCGCACTGTCAAAAGTGTTCGGACTTCTTGCGCCGTATTATGGGGTAAACGAGAACCCCTGGCATACTGACCGCACCCGAGCGTGCAGGTGCGGAATGTCGTAAATGGACATATAAGAGAAAGAGAAAAACTTAAATAGTGCAATGACAGATTAATAATATGCATTGTTATTTGAATAATATGTCGAAACGTACTGGTACAAGTAGTGCAATAAGCATAAAGTAGGACAATTTGAAATGTCCTATCCCAAGGCAAGCTACGCATAAATAGTGAAAAGCGGGTATATCAAGTATTATTAGAGACCACCTGGCGGTTCCCGTGTTCATCTTAGCTTCTTGCCGCCTTGGTTGTTGCTTCCGGAATGTGTCTGGCAATCGGACTGCCGGAAAGGGCTTACGAAGAGTTAGGCCCTGAAAGAGAAAAGGAATGTCAAAGGTATACAACCCCTGGCGTGGTTAAGCCACAATGCGGGGCGTGTCCTGATTGTGCCCCCGCCTATGTCCATGGTATTTTCAATGCGTAGTTATGTACGCGCGACATGAATTTCGTCGCTGCACTGGGACTGGGATGGGGGCCGGATTGCTAGGTGAGCGTTGATCGCGCCAGGCGGTCCTATTGCAGATTGTTCCGGACTCTCTTGAAGGTGTCCGGGGCTGTAACGCCGAATGAGTGGTCTGCCTGAACAGGCTGCTTTGTGCCTCTACTGCAAGGGCCGCAGTGTGCTCTTCCGTATGGAGTGAGCGTTCTGTGTTTCCATTTACTGTTATGACCCCGCAAGGTCCTGGCATCTTGAGCTTGAGGTATGCGTAATGTAGCACTGCATTGAATTTTGCAAATGTTGTCCGTCCGAGCAGTGCATGATAGCCACTGCGAAACGGGACGATGTTGAAGATTAACTCTTCGCTTCGGAAGTTATCCGGTGATTCGAAGACCACTTCCAGTGTGATTGAGCCTGTGTAATGGGCCTCTACACCTGGGATGACACCTTTAAAGGTGGTTTAGCTGGGTTTGATCCTTGAGGGATCGATACCCATTTTTCGCACTGTATCCTGATAAAGCAGGTTCAGGCTGCTGCCGCCGTCCATAAGGACACGAGTGAGGTGAAATCCGTTAATGATGGGGTCAAGGACCAGTGCAGCGGATCCGCCATGACGAATGCTAGTGGGGTGGTCCATGTGATCGAAGGTGATCGGACAAGCAGACCATGGGTTGAACTTCGGGGCGACGGGCTCCATCGTGTAGACGTCCCTTAGTGCACGCTTCCGCTCCCTCTTGGGAATGTGGGTTGCGTATATCATGTTCACTGTCTTCACTTGTGGGGGAAACCCCTTCTGTCCTCCTGGGTTCGGCGGCCGGGGCTCCTCCTCGTCATCGCTATGCAGCCTCTTGTCCTTGTTTTCGGTAATTAACTTGCTGGCCTGCTTGAACACCCAGCATTCTCTATTGGTGTGATTGGCTAGCTTATCAGGGGTGCCGCGGATTTGACACGAGCGATCCAGTATGCGATTCAGACTAGACGGAGCCGGAGTATTTCTTTTGAATGGCTTTTTCCGCTGACCGGATCTAGAGCCTTTGAAGCCGGCATTGACTGCCGTATCTTCGGTGTTATCGCCATTATTGCGGCGCTTTGGGCTATTATGATGCTGCCTACCATTGACGTCTTTGTTATCCAAGGTATCCAGATTCCTTGATGTGTTGTTGCTGTGATCTAGCGAGCTGTCCTTGCCCGTGCAAAAGCGGGTCATGAGTGTTGTGAGGGCTGCCATAGATTTGGGCTTCTCCTGGCCGAGGTGGCGGACGAGCCACTCGTCGCGGATGTTATGCTTGAATGCCGCTAGTGCTTCTACATCCGGACGGTCTACAATTTTATTTTTCTTAGTCAGGAACCGTGTCCAGAATTGTCTGGCCGATTCCCCTGGCTGCTGGGTTATGTGGCTCAAGTCATCAGCATCCGGTGGCCGCACATAAGTGCCCTGGAAGTTGTCAAGAAATGCATCTTCCAAATCCTCCCAACTGCCGATGGAATCTGCTGGCAAGCTATTCAGCCAATGCCGAGCTGGTCCTTTGAGTTTTAGTGGGAGGTACTTGATGGCATGTAGATCGTCACCGCGAGCCATGTGGATGTGAAGGAGTAAATCATCAATCCATACAGCGAGATCTGTTGTGCCGTCGTATGATTCGATATTTATGGGTTTGAAACCCTCCGGGAATTCATGATTCATAACTTCATCAGTGAAGCATAGGGGGTGTGCGGCACCTCTGTGCTGGGTTATATCCCGATGTAGTTCGTATGAGTCTTGTCTGCTGTATTCGGCCCGGCCGGATTTACTCTTGGTGTATCCGACGCGACGGTCATCGTCCCGTGTGGGCGCACGTGCCCGTGTCCCGTATATTGACCTTGCGATTTTTGCCTTACTGTCCAAGACGTCTCGCAGGTCCTCTGTGTTTCCCCAGGCCTTAGTATTTTTAACTGAGTGGCGATGGGGTGCAGTCTGAATTTTAGGCTGAAACGCCCCTCTGGCTCGGCCGCGTAGTGGCCGGTCAGTCGCATCGTACACTGGTGAATGAGGTTTCAATGCTTCCTCCTCAAGGTGAGGTAGCAACCTGCGTTTTGGGTAACTCTTGGACGGGCGCTCGAGTTCATGCTCCTTGGCCGCAAGGACTTCGGTCCATCTGTCTACTAGCAGGTCTTGGTCAGCTTGAAGCTGTTGTTGTTTCTTCTTTAGGCTATTTGTCGTGGCCATAAGCCGGCGCTTGAAGCGCTCTTGGTCGATGGGGTCCTCAGGCACGATAAACTCGTCGTCGCCGAGGCTCGCCTCGTCTTCGGAGAGAGGCATGTAATTGTCCTCCTCCGGTTCTCCATCTGCTGCCTGCTCTGGAGGGCTAGCTTGTTTGTCCTCTAGCTCTACACCATGCTGGAGGGGATTGTTGTTGTCTTCGGCGCTATCCGGAGTGTTATTATCTCCTGTGCCGGTATCACTGATCTTGCTGTGGCGGGACTTAGAGCGGCGCCGCTGACGTCGGCGCTTGGGTTGCTTCTTGGATGGGTCATCCTCCGCTTTCTCGTCGCCGTTGGCTTCTTTGGGGGTGTCCACCATGTATATATCATATGAGGAGGTGGCGGTCCAGTGCCCCGAGGGCAGTGGACCGTGTTCGTCTCCAGCTTCGTCGTCCATACCGTCGAAGTCTTCAGAGCCAAAGTCGAGCATGTCGGTTAAGTCGTCGACAGTGGCTACTAAGTGGGTGGTGGGTGGGCAGCGAATTTCTTCGTCGTCCGCATCCCATTCTAGCCGGACATAGTTCGGCCAAGGTTCTCCTGACAGGGAGAGAGGCCTTAATGAATTCAGCACATCTTCGAAAGGTAAGTGCTAAAAGATATCCGCGGAGGTGAACTCCATGATCGGCGCCTAGTCGGACTCGACGGGCACGGATATGAGCGGTTCGGAGTCCGTGGCCGGAGATGAAATCAGTTGTTCGGCGACACGGCTCTCGTAAGGGGTGAAGTCAGTATCCGGCTCTATCGCCACTGAGAGTGCGGCCTCCGTGGCGGGGTCCATCCCTCCGCTCTTGGACGGCACGACTTGCTCCGGATTTAAGGCCGGAGTAGCTGCGGATGCGATCTCCCGAACACTGTCCGACGGTAGAGTTACGTCTTGCTCGTCATGACTACGCGCGCCCGACATGGGTTCGAATTGTCGAAGATCAAGTCTCCGCGGATATCGTCCGTGTAGTTCAAGTTTCCAAATCTGATCTGATGGCCAGGGGCGTAGCTCTCAATCTACTTCAGATGGCCAAGTGAGTTGGCCCGCAGTGCAAAGCCGCCGAATATGAAGATATGTCCGGGGAGGAAAGCCTCACCCTGGACTGCATCGCTAGCGATGATCGAAGGAGTCATCAAGCATTATGGTGAAGACACAGTGGAACTCTCAATGAAAGCACCAATGTCGGTGTCAAAACTGGCAGATCTTGGGTAGGGGGTCCCGAACTGTGCGTCTAAGGCGGATGATAAGGAGGCAGGGGACACGATGTTTACCCAGGTTCGGGCCCTCTTGATGGAGGTAAAACCCTACGTCCTACTTGATTGTTCTTGATGATATGAGTATTACAAGAGTTGATCTACCACGAGATCAGAGAGGCTAAACCCTAGAAGATAGCCTATGGTATGATTGTATGTTGTCCTACGGACTAAAACCCTCCGGTTTATATAAACACCGGAGGGGGCTAGGGTTACATAAGGTCGGTTACAAAGGAGGAGATATACATATCCGTATTGCCTAGCTTGCCTTCCACGCTAAGTAGAGTCCCATCCGGACACGGGACGAAGTCTTCAATCTCGTATCTTCATAGTCCAACAGTCCGGCCAAAGGATAGAGTCCGGCTGTCCGGAGACCCCCTAATCCAGGACTCCCTCACCTTTCCATTGTGTCCCTAAGAAGGGAGGTATTACCGTTGTTCCTAATGATAAAGATGAATTGATCCCACAAAGAATTATTATAGGTTATAGGATGGTAATTGATTTCCGCAAGTTAAATAAAGCTACTAAAAAAGATCATTACCATTTGCCTTTTATTGATCAAATGTTAGAAAGATTATCCAAACATACACATTTTTGCTTTCTAGACGGTTACTCTGGTTTCTCTCAAATACCTGTGTCAGCTAGTGATCAAGCTAAGACCACTTTTACTTGCCCTTTCGGTACCTTTGCTTATAGACGTATGCCTTTTGGTTTATGTAATGCACCTACTACCTTTCAAAGATGCATGATGGCTATATTCTCTAACTTTTGTGAAAAGATTTGTGAGGTTTTCATGGACGATTTCTTCGTTTATGGATCCTCTTTTGATGATTGCTTGGGCAACCTTGATTGAGTTTTGTAGAGATGTGAAGAAACTAACCTTGTCTTGAATTGGGAGAAGTGCCACTTTATGGTTAATGAAGGTATTGTCTTGGGGCATAAAATTTCTGAAAGAGGTATTGAAGTTGATAAAGCTAAAGTTGATGCTATTGAAAAGATGTCGTGTCCCAAGGACATCAAAGGTATAAGAAGTTTTCTGGGTCATGCCAGTTTTTATAGAAGGTGCATTGAGGACTTCTCAAAAATTTCTCGGCCTCTGACTAACCTATTACCAAAAGATATTACTTTTGTCTTTGATGATGATTGTGTAGAAGCATTTGAAATACTTAAGAAATCTTTGATTTCTAAACCTATTGTTTAGCCACCTGATTGGAATTTACCCTTTGAAATTATGTGTGATGCTAGTGATTATGCTGTAGGGGCTGTTCTAGGACAAAGGATTGACAAGAAATTAAATTTTATTCAATATGCTAGTAAAACTCTAGACAATGCCTAGAGAAATTATGCTACTACTGAAAAAGAATTTTTAGCAGTTGTATTTGCATGTGATAAGTTTAGACCTTATATTGTTGATTTTAAAGTAACTATTCACACTGATCATGCTGCTATTAAATATCTTATGGAAAAGAAAGATGCTAAACCTAGACTTATTAGATGGGTTCTCTTGCTACAAGAAGTTGATTTGCATATTATTGTCAGAAAGGGAGCTAAGAACCACGCTGTAGACAACTTGTCTAGGTTAGAGAATGTTCTTGATGACCAACTACCTATTGATGATAGCTTTCCCGATGAACAACTAAATGTCATAAACTCTTCTCATACTGCTCCATGGTATGCTGATTATGCTAATTACTTGTTGCTAAATTTATACCACCTAGTTTCACATACCAGTAAAATAAAAAGTTCTTCTATGATTTAAGGCATTACTTTTGGGATGATCCACATCTTTATAAAGAAGGAGCACATGGTGTTATTAGATGTTGTGTACCTGAGCATGAACATGAACAGATCCTACGCAAGTGTCACTCCGAAGCCTATGGAGGGAACCATGCTGGAGATAGAATTGCACACAAGGTATTGCAATCCGGTTTTTATTGGCCTACTCTCTTCAAGGATGCTCGTAAGTCTGTCTTGTCTTGCGATGAATGTTAAAGAATTGGTAATATTAGTAGACGTCAAGAAATGCCTATGAATTATTCACATGTTATTGAACCATTTGATGTTTGGGGCTTTGATTATATGGGACCCTTTCCTTCCTCTAATGGGTATACACATATTTTAGTTGCTGTTGATTACGTTACTAAGTGGGTAGAGGCTATTCCAACTAGTAGTGCTGATCATAACACCTCTATTAAGATGCTTAAAGAAGTTATTTTTCCAAGGTTTGGAGTCCCTAGATATTTAATGACTGATGGTGGTTCACATTTTATTCATGGTGCCTTTCGTAAAATGCTTGCTAAGTATGATGTTAATCATAAAATTGCATCTCCATATCACCCACAGTCTAGTGGTCAAGTAGAATTAAGTAATAGAGAGCTCAAATTAATTTTGCAAAAGACTATTAATAGATCTAGAATGAATTGGTCCAAGAAAATTGATGATGCATTATGGGCTTATAGAACTGCATATAAAAATCCCATGGGTATGTCTCCGTATAAAATGGTTTATGGCAAAGCTTGTCACTTACCTCTTGAACTAGAACATAAGGCATATTGGGCTATTAAATAGCTCAACTATGACTTCAAACTTGCCGGTGAGAAGAGGTTATTTGACATTAGCTCACTTGATGAATGGAGAACCCAGGCCTATGAGAACGCCAAACTGTTCAAAGAAAAAGTTAAAAGATGGCATGACAAAAGGATACAAAAGGTGAGTTTAATGTAGGTGATTATGTATTGCTATACAACTTTCATTTAAGATTTTTTGCAGGCAAACTCCTCTCTAAATGGGAATGTCCTTATGTTATCGAGGAGGTCTATCGTTAGGGTGCCATAAAAATCAACAACTTCGAAGGCACAAATCCGTGGGTGGTAAACGGTCAAAGAATCAAACATTATATCTCAGGTAATCCCATAAATGTTGAAAGTAATGTTATTGAAACCGTAACCCCGAAGGAATACATAAGGGACACTTCCCGGAACGTTTCAGCCTCCGAAAAGGAATAGGTACGTGGTACGGTAAGTAAACCGACTCCAAAACAGTTCTAATGGCAATATTTCTCCGTTTTGGAATAATTAAGAAAATAGGAAAATAAGAAGCAGACCGGAAAGGACAAGAGGCTTCCACGAGGGTGGAGGGCGCGCCCCCTGCCTCATGGGCACCTCATGCGCTTTCCGGACTCCGCTTTCTTGCACGATACTTCTTTTGGTCGGTAAAAATTCATTATATAATCTCCCAAAGGTTTTGACCACCGTATCATGCGAATACCCTCTGTGTTTGTTTCGAGCTATTCGTGCTGCAGATTAGAGTAATATGTTGTCCCAGGATTCGGAAGGAGAAAGATATGTGGCTGATTACCTTGCAGATCCTAAGGTCTATGGGGACGTGGAGCATTGTGGTTGGACTACGGAAGAAGAAGAGGACTATGAACCCAAGGGAAAGGAGGAGACGAGCTCAGATGAAGATGAAGTCCCATTACCTCAACCTGGGGACATGCATGTGGAGTTCAAAAAGTCAAGCCTCCCTAATAGAGCAAAGAAACCTAAGATGGAGTTTATCCCTTTTCGCCTCTTGCAGGAAAACAAACAGGAATTATGCAAGAAGATATTAAGCCTTGAGCAGGAGATCGATGACCTAAGGGATCAAAATTCCGTCCTCAAGCGCAAATTAAGGAAGAAGCCTACGCCATCAACAAAACCATCACCTTCTTCACCAACAACGAAGAACTGAGTATCTGGTATGGGCACTCCCCTTGGCAACTGCCAAGCTTGGGGGAGTGCCCCGGTATCGTACCACCATCACTTTTATCTATACCGTTTTTCTTAGTTCGATCCTTTTTATAATATCTTGATTTAGTAGAATAAAGTTTTAGTATGATCTAGTTGTGAGTTTTGCTTTATGATCCTTCTATGTAATCGAGTCCGTGAGCTATATATAATAAAGATTAGTGTTGAGTCAAGGGCTTGATTATTTTGCTATGATCTTGAGGGAATAAAATAAAAGAGAAGAAATAAAAAGAAACAAAGAGATCATATGGATCTTATGGAGAGTAATGAGCTCACATATAAACAGTATGATGAATAAAAGTCGTTGAGAGTTGACAAACATAGTTCTCGTCATTGTTGCAATTAATAGGAAGTAATAAAGAAAGAGAGGTTCACATATAAATATACTATTTTGGACATCTTTTATGATTGTGAGCACTCATTAAAGTATGACATGCTAAGAGTTGACGTTGGACAAGGAAGACAACGTAATGGGTTATGTTTTCTTACATTTGAGATAAATTATATTGTCATGGATCATCAAACATGTTGAGCTTGCCTTTCCCTCTCATGCTAGACAATTTCTTTGCACCGAGTAGAGATACTACTTGTGCTTCCAAATATCCCTAAAGCCAGTTTTGCCATGAGAGTCCACCATATCCACCTATGGATTGAGTAAGATCCTTCAAGTAAGTTGTCATCGGTGCAAGCAATAAAAATTGCTCTTTAAATATGTATGACTTATTAATGTGGAGAAAATAAGCTTTACACGATCTTGTGATATGGAAGAAATAAAAGCGACAGACTGCATAATAAAGGTCCATCTCCCAAGTGGCAATATAAAGTGACATTCTTTTGCATTAAGATTTCGTGCATCCAACCATAAAAGTGCATGACAACCTCTGCTTCCCTCTGCGAAGGGCCTATCTTTTACCTTTATCTTCTACCTTAATAAGAGTCATGGTGATCTTCACCTTTCCTTTTTACATTTTATCCTTTGGCAAGCACAATGTGTTGGAAAGATCCAGATACATATAGCTAATTGGATGTGAGTCTGCATGAGCTATTATTGTTGACATTACCCTTGAGGTAAAACGTTGGGAGGCAAAACTATAAGCCCTATCTTTCTCTGTGTCTGATTAAAACTCCATACCCATAAATATTGCGTGAGTGTTAGCAATTGTGAAAGACTAAATGATAGTTGAGTATGTGGACTTGCTGAAAACCTCTTATATTGACTCTTTACTATGTTATGATAAATTGCAATTGCCTCAATGACTGAGATTAGAGTTTGTTAGTTTTCAATGAAGTTTATGATTCATACTTGAAATTGTGATTGAATTGTTACTTTAGCATAAGAGATCATATGAATATATATATATATTGCTGTTCTAAAATGATCATGATGCCCTCATGTCCGTATTTTATTTTTATCGACACCGCTATCTCTAAACATGTGGACATATTTTTCGATTTCGGTTTTCGCTTGAGGACAAGCGAGGTCTAAGCTTGGGGGAGTTGATACGTCCATTTTGCATCATGCTTTTATACCGATATTTATTGCATTGTGGGCTGTTATTACACATTATGTCATAATACTTATGCCTATTCTCTCTTACTTTACAAGGTTTACATGAAGAGGGAGAATGCCGGCAGCTGGGATTCTGGGCTGGAAAAGGAGAAAATATCAGAGACCTATTTTGCACAGCTCCAAAAGTCCTGAAACTTCACGGAAGTTATTTCCAGAATATATAAAAAATACTGAGCGCAAGAAGTACCAGAGGGGGCCACCCACCAGCCACGAGGGCGGGGGGCGTGCCCCCTGCCTCGTGGGACCCCTGGCGGCCCTCTTATGCCCATCTTATGCTATATGAGGTCTTTCGTCTGAGAAAAAAATCAGAAGGAAGCTTACGGGACGAAAATCCACCGCCACGAGGCGGAACCTTGGCGGAACCAATCTAGGGCTCCGGCATAGCTGTTCTGCTGGGGAAACTTCCCTCCAGGAGGGGGAAATCATCACCATCGTCATCACCAACGATCCTCTCATCAGGAGGGGGTCAATCTCCATCAACATCTTCACCAGCACCATCTCATCTCAAACCCTAGTTCATCCCTTGTATCCAATCTTTGTATCCAAACCTTAGATTGGTACCTGTGGGTTGCTAGTAGTGTTGATTACTTCTTGTAGTTGATGCTAGTTGGTTTACTTGGTGGAAGATCATATGTTCAGATCCATTATGCATATCAATACCCCTCTGAGTATGAACATGAATATTCTTTGTGAGTAGTTGCGTTTGTTCCTGAGGACATGGGAGAAGTCTTGCTATTAGTAGTCATGTGAATTTGGTATCCTTTCGATATTTTGATGAGATGTATGTTGTCATCCCTCTAGTGGTGTCATGTGAACGACATGAAACTTCACCATTGTTTGGGCCTAGAGGGAGGCATTGGGAAGTAATAAGTAGATGATGGGTTGCTAGAGTGACAGAAGCTTAAACTCTACTTTATGCGTTGCTTCGTAAGGGGCTGATTTGGATCCATATGTTTCATGCTATGGTTAGGTTTACCCTAAAACTTCTGTTGTAGTTGCGGATGCTTGCAATAGGGGTTAATCATAAGTGGGATGCTTGTCCAAGTAAGGACAATACCCAAGCACCGGTCCACCCACATATAAAATTATCAAAGTACCGAATGTGAATCATATGATCGTGATGAAAACTAACTTGACGATAATTCCCATGTGTCCTCGGGAGCGCTTTCCTTCATATAAGAGTTTGTTCAGGCTTGTCCTTTGCTACAAAAGGATTGGGCCATCTTGTTGTACCTTATTTACTTGTATTACTTGCTACTCATTACCAATTACTTTATCACAAAACTATCTGTTACCGATAATTTCAGTGCTTGCAGAGAATACCTTGCTGAACACCGCTTATCATTTCCTTCTGCTCCTCATTGGGTTCGACACTCTTACTTATTGAAAGGACTACGATAGATCACCTATACTTGTGGGTCATCAAGCATCATTGTCATATTGCTTTGCATGATCATAAGATAGCTAGCATGATGTTTTCATGGCTTGTCCATTTTTTGATATCATTGCTACGCTAGATCATTCACATCCCGGTACACCGCTGGAGGCATTCATATAGAGTCATATCTTTGTTCTAGTATCGAGTTGTAATATTGAGGTGTAAGTAAATAAAACTGTGATGATCATTATTATTAGAGCATTGCCCCAAGGAAAAAAGAGAGAGGCCAAAGAAGCCTAAATATAAAAGGGGGCCAAAGAAGCGCGCCAAAAAAAGGGGGGCAATGTTACTATTCTTTTACCACACTTGTGCTTCAAAGTAGCACCATGTTCTTCATATAGAGTCTCTTGAGTTATCACTTTCATATACTACTGGGACTTTTCGTTATAGAACTTGGCTTGTATATTCCAATGATGGGGTTCCTCAAATGCTCTAGGTCTTCATGAGCAAGCAACTTGAATGCACACCCACTTAGTTTTCAGTTTGAGCTTTCATACACTTATAGCTCTAGTGCATCCGTTGCATGGCAATCCCTAGTCCTCACGTTGACATCAATTGATGGGCATCTCCATAGCCAATTGATTAGCCGCATCGATGTGAGACTTTCTCATTTTTGGTCTTCTCCACACAACCTCCACCATCATATCCTATTCCACCTATAGTTCTATGTCCATGGCTCATGCTCATGTATTGCGTGAAAGTTGAAAAGGTTTGAGAATGTCAAAAGTATGAAACAATTGCTCGGCTTGTCATCGGGGTTGTGCATGATTTGAATGCTTTGTGTGGTGAAGATGGAGCATATCCAGACCATATGATTTTGTAGAGATAACTTTCTTTGGCCATGTTATTTTGAAAAGACATGATTGCTTTATTAGTATGCTTGAAGTATTATTGTCTTAATGTCAAATGATAGACTATTGCTTTGAATCACTCGTGTCTTAATATTCATGCCATGATTAGATTACATGATCAAGATTATGCTAGGTAGCATTCCACATCAAAAATTATCTTTTTTATCATTTACCTTCTCGAGGATGAGCAGGAATTGAGCTTGGGGATGCTGATACATCTTCGTCGTATCTATAATTTTTGAATTGTTCCATGCCAATATTATAAAACTTTCATATACTTTTCGCAACTTTTTATACTACTTTTGGGACTAACATATTGATCCAGTGCCCAGTGCCAGTTCCTGTTTGTTGCATGTTTTTTGTTTCATGGAAAATCTATATCAAACGGAGTCCAAACGGGATAAAAACTGACTGAGATTTTTTTTTGGGAATATATGTGAATTTTGGGGAGTGAAATCAATGCGAGACGATGCTCGAGGGGCCCACGAGGCAGGGGGCGCGCCCCTGACCCTTGTGGCCACCCCGTAAGGCAATTGGTGCCCTACTTTCGCCGCAATAAAGCTAATATCCGGATAAAAACCGTGTCCAAATTTCAACCCAATCGGAGTTAAGGATCTCCAGGAATATAAGAAATGGTGAAAGGGCAGAATCTAGAACACAGAAATAGAGAGAGACAGAGAGACAGATCCAATCTCGGAGGGGCTCTCGCCCCTCCGCCGCCATGGAGGCCATGGACCAGAGGGGAAACCCTTCTCCCATCTAGGGAGAAGGTCAAGGAAGAAGAAGAAGAAGAAGGGGGGCCTCTCCCCCTCTCTCCCGGTGGCGCCGGAACGCCGCCGGGGCCATCATCGTGTAACGGCGATCTACACCAACACCTCCGTCATCTTCACCAACATCTTCATCACCTTCCCCCATCTATCTACAGCGGTCCACTCTCCCGCAACCCGCTGTACCCTCTACTTGAACATGGTGCTTTATGCTTCATATTATTATCCAATGATGTGTTGCCATCCTATGATGTCTGTGTAGATTTTCGTTGTCCTATCGGTAATTGATGAATCGCTATGATTGGTTTAATTTTCTTGTGGTTATGTTGCTGTCCTTTGGTGCCCATCATATGAGCGCGCGTGTGGATCACACCATAGGGTTAGTTGTATGTTGATAGGAGTATGTATTGGAGGGCAAGAGTGACAAAAGCTTCAACCTAGCATAGAAATTGATGCATATAGGATTGAAGGGGGACCAATATATCTTAATGCTATGGTTGGGTTTTACCTTAATGAACGTTAGTAGTTGCGGATGCTTGCTAATAGTTCCAATCATAAGTGCATAGAATTCCAAGTCAGGGATGACATGCTAGAAGTGGCCTCTCCCACATAAAACTTGCTATCGGTCTAGTAACATAGTCAATTGCTTAGGGACAATTTCGCAACTCCTGCCACCACTTTTCCACACTCGCTATACTAACTTTATTGCTTCTTTACCTCAAAACAGCCCCTAGTTTTTATTTATGTGCTTTTTGTATTCTTGTAAACCTATCCCATTACACCTACAAATTACTTCTAGTTTTGTACTTGTTCTAGGTAAAGGGAACGTCAAGCGTGCGTAGAGTTGTATCGGTGGTCGATAAAACTTGAGGGAATATTTGTTCTACCTTTAGCTCCTCGTTGGGTTTGATACTCTTAATTATAGAAAGAGGCTACAATTGATCCCCTTTACTTGTGGGTTATCAGCGTGCGAGCAGACCACTGTAACGGCTGGCCGGGAGGCATGCGAGCGGGCCGCTGCGCAGGCTCACCGGGAGGCGAGCCCTTTGACTAGGCTCTACCTCCCACCTTCTTTCCAACTGCCCCCACTTTTAATGGCGCCGACACCGCAGTATAAAATCACCCCGCACTACCCAGTATCGCTACAATCTTCTCTCTTCCTGTCCGATTCTCCTGTTGTCTACCTCCAACCAGCCTGACCTAACCATACACCATGCCGCAGCATGATGGTCTGCCCTTAGTCTTCCAATTTCCGTAGGAAGACACCTAGCTGGAGTCTCATGAACATAAGGCGCTTTGGGATGAGCTTGAACTGGCCTTGCGAGAAGACGCCGCGCCTGTCCCCGCTCCCGTTCCGGCTCCCGTTGCCCCGACTGCGCCAGTGCCCATCCCTGTGGCATTGATGAACCATGAGCCACACATTGTCGCCGAGCTTGATGCCACAGGGTTCCACGAGGTCCTGGCCGACTTTCACGCGCCCATGCACCTCCCAGTGTATGCGCCTGCGCATGCACTGACGCACGTGCCCGTGCCGGTGCCCGTGCACATGAATGTGTCCGACGTGCCATTGCCAGCGCATGTCCCCGTGTGGGTGCCAGTGCCCCCTCAGCGGCATGGATCACCATCATCGACTGGTTCCTTGCACCAATGCCTGTCGCCTCCTCCCGCCGGTTGTCTCGCTCCTGGAGACCGAAGTCCGGAACATCCTGGCCTTCCTTGAAGATAGGGCCAACTTGCAGGAGTACGCCAACAATGGTGCAAGACGCCGCCGTCACCATAACCGTCGTTCAGTGACCCGACGACACACAGAGCATGACAGAGGAGCCGCTTCCCACTGTAATACACCCCCCGCCGCCACGTAATCTAAATTTGCCATGAAAGATGTTCGGATTGCCATGCTAAAATCCCAACCTTTGGGATTTATCATTTCTGTTTATTTTATTTCAATCATCATATGAATGTAAAGTCGGAGTTAGACTGAATGAAATCTATGGTTTGATCGACTGAATGTTGTGCTAGAGCCGTATCAAATTAAATATAAAACGTCATCAAGCCACATGTATTCCTTCTCATCGTAAACATTTCACGTTAAATACCTCGTCAATTCCAAATATTTTTTAGGGAAGTCAAACCCAAATACTTGTAGGGTGCAACCAGTCCCCTTGTTCGAGCACTTGGCGATACATCTATTTATCCACGCATTTAATTATTACGGAGTAGTAGATAAATAGTACTACAACTAGCCTAACTTGTCTGTCACGGTCATTTTTGTTCCTAAACTTGTTACATGTATAATACTACTAGTACGTGAAACTAGTGTCGTAACTTGTGTACACGTCCAGATATGGTCAACGGCAACATCACCCGCGCGTTCTTCATGTTTGCCCGTGCGTCTAAATTTACAAGGGGAGGAGAGAGAGAGAGAGGAAATGGAACGCAATAGTAAGTGGTCACATTTTCTGTCATGCATGTACATCCATGATGATTGTATGACAAAATCAAGATAGTCATACCTGTGTTGTCGTAGAAGTGTTCCATGACATTACCAAGATTATCAACACGGAAGTGCCCACTTCCATGACGATAAATCGCGCGTCATAGAAGTGTTTTTGTCAAGGGTGACCGACGCGTGGCATCCACCGTAACAGGTCACCGTTAAGCTATCGGGTCCGATTTTGGATCCAATAACCCGTTAACAGCCCGGACCAATGGGGATTTTCCACGTGTAAAATTCTCATTGGCCAGAGGAAACACGTGTTGGCTCACTGTTGGGACAGATGTCATCCACTCATTAGACAGGAGGCACCTATGATTCGTCGACACGTGGCACGGACCAACAGAGGCCCATTTCGATGAAAAGGCCAGCCCGTTTGACTTGGTTAAAAGGTAACGCGCCGGCCCACGGAAAGCCTGTTAACGGCCTGTTCGTATATTGCCCATTTATAGCCCGCTAACTCTCGGCCCATTACGACCTATCGGAATTAAGCCCAGTAGCTTCATCTGGGCCGTCCAATATGATTCCAGCCCGTTGTTACTTCCGGCCCATGTATGGCCCATGATGTTTTTTGGCCCATATGAGGCCCTTCGTAATTCTGCGCCCAATAAAGGCCTATGATGAAACTGGCCCATAATGAACAATGTATCGATTTATACCCATTAACGGCCCATTATTCCGTCGGCCGTTTCCATCCCATGTTAACTTTCGGCCTTCTAAGGGCCCATTTATTCTTGGGCTCATTTCTAGAATTCGGTTAGTTACGGTCCGTTACTGGCCTATTCCGTTTGTGGGCCAAATTCAGCCTGTGGTTACATTGGGCCCATTTGTGGCCCGTTAACCCGTTGGGCTATTTTCAAAGCGTTATCAAATATGGCCTATATGTTTGGTGAAATGATTATACGGCCCGTAGAGGGCCCATGGATCATATGGCCCGTAGAAGACCAATGGACCCAACGGCCCATAGAAGGCCCATGGATCCTACGGCCCGTAGAAGGCCCATGGATCCTACGGCCCGCTGGATGCCCATGGTTACAATAGTCCGTGTGTTGCCATGATTATTGTGGCCACTACAAAAACGCGAAAAAAGAACTGCAGTGACTACAAGCAAACAACTAAACGAGACAATAAGGAAATAAATAAGCAAGCAACTAACGCTAGCCTATTACAACTATTACACATATTACATCCACTGGGCATCAAAGTTCACCACCAGTGCAAATATAGGGAACAAAGTAGCATATTACATACACTGGCCGTCAAAATTGGCCACAAGTGCAAATAAACGCGACAGCAAAACAAGAGCATAACTGAAACAACTTTAGAAGAGCTCAAGAACAGTTTGAATAACACCGCTATGGATTATGAGCATAATATATCCTAAATCATGATGGATTAACAGTATCAGGCAACATAAATATGCACGATGGCATAGCAGACCAAGTATTTTGAACTAGCCTATTACAAGGCACTTTAATGCCCAAAAAGAATAATTGTTTTCAGCAAGTGTGGCAGTACGCAGAAGGCTAAACCGACCTCCGGATCATGACTCGTCACCAGGCTGACTTGACGGCTGTGGATCGTCTTGAGCTGGTGCATCCTCCTCCTCTCTACCCAGTGGTTGGAAGTCAATGGTTGCCCAATCGGTTCCAGTTAAGGCTTGGAACACAACTTCATCGCTTATAAGGTTGGAGGGGTCAACATCAGGGGCATAGGTGTGCTTACGGATTGGCGAAATAAGATCTTCTACATCATGTGTTGTGTCAGGACCCCGATTCTAAGTCACACCGATCTAGCCTGTAACACCTCATATCACTTTGCGGCCTCACGCACGGTATTCCCACGGGTGTCGCCTTACCATGGCCCGGGACCGTTTGCGCCTTTTGGCTCACGTATATGATAGTGTCGCTAGCATCCATATGATAGAGAACCCGGGCCGACATGACTAGTCATGAACCCAAAGTGGCACTAACTTACGGGGACAGGCATACATGAATCAACATCGAGCATGTCGGTCAGCAGTGTGTGAATCCGGCTGTAGCACTGGGCTAACAGGACTCCGGGAACCCGCGCTGTAGCAGGCTAGGCAGGACTCCGGATGTCACCGCGTGACATTTCCCCGAAGGACAGACACAAGAACGAAGTGAAACACATGCCGGCCAGTCAAGTGTCCTGAGCAGTAGTGCTGGGCTAGCAGGACTCCGGTGAACCGGGATGTAGCGGACTACTATGGCTCATGGAAGCACTAGACTACATTTCCCCATAAGAGAGGCTGCCAAGGATAAACAACTAGATTGTCGGATCCCACACATACCAAGCATTTCAATCATACACACAATATGCTCGATATGTGTAAATACAACATGGCATCACAATATAACTCTACGACTCAAGTATTTATTCATTAGGCTCCGAGGAGCGAGATATTACAAGCATGGGTCTCATGACCCAACGTACAGAGCATACAAGCAACAAGCACATGCGGAAGCTTAACTTGTCTGAGTACAGACAACTAAAAAAGAAGAAGGCTGAGGAGCCTAACTATCTACCAGACCCTCCCAAGGGTGCAAGATCGTAGCTGAGGTAACAAGCTAAACATCGAAGTCCACGTGGAACTACTAGCGAGACTGAAGTCTCTCTGCAAAAACATAAATTAAGCAAACGTGAGTACAAATGTACCCAGCAGGACTTACATCAGAACTAACTACATATGCATAGGTATCAACAAAGGGGGTGGTGGAGTTTAACTGCAGCAAGCCAGCTTTGACTCAGTGGCTAACCTGAAATACGACTGCAAGTAACTCTTTTGAGGTGGCGCACACAAGTCCACAAATTCACCATACCAATACACCACTATGGATCCGCTCCCGTCTCCCTGCGAGAACGCCATCCATAGCACTCACGCTTATCTTGCGAGTTTTAGAGTATCCACTTTCACTTGTCTATGAACTATGCAAGGGGTCCAAGTTTCCATATCCGAGGAATCCGACTATTCAAATATATAATGATAACCCTGCAGGGGTGTACTTCTTCACACACGCTCTCGCCACTTATCGCCCTGTACACGTCATGTACCTCGGCAACCTTCAAGCGGAAGCCGGGTGAGGGAGTCGGCCATGACCTGACTAACCAACAAGTCTCTAGTCCAGGTTTATCGCCTATTCGGGTTCCATCCGCAAGGAGATCCGGCCGGGGTGTCGCTCATGGCCCCAAACGATGTGTGCAGGGTTCCCAAGCCCACCATCCGGGTGCCACTTAGTACACCGTGCCACTGTGCCTAGTCTGTCCCAAGCCCACCTATATCGGGTGCCACTTGGTAGACTACTAACACAACCTACAAACACCAGAAACTAGTTGCAACTCCTGGACAGAGATCGAGTTGATTAATAAGCCGAGAGGGGCCGAGTTACCGGAACCCAATGTGTGATAGTATCTGTTCATGGATCACAAACACAGAACTCAGTTCCTGAGGACGGCTGCAATGAGACAACCCACCATGTACTCCTACATGGCCTCTCACCGCTACCTTTACCAAATCTTGTTCCTACACACTTAGCTCACACACAGTAGGACATGTTCAACACCATTCCAATTCATCCCCGATGAATCAGACCTGACTCAACTCTAAGCAGTAGCAGGCATGACAATCAAGCATGAATGAGTAGGCACAACAGGGCTCAAGCAACTCCTACTCATGCTAGTGGGTTTCATCTATTTACTGTGGCAATGACAGGTCATGCAGAGGAAAAGGGTTTCAGCTACCGCAGCATGTAACAGTTGAAACATTGTTGTCCTAATGCAGTCAAAGAGAGCAAGAGCGAGAGAGTGGGATTATATCGGAATGAACAAGGGAGTTTTGCTTGCTTGGCACTTCTGAAGATAGTATAACTCTTCATCGGTGTCATCGATCATATCGCCGAAACATACATCTACTGAGGGGGGAGCAACCACCGGCAAACACAAAAGGAACCACAATCAATGCAATGCACAGTCATATGAATGATATGTCATATTAAAGTACTGAATTGACCTAGTGCAACAGCTAGTCATGTTCATTGAAGTGGAATTCAAACCTATAGCAAATTCCAACTCCAAAAACTAATTACCATTTATTCCATAATCATGAATTGTCCTATTCAGTGAGGTTAACTTGTTCAAACATGCATGAAAATGCCATATTCAGATTCTTTGGATTTTTCTTATCATTTTTCATATATAAATTATTTCATTTGGAGTTATAGATTATTTTCTATGATTTTCTGAAGTTTATACTATTTTCTGGAATTTTCTGAATTATTTTTAACCCAGAAATGACTTATTGCATCAGCAATGCGTCAGGGTGATGTCAGCAGGGTCAACAGGGCTACCCGGGTCAAACCTGACCGGTGGGACCCGTAGGTCAGTGACACAACGCTGGCTAGAGTCACAGACATGTGGGGTCGGGTCAACGGCCACATCAGCATAGTCAAAACTGATATGTGGGCCCACTAGAATTATATTAAACTTAATCTTATTTAGTTAGCTGGTCAGTTAGGCGGTGGGGCCCGGATGTCTGTTTCACTTGAGGTTAATTAGAGCGCGATTAGCCGCTAATGATGGCCACGTCGGCAGTCGCCGGAGCCTTGCCGACGGCAACCAAAACGATGGCGGCTTGGCTCGGATTTGAGCTACGGGTGGTGGTTTGGCCAGCTAAGGGCACCAAGGAGTAGCTCTTGCTCGTCCGCATCCAAAGGACCAGAGGGAGGCCGCAGGGTGGCCGGGAGCAGCGCCGGCGGCGAGCAAGGCGGCGGCCGGAGTTCGGCGTCGGTGAGGACGATGCTGCGGTGCCCAGGAGAAGGAGCTGGTGCGTGCATTCGGCTCCTGAGAGCACGGTGAGAACGGCGACACGCTCAAAAGCGGGCGGAGGCAGCTCTGGCCACGACAGCGACATGGCACGGCGGCGGCGAGGTTCGGGCATAGTGGTGAAGCTAGCTGGGGCGCAAAAGCAGAGAGAGGAGAGAGGGGGGAAGACGCAGTAGCTCACAGGGAGGACGGGGAGAGGGTCAGCGTGCTCGAGGAAGGCTTGACGGCGTCGGAATCCCGGCTGCGATCTCCCGTGGCCGAGGAAGAAGATGAGGTCGAGGACAACGCGTCGGGGCTCTTCCGGTCGCCTGAGTCGACGGAGAGGGCTACGACGATGATTTAGAGCTCCTGGACTGCTCAAGGGGAGGAGGGAGAGGCGGTGGCTGTGGTGGTCCATGGCGGCGCTCTCGGGCGCGCTCAGAAGAGGAAGCAGAGGAGGGGAAAGAGGTTGACAGAGAGCAGAGAGCGAGGGGAGAGACAGAGGGGGCTGCGGGGTGTCTCCAGACGCGTCGGGGGTGCCTCGGTGGCAAGCCGGAGGTGGCCAGGGCGGCGTCGGCGCCCGCCACCAAGCTGCTTCGGGGCGAGGGGGAGGAAGACGACAGAGTGGAGGAGGTGGGCTGGGCCGGCTAGCTCAGATGGGCAGCTAGGTGGGCTAGAGCGCCAGGTAAGTTTGTGTTCTGTTTTATTTTCCTTCTGTTTTTTTGTTTTTTAATCTCTTTTTCCACTGTTTTCGAATAGAAAAAATCCAAAACCAGTGACAAAAATCCCCTGAATATTTATATGTTGCACAATGGAGTTATCCAAAAGCACATAAACTCATTTAGAGTTATTTGAAATTATATTCCATATGTTAAGAATATAAATCCAAATCCAAATAAAATATTGATTTAAAATTAGAGCCATTCCTTAGAAATGTTCCAAAATTTTGGTTTGATTTATAACTCTTTCCAAAATTCTCAGAACTATTTCTAGGGTATTTTGGATTCACTGATTACAATTTTAGGGTTCTTGCCCCATTATTAAAATGATTTCTGAGGCTTTCAGCTTTCCCCAATTCAACTTTCAGAAATTTAAACATGATGCAAGCAAGATGCAAACACTAGGCAGCACCAGAAGCTAGGGATGTGACATGTTGGCGCAGGAAGTCTTTTATGATCAGAATCATAAACCGGCTGATAGTGAGAGAGATCTGTTTCTTCAGCCAATTTGCTCACTAAGAGGCGCATTTCCTTTGTCAACCGTCGAAGATCATCATTGTTAAACTCTGAGCCGTCCTCTTTTATGCCAGGATAACCGCTGCCTATATCCGACGAGTCCACATCTGGTATCCATGCCTTAGCCCGGATTAGCATAGTCAGCGCACCTGACCTTGCAGCTGATCTTTTTAACTCATCCAACCGGGCAGGCAGCATTGACAACTTCTCAAGGGTTTCCTTTATCAAAGTTGGAGGCGGTTTGTTATGAGCAACAGTGCAAATGACCCGTTGGGCTCCAGAACATAACTGCTCTATAAGAGTATAGGCAGCCTTCAGC
The DNA here is from genome assembly GCF_003073215.2 of Triticum urartu. Classification (NCBI taxonomy): domain Eukaryota; kingdom Viridiplantae; phylum Streptophyta; class Magnoliopsida; order Poales; family Poaceae; genus Triticum; species Triticum urartu. Next base: position 453,125,929 of record NC_053024.1, on the reverse strand, counting down.
TTCATCCGCATGTCAGAGCCCAGACGGGTAATGCGAGTTCCTGTGTCATTGCGAGCATAAGTAAACCGGTAACTGATGAGATAATGTATGTTGAAAACTTCAGGTGAGGATTCTTACCAAAAACAGCAGCGGTCGTAGCATTTATCTGCCGCTTTAAACCGGTCAGCTCTTCGGCCACCGGTTTAAGGGCTGCTTCTGCGCCTTCAGCTCTCTTTTGCAATGCGGTTTTCTCTATGCCCCAATCCGCCCATTCCTTCTTAAAAGTTTCCTTCAGCTTCTCCATGTCTGCTAAGGCACTGGTTAGTTCCTCTTTGGCTTTGGAGGTTTCTGCTTCCTGGGATTTGATATTTTCTTGAAGATCAGCTGTTTGGGCTTCCTTTTTGCTCAGCTCGGCCTACACGAGATAGACATATCATGAATTGGCAGTACATATTTGAAGTACCAAGCACATAACAAGTTATACACTTGTCACTTGGGGCTAATGCCTATTTGCTTGATTATCAGAAATTTTTTACAAGTCTCGAGTACAATACAAGTATTATTCTTGGCACTTGGGGGCTAATGTACATTTGCTCAAAGTAACATTGGTCAAAGTTCCGGTTCAGCTTGGAAAGATAAACCAGCCCTTGGGGACTACACAGGCGAAAGTTAAAAGATTACAATTCTAAAGTACCGGTTCATCATAAAAAAGATCAATCGGCCCTTGGAGGCTAAGCATGCAAAGTAGAGATATTACAAAGTCCTGGTTTAGATTGGCATCATAAATCGGCCCCTGGGGGCTACTGGAGTTGGTACTTGAAATTGGACATAAGAGAGAAACAGTTATGTAGTTACCTCGTATCGTTCTTTCATCAGATTTACTAAACCGGCATCGTAGTCGCGGCTTGTGTACAGACGGTTTAAAAAACCAGAATGAAGTTCTTGGGTGTTGAGGTGGGCGTAGCTTGACAAGTCTGCGTTCCACTTGCCTTTGCCCATAGCAGAAAGTTTTTCCTTGGCACTATGTTTTGATAAAGCAACAGGATTGCCAGGAGTGGTGTGGCCAAAGCCGGTAATCGTAATGTCATCTTCCTTGTCATCAACAGCCTGTACTGTTGTTGACGATTTATCAGTAGCCTTAGCCGGACTTGAAGGTTTATCATCAGTGCGGACCGGGCTTGTCGGTTTATCAGCATGGCCTGTTGCATCAACTTCTACTTGTTCAAAAACAAAGTCATGATCTTGAGGTGGCGGGTCATCAAGCATGGCGTCAGCATTAGTTCCTTCCGGTTCTGGAGTTCTCTCCAGTTCAGTAACCACATTATTATCAGAGGGTTTATTTACCCGAGCTTTTTACTGAGTATGGCCTTGTCTCTGAAAGGGAAAACTATAAAGGTTAGTATAAAACGCAAGTATAAAGCGTCAAAAGATTAAGTTTAAAGTGTTTACCCAGGAACAGTCTTAAGAGGAGGGAGTTGTGTGGCCGTTGATTCGCCAGATGAGGAATGAGGTGTTCCCTGATAATTTGAATCAGACGGATTAAGAGGTTGTCGGAAATAACCTGCCTTGGGATAAGAAGTGTCAGAAGTGTGCGAAACCTCAGATTGACGTTTCCGAAACGGAGTGTTCGGTAAACCGGCTGAGGTGACTACTTGGCCGCTATGCCGGGTTGTGCGGCGAGCTTCGTGTTGCTGCTTCTTCAAAAGAAACTTTGGATCCAAGTGAGCTAGGGGGTGAGAAAATCTTATTTTCTGGATTGTTTGACGGATTTTCTGTGGTTGGTAGGGTATCTGAACCAGAGGAAAGAGTAACTACCTCTACATCATCGACTTGGCTGCCTTCAGTGTCATCCTAATAATAATCATTGTCAATGAGGTGTATGAAAAACGAACCAAGAAAGTCAAGTTCTACCTCTGAGTCCGGATTATCCGGGCCATCATCAACGTTCGGTTTGGAGGGTTCAACACTTTTCTTCTTGGCAGGTCTTTTAGTAACCTTGGTCTTGGGGCGAGGTGTCTTGGCTGGTTTATCTTGAGGTTTCTTCTTCCAAAATGAGTCGTCACCTTGTTAAAAGATTGACAGAGGATATAAAAGATTACACAGTTAAGAATATCAAGTACAAGCAGGAGTGAGGCAATTCTTACAGCTGGCGGTTTATTCAAAGTATAGAAGGGACTTAACCCGGTCTTGCTGCAGGCAGCCTCCGATTCATTCAGTATTTTCTTAACAGACTTAGTAACTTCAGCCTCTGTTAGCTGAATGTCAATATGTCGTTGAGGATCTTTTGAGTCCCCTGTGTACTCACACATTAAACCGGGGTGACAGCTTAACGGTAAAATACTCCAAGATATCGAGCAATGAGCAAAGTCAACTCCTGTCAAACCATTAGCCATAAAAGCTCTGAGCTTGGGGAGTTGTGGCGCATATGTGGCCCGTTCCTTCGCAGTCAGCCATTGCGGAAATGGGTGTGTGTTGGTAAGCCGGTGAGCACGATAACCTGGCAGAGGGTTCTCATCATCAGGGGAAGTATCCTTATAGTAGAACCAAGTCTGGTTCCAGTCTTTAGGATGACTATGAAGTTTGGCATGAGGAAAACTGATGCCCTTCCTTTTCTAAGTAGAAACGCTGCCAAGTTCAGTGTTGGGCCCATCTACAAATTCAGTACGACGGTTCAAGTAGAAACAATCTCTGAACAATTCAACGGTTGGCTCTGCTTGCAGATAGGCCTCACAAAACACTTGAAAGTGGCAAATATTGGACATAGAGTTAGGTCCAATATCTTGAGGGTGGATCTGGAAGCTGGCAAGCACATCACATAAAAACTTGGATCCAGGCGGTTTAAAACCACAGCTCATATGATCAACAAATACCACCACCTCGCCATCCTTGGGGGTAGGAGGATTTTCTGGACCAGGAACTTCCCAGTGGATTTTGCTTCGTTTTGGTAAAGCGCCAGTTCTGACGCATCCATCTAGTTGCTCTTCAATAACCCAAGAAGGGACCCAGTTACAAGCATAAAATTGTTTGGCCATTTCAAATGAAAAGCTAGAAAAAGATCAAATGCTGGATTAAGGTTTATGACAGATAAGCATAAAGCGACGCAAGATCAGAAGGAGAAGACAGAGGTGGATGCACATTGTTAAACCAAAGGTAGATGCTATTATAAATGGTAAAGCTATTGGCGGTTTACAAGGGGACTAATGGTATATGGCAGATTATTTTCTAAATGATAAACCGCCTACGCAGACCATGAAAACAGATCTGAAGCAAAAAAGATGACTAAGTGAGGAAAAACAAGTTTCACAGTTTCACATTGGAATTTTGGATCTACCACATGTCAGGAAAAGGAAAAGATCTAGACCTAAAAGTTGGTGCTTGAGCAATTCGCGAAGTTCTACATCGTTTTTTATACACAAAAGGCATGGTTTCATAGGAAAAATAAGGACTGTCATTGCTATGGAAGTACATCAAGTTTGAAGTCCGTCATATAGGATTTAATTAAGAACAAGGGTAGAATACCATGAAGCTTCTATGAACTCGTGAGAACCCTAGCGGATCTACAGAGGAAAAGAAGGGGAACTCACCGAAGCTGTTGAAACAGCGGAGGTGCGCCGCGTTTCTCTAGAACGTTTAGGTTGATGCAGCAGCCGGAGATGAAGACGAGGGCAGAGCTTGACGACGACGGCTACGCGTGAGGCTCAGGTCGGCGCAAGGAAGAAGAAGCGAGGAAGCAAGAGGGGGAAAATGAAAAGGAGCCCCCCGGGTCTTATTTATAAGGTGAAGGGATAAGTGACAGACGCGAAAATCGAGTAGCCCAAAAGTTGGATATGTGACAGAGTTGTCACCTCATCTGTCGATGGGTCATCAATGAAAGTGAGATATATCCAATTTTTAATAACAGGTGACGTCATGGTGGTTTATTACGAACCTGGAAGATGATGTCATGGCGGTTTACAAGATTTATGCGAAGGTGCTGAAGGAGGAATTTTTCTAAGTGTTGAAGATTGACATAAACAAATTCAAATCAATCTGGGGCCTAATGTTGGGGATATTACTACTAAGTATAAACTGGCCATGAGGGGCCGGGTTATGCCCACAATGAGTTAGGGCCAGTTCTTTTGAGCTGTGCTGTGGAAATAAGCTCCAGATAATAAGCTAGCCAGTTCTTTTCAGTGCCAGTTTTTTCAGCTTCTGTGTGATATGATCAATGAAAAGTCTGTAATACCCTTGGACTATACTATTGTTCAGATCAAACGATATTGCGCTATATTTTTATCATTGTTGCCCATATGAACATAAATTTGACTCTAAAACACCACAACATGTTATAAACAAACATAAGGAAGATCATTTTGTCGCATACGAATGCCATACATGCATCACTGTCTCATGTAGTATGAGTTCTTGAGAATAAGTATTGAATAAAAAAGATCTGTAAATTATTACATGGTTATCCCAACAAAAGCATACACCCTATCAAGGGAAAACACTTGTAGCAATCGCATCACGGATGGAACCCATAGTGCCATCATCAATGGGTGCATGGTGATGAGAAAGGCTCTCTTCATGAGCATAAGATCCGCTCTCAACCATGTCAAAATGTTGATCACTTAGTTTGCTCTCACGAATGAAGTTATGAAGACATGCGCATGCAGTAATGATCTTTGTTTGCGTAGCAGGTTTGAACCGTGTGATGCCGAGGAGGATTCTCCATTTCATATTTAGAACACCGAACGATCGTTCGATGACGTTTCGTAGTGATGAATGTATATGATTGAAGGTCTCATATCTTCCTCGCGGCGGTACTTGTTGGAAATCTGGTACATGGTAGCGTTGTCCTTTGTATGGTGCTAGATATCCAACTCTATTTGGATATCCAGAGTCAACAAGATAATATTTTCCTGCATTGATAAGAGAGATGACCAAAACTAATTAGTTCACGCAAAACATTAGAGGAGAAGAATGCATGTACATACCGTCCGGAGGGTGTGGAAAATAGGAATATTCAGCTTGTGCATCATTGAGTACATGTGTGTCATGAACAGATCCAGGCCATCCAGCAACAACAAATGTAAATCTCATATCAAAATCGCAAATTGCCATGACATTCTGAGTTGTCGAACCTTTCCTGTTGCGATACTTGGGTTGCTCACTTGTAGGCACAACACATTCAATGTGTGTTCCATCTATTGCCCCAATGGCATCCTTGAAGTGAGGCCAAAATCTTGTTTTTTAAGCGAGTCATGAACTTGGGTGAAAGATCGATCTTTCGGTTGAATGTAATCTCCAGCCATACGGTAGACACAGAACAAGACCTCCTTAAATTTTTTGTTGATGGTAGACTGACTGTGTTCAAATCGATCGGCGACATTGTCGGTGGTCTGGCGTGACCCCAAAGTCCACAAGAACTGTGCTAATGCCTCCTTGCTTGTCATGTTGCAAGTTGACTTTAAACCATACTTTTCAACTAAAATGTCATGTAGTGAGTAGAACACAGACCTTCGCATCCTGAACATAGAGTAGAATATTTGTGGTTGCTTCTCCTTCTCTTCCACCCACTGCAATCCTGTCATCATTGGTGCTCTCCTAGGTCCATATGGCAGCCTTTCTTTGTTTAGAAGATAATATGCCATTGCAACAACGCAAAAATGAAGTTCCTCCGCCTCATCCTCCTGAACAGAGATGTCCATCTGTGATATAGAAATAGAAATATTATAAACATTTGTCCACAAGACAAAAAATCACAGCTCCATCAGCACAAATTGGTTCACAGCAATACAATTAAGTTCACAACAAAGATTTATAGCAAGTAGATTCACAACAGTACAAATTAGTTCAAATCAATACAAATGAGTTGACAACAAAGCAAATAAGTTCACAACACTACAAATGAGTTCCCAACAAAGCAAATAAGTTCTAATTTTTTTTCATAAATGTTTCCCATGCCCTGTTGATCCATTCAAGCCTCACAGTTGAATCTTCCTCCTTTAGTGCACTGAAGACATCACGATGTTCCTTCTTCGTAAAGAGTTCTAGAGCATGAAAATACACTTCACTTCCAGGTTTACCTCCATCATTCACCACCATGTCCTTCATCTCCTTAATCTCATCTCTCACAGGATCCTCCTTCATTTCAGATGTCGCCGAATTGCGGCTAGTCTCCCTCTTTTCCCAAAGGTCAGCAATACGCTTAAATTGCATTCTATCATCACTATCTTTTGCAATCTTTTGCACGATCGCAGGACTAGGTGAATAAGGACATGATCTCTTCTTTCGACCTTTAGCTTTGTTAGGTGTCACAAAAGTAGCATCTATTTCACATCCTGAACCAGCCACATCATCATCATCAATGTGAATTTGAGATGCATCAACTTGAGACGAGGGTGGTGCCGCCCTCGCGTACTCATTTGTCACACTAATATCATCAAATATAGCACTCAGTTTGACCTCATCCTCTAGTGGAGCAAATCGAAACTTGGCGGCAAGTTCATTTCTCTGGAAAAAAGCATATCACAAATTAGTGCAAGAATTGGTAGAAAAAGAAAAGTAAAAAACAAATGGAATTGATATGACGATATGTATACCTGTATCTCATTTGCCCACCATTCATCACTAGCCGCAATGGTCATGGTAACAGGATCAAACCCAATGCCTGATGCCTTTTGGGTTAATGTCTTCCAAACAACATACTCTTTTTTCAGCACATCCCACTTATTCTTGAATTGCTTTTTGGTATATTCTCTCCTCGTGCGCTCAAAAAACTTCCTGACCACATTTTCATATCCAAGTGGTGACAATGTTCCTTCTTTGCCACGGTTATTGGCATTCACTTCTTCCACACAAATATCAATGAAAGTTCTAAGACCCACATTATCCCATTGTGCTTTCATCTATTTTTCATCATGTCAATAAAAAAGAATTGGAAGAATTAATAACAATATCTAGAATGCTTTTATGGTAGCAGTAGCTCGTTTAGATCAACATGAAATCATCATACTTTAGCAGTAGTACAATCAAGATGAAATCATCATCCTTCAGCAGTAGCTTACAACTAATATACATGATTTTTTTGCAAAAAAATCACAGGAGCTGCTCACCTTGGTGGCTCACGGCCAGGAGGAGGGCAGGGGGAAAGGGGGTCGCCGACCGCTGGAGATGGGCGCCATTTGCCGGAGAGGGGCCCTGGGCAGACCTGGCCAGGCGCTGCTCCTGGACAAAGGGGACGGAGGGGATGCGGCCGAGGGAGGGGTCGCGCCCGTGGGAGTTGGGGGGTGGAAGATGCAGCCCGATCCACATGCCACCTCGCTAGCCTCGTCGTGGTCCAGAGGATTGGAGGACCGGCGGCGACGGTGACTGGAGGAACCCTAGGCAGAGCGGAGAACAGAGCAGGAGGAGTCGAGCGGGGGGGAGGGAGAGGGGATCGAGCGCTGTTGTCTTTTGCGACCGGTAGTTCTGTGCGGGACTGGGGGTGGCAATATTGATGTAATAAGATCAAACTAGAGGGGCACGTCCCTATACCCTTTCATTTTTAAGTCAAAAGCTGCAGGAAGCTGCGGGAAGCCACCGGACCCCAGCTTTTTCTCATTGTGAAGGAGGACGAGGTAGAAATAAGCTGAGATGGCTTCTCTAAAATGAGTTCTTTTCAGCTTATAGCTTTTTTGACAATAAGCTGAAATAAGCTGCAAAAGAACTGGCCCTTAGTCATGTTTGAAGCCCATGAAGACAACAAGTATGGCGCTTTACAGAGGAGATCTAACATGAAGGCCCATGGTCCAAAGGCGGATTAGGGCCCATAGACATAAACCGCCATATGATATGTAACTTCTGTTGTAAGGCAAGGAAAGGTAGAAACCAAGCCGAGCACATTTATGAGACGGCCTCGGGATTCTGTAAACCGTCGGGCATCAACCTGTGCATATAAAGGGACGACCCGACGGCGGTTTAGGGACAACAAGCAATAACTTGAGATCCAGGAAAAGCGGATTCACTCCCTGGTCATCGAAACCCTAGCAATTCCATCACAACTGGAGTAGGCTTTTACCTTCATCGTAAGGGGCCGAACCAGTATAATTCCTTGTGTTACTTGTCCGCTTTAACCCCTTTAAGCTAACCCGTCGTGATGGCTCCACGACTAAGTCCTTTCACTAGGACATCTGCCGTGACAAAACCACGACACATATGACATCCGCTGGGCACCAAAGTTCGCCACCAGTGCAAATATAGGGAACAAAGCAGCATATTACATACACTGGCCGTCAAAATTGGCCACAAGTGCAAATAAACGCGACAGCAAAACAAGAGCATAACTGAAACAACTTTAGAAGAGCTCAAGAAATGTTATCCTGGGTATCCACCATGCTGGCAATAAGCTTAGCAAGCTTATTAGCTTTGTCCTGTTTGGCACTAAAATGCTCCAACGCTTGCTGTTGCACAAGAAAGTATGCATCTGACTGCTCCAAGGATTTTCGTAGTCCTTCCGCTTCTTGTCACAGCACAGCTGATCGATGTCTTTTAGCTTATAGTTGAGACTCAAGAAACCGAACTCATTTAGACAGTGAGTTTTAATAGCTTGTGCAAGCGGTAGTGGCCAGTAACTCGAACACTAAACCAAGACGGGACTTTGAGGTTGTCTCACTATCTTCAAGATAGTCTTCATTTGCTGTTTTATCAGCTTTGTTGCACACCAACAAGGATATCTCACTATCCTGAACCTTATCTGCATTACTTCCTTTACCATTGCTTCATAAGGCACTCTTCCCCAATATTCTGTCAGCATTCTAAAAGAAGAAACAAGCAGCCACATAACAGGTTTAGCATGTACTAGTATATGAAACTCATTTCGGTGAACCAGTTCATTAGTAAGGTGGACATGATTAAATTACCAAGTCTTCTATTGCCAAGTACTAGTACATAATAAAAGCATCAAACAAACATATATCTATGTCCTATGGTCACTACATTGTCTTGCCAAATCAAAATAGAGACACGGTTCAAATCATATCAGTTCAAGACAAAGCAGGAGTGAATGAATACAAAGAGTGGGAAACTACACGGCACAACAAGATTTCAGATGGGTACCACGGATCTACATGTACACCAACACTATTTGGCTCTGTTGTGATGCGAGTAATGTGCATGATATGAGAAGTCAACTGTATACACAATTGAAATTGAAATAAATAGAGCTATTGATAAGAGCAAACCTGTTAAAGAAACATGTGTGAACATACCTGCTGTGCCATCGGAGTTTCGGTTAGATCCTTCAATTTAAAAATAAGTTTGTATGAGTAAATACAGTGATACAAGAGCAAAGCAGTATGCACGATAGCAATGGAATCATAAATTAGAACAATTGTTCTTCAGGTTTAAGCACTTGTTCTACATGAACAGAGTACAGTAAGACACAAGATACAATACTTCAAAAAATGAGCTCATAGACCTTACCACATTCTTGGTTCGGCACCTGTACAGAACAAGGTGTTCCCAGTCATCGTCCAGTAAATGTGTCTCAGGAGAACGTAAGGGAATTTGATGAGTTTCTTTCCTAGTGAAGTATGATTTCTTCAGGTAATTCCGATACTGCCACCAAGCATTCTTGAATATAGCAGATGTATTAGCATAGGTTACCTCATCATGAGTTTCCAAATCGGTCCTTCTCTATAGAGAAAAATGGGAAAATTTGTTGTATTATAACCATCATGGAGGTAGAATTTATGGGACAAAGCAAAGTAATTGCCATGAATAACATTACTTACATATAACTCCTGGACAAACACCTGCAGCTGGCATTTTCCTTCATATTCAGTATAATATTTCCAAGATGGGAAGATATGCACATAGGATTTAACAACATGAAATGTGATAGATGCTAAACTACAACTAGCTGGTTGTGCTTCCTCCATAGGAATAGGTGTACTAACTGGTGGAGTTGGGGTTCGCCGTGGTAGTACTAGCCCTTTGGGCACTGGAGCTGCCTTACTAACTGCTCTTGTTTGGGAGCTTTGTGGTGGAGATGGTGCTGGGTCAGCAGGAACTGGGTTACTATCTGCTGGGGTTGGGGTTGATTGGGTGAAGCTGATTCTCTGACCACCGCGGTGGGGGTACAATCTGCGAGAGTCTGGGTTATGTGTGGTAGGGCTGGTTGTCATGCATGTACAACCGGGGTGCTATCTCCACCAAGAGGTAGCACTATTTTATTTGAAGACCGTGTTTTTACTCTGCTAGATATTGGCATCACCCGCACCAATTCAAATGACTGATAAACAAGAAACATAGTTGAATGTATAGACATTGTATGAGAGACAAATGCAATAGATAGTGTGGGAAAAAGAGGGCGTTAAATAGTTGACATGTATATTGTTTAACTAAAATGGATTGCATGACATAATTTCACATATATGATGTCTATCTAAACTGGATAGCATAGCATAACATAACTCAAAGATATGATGAATAGATAAACAGGATCGCATGACATAATTCACATACATGTTATCTAAGTAATCAGGATCACATGATTTAATTCACATATGTGATTTATATGCTAAACAGAGGGCATTCAATATGATGTCTGAAGTAAGAACATGGTGTTGAATATTGTGTATATCTTTACCTAATAATAAAAGGGTTACCGCTTCTTACTCCTCTAATTTCATCCGTCTGGTTCGTCCGTCAAAACTTCGTACATTCGTTCCTACGTGTATTTTCCTCCTCCGTTTCAGAACCAGCCTCAACGTGCTTCGCAAGCCATAGCGAGTTTTCTGGCACCCGCCCGTGTGCTGTGGCCGGTTGGCCCAGCCCACCTATCCTGACGAGACAGGAGGCAAAATAAGTGCTGGTATTAGGTGATGTTGCAGGTTTAAGTGAGCTCAATTTACTTGTTATAAATAGTCCCACATCGTCCCCTTGCATCCAATATATCCTATTTATATACGTCTTCGGTTTTTCTGGGTATTAAGGAGTGATGAGAGGCTAAGAAAGGAAAAGGAGGCCAGCAAAGGGAACATAATGGAATGAAGGACTTGAAGAAACTTCAAAGTCAGAAAGGAGCGACCCAGGTAATGGAAAGAAGGATGGATGGAATGGAGCGCCTGGAGCTCACGGTGTGCACGACGGACACTGTCGCCACCGACACTTCGCTCGACTGGACTATGAATCTCGGCGTCGGTGCGGCGACCCTCTTCTTCCCCACAACCGACCCGGCCCCGGCATCCTCCGGCTGGACACGACATCATGGCCACGCAGGAGGTAGTGAGTAGCATCGTCGGCGCCGAGAGATAGGAGGTGTGACAGTCACCCCGCGCGCGTGCCTCATCCGTGCTTCGGGACATGGCCACGTGGGGCTGGCTGGAGCACGGGAGCACGTAGGAGGGAACATATGGGGCAAGGCGAAGAAGAGCAGTGCTGCTGGGAGATCGGTGATGAGCAGCTCTCAGTGGGAATTATTTTTTTTGTTGCCGTTGTTAATGGCTGCGGGATCTTGCTACCGATTACTTTCTGTTTTTAATCATAGTTTAATGTTCATGCCTACACATCTTATAAATACATTATCATATGAAATAATTAGAAGTGAGTGAAATATTATAAAAAATATTATCTAAGGGTGAACATATTCCTCAACTCTGGATGTCACCGATGTCATTCCTGAGAGAGGGAGAGAACATATCAGTTGCACCAGCTCAATTCATGCACCGAATGCTCCGTTGCTATATGAGCCATTGGATAAAAAACAAAGGGATATGATCAAGTTGCTAGATGGATTGTTGAAACATCGCAGAACAATCATTTTATTTTATAAAAAATCAACTCACACCTCATGTCTCCCTCTCCTCAAAATAACAGTGTTTAATTTTTTCTTTCAAACAAAAAAGGGGTCATATATTTTAAACAAAATGTCTGATTTTGGAACCATTTTGACTGCCTTCTTTGTTTTGGAGAGATCTTTGAATCAAGATTAATATTAGGTATATTTTTGAAAATTAATATTCCTTGCCTTTTCAAACTTAACTCGAAACTTGACTACAACATTTACAGGTTTTGTAATTTGCCGGTGAGAAACATCCGCCTCTCACACACAAGTGTCTCATGTGCAACATGCTTATCATATATCAAGTTTCGAGTCAAGTTTCATAAATGGAAAAAGATATTTTTGGAAACATATTCAATATTGATCTTATTTCGAAGATCTTGTAAAGAAAAAAATGGCAGTCAAAATGGATCTGACATCGAACATTTGGTTCAAAATATATGAATGATTTTTTGTTTGGGCGAAAAATAAACATGAAGATTTCTGATGGGGGTGTGTAAGTGCGGGTTAATTTGTACAAAGTGCAGGGTTGCCTATGGAAAAAGGCATAGTCCAACTTTTGACCAAAAATCTAGCCCGTTACTTTTCCATCTGAAGGTCCAGAATCCACCGGTGCATTGGGTGCACAAATTTACTCGGTGCACAAGATACATTCTCGAGAGAGGGAGGAGAGAGACGGGGATGAAGAGTAGAGAGAATGCGACAAAGAGCTAGGGAAGTGGCCATGTTGGTATGGGGGGGTGCTCATACTGCCAGTGGCAACGTGTCAACAAAAAGAGCGTCAAGAACAAAAAAGCTCAATTAAATAGCTTGCCGCATAATTAGAAGAGGTTGCACGTTGTGTATATTGAGATTCGGTAAGTGGTGTTTAAACGAAAATACTGCACTGATGAATGTGAAGAAGCTCGCCGCCAAGGTATTAGAGGAGCTATATCCGACGGTGAGGAGGAGAATAGGGCGAGACAAATGGAAATAAGTGCATGCATAGGACGGGTAACAATGTCTCCCGTTGCAACGCACGGGCGTTTGTGCTAGTGATGTGTAAACTATGCAATGCAAGACACCATATGCATGATATCAGCAGTATAACCGTGCCAAGTTAAATCCCAAGTTAGAGCATACACCTCGGTGGGGGAATAGGACTGGTCATCTGTCTCTGAATCCATCTCTGAGGAGCTATCGGGACCCAACCAGAGATCTGCTTGGACAGGTAGCACTGTCTGCTCTGAAGGCCTTGTTTTCACTCCAGATTTTTCCATCTCCCACCCAAATGGCTGATTCACGAGAAGTGTAGTTTAATGTACAAACATTGTCGACAAATGGAAATGTAATGAAGAAAAGGATGGGCAAGATATCATTCAAATATATGATGCCTGGTTAAACAAGATGGCATTTCACATTTCACATATACTATGGCTGGCTAAAAGACATGAGACTGCATAATTCCCATATATGATATAGAAACTAAATAGGTGGCATTACAGAACATGTCTAAACTAAGCAGATGACATATATGATGTCAAAAGTAGGCACTGCAAGGCAACATATGCATGATATGGCTAACATCATGATGCCAAGGTAGAGAAAACACCTTGGGGGGGGGGGTAAATAGGAGTGGTCAGCTGCATCTGAATCCACCTCAGAATAGATATCTTTCTCTGGATTACAATCTGGAGAGGGGGGAGGGTTTGCCATTGAACCCACCATGGAGCGATGTTTGCATGACATTGTATTTCTGCGCAAAACTTTTCTCTTTTTCTCTACATGTTCGGCATGACTGTGTACAATATCTGACATGCATACGAAAAAATATGGTGAGATTATTTAAGGAGAGCATGCAGAAATCTAGAGTGATGGTAACAACCAGTGGATGGATCCAAAAATAATGATAGCAGGCTGATGATTGCTTTAATTTAATAAAAAGACAGATGATGATTGCTTTACTATTTGTTTCCCACCCAAGATGAACAACATAGGCATACCCTAGGTGAACCAGATATTAGACAGAGATACTATTCATTGCTGCCTCGATATGTGCCCCACAACTAATTTAGAACTTAAGTTTGAACATTAATTTGGACCTGACTTGGAGTCTAAGAGGTGAACAAGACGATAAAGTAGCAGGTAATTTTAAGCAATGCATAACATAAGCAGAAACAAAAGAGTGTGACCTCTCTTGTGGACCCGTGTACTCCTCGGGTCCATCTGCTGAGTCGATGATGGTGATGCCATTGTGGTGGGTGCCGGCGGAAGGGAAGGAGATTTGAGGTGGCGAAAGACGGTCAGGATTCGTGATGTCTGGTTTGGTGGATGCTTCTATCAATGGAGCAGCTCAGGTCAGGTGGACGACGTCACGGCAGGAGCAGGACAAACCACACAAAGTTTCCTTCGATACATACGTGTAACTGAAGTAATTCTGTAAGGGCTCATTTGGCTTGCATGTTTCTAAAAACGCAGGGATAGTAAAAACACCGGAATAGGATCGGAATGCACATGATAAACAGAGCATTTGTAAACACATGATTTTTGTCAACTTGGGTGTTTGGTTCACAGGAATAGGAAGAGCAGAGGAATGCAAAGAAACATGGGCAAAATAAAGTGAAACCATATCAAAGCGTGTACAGTCAGAATGTTATTCTGCCACCAATGCACTTGGTCTTGTTTTCATGCATAGGATTTTGAAAAGTAGGTCCAGGTGAATGTTTTGCTCCATTCCTTTCAAGAAAATGCATGAATAATTGAATAGTAGAGTGCCATAGGAAAATTTCCTATTGCTATGTTTTTCTGTTGAACCAAAATAGCCCTAATGGATCGACATGAATGTAGAGTAATAAGTGATGCAACAAGTTTACAACCTCTTTGCCGTAGCCATGTCGACCTCAGCATTACTGGGTTGGTCGCTGAAGAAGTTGAGGTAGAGGTGGCTGTCAGAGGTGTGGAGGAAGATCTGAGGAATCTGTAGACAGCGTCTAGGGCACTGCTCTATTATGATGGATCATTCTGTCGTTGGAGCAGCTCCAGTGAGCCATAAAACATCAAGACTGGAGCAGCACAAGACAGACATCATTAATCTCAAGTGGAATTCTAATAGCATCTCCAATAGATGATGTAAAATAGTTGTAAAATTTACATCACCAAAAACCAGCTGACTACAACAGATGAGGTAAAAACTGTTGACTCCGAATTTAACTGTCAAAACTAAAATTTACTGTGGAATCTGAATGTTACTGCCGAAACTGAACGCAATGGTAGGAGAGAGGCAGTTGACATGTATTTTAGGGAGGGCCAGCAGTTCATCTTCAACCTACACCCTCCTGAGCCGCCAACCACCACTGGCCGAACCGCCGGCCCCTGCGCCACCTCGCTGCCCCGAAACAACTCCCCACCATCGGTCCGCCGCCGCCCCGCCGCCCTGAAACAACTCCCCACCGCTGGTCCTCCGCCGCCCCGGCCAGCCCTCTAGCGCCCCCCGTGCCAAGCTTTTTCCCCGGCGATCCCCCCGCCACCGCGTCCCCCCACCGCCGGCGACCACCGCCCCAACCCTGAACCCTAAGATAGATAGTGGGGTACCTCTTCGGTGAGCCCCCCTTCCCGCTGCAGGTGGTTCTTCCTTAACTCCAGCGAGCCCTCCCCCCCCCCCCCTGAAAATCGACTGGCACAAAAGTCGATTCAGTCGACTGAAGTGTAGCTAAATCGGAGCAGAGCAGCAGCACGAGCGAAGGGGAGAGCAGCAGCAGCGCGAGCGAGAGCCGGAGCAGCAGCAGCAGATCCGGCGGGTATGGCCGCCACCGAAGGGGCCTCGCACTGGGGGAGAGCCGCTGTGGAGATGTCACCCCCGGCGCCGGCTTTGAGGTAGTCGCTCCATGGGGGTGCGGGATGAAGCACCGTCGGCGCCGGGAGGTCAAGTTAAGGAGAAGGTGCGATGCGATGAGTGTACAACCACTTTTGTGGCGCCGAGTAGGCCTTGGCTTCGTCCGAGGAGTCGGTGAGGATGCTGCGGTTCTGGTGGAGCAGGTTAAGGCGGCGTTGTGGGCATGGAGCAGCCGCGATAGATGAGGAGATCGTCGGAGCAGCTCCTTGGAGGTGGAGGGTGGGGCAGCTGAACAGACGGGACGATGAGATGGACGACGGATCCTCATCCGAGGAGGTGGATGAGGGACGTCGAGCTATTGCGGTGGACGACATCGTCGGGGAAGAGGGTTCGGCTGGGCAGCAGTGAGGTGGCAGACGGAGGAGGGTGGGGTTTCGCAGCTGGAGCGGAGAGGTTATGGCGGCCTGGGATTTCGAATGGCGAAAAGGAGGCGATGGGAGGCGGAATGATACGTCTCCAACGTATCTATAATTTTTGATTGTTCCATGCTATTACATTATCTGTTTTGGATGCTTAATGGGCATTACTATGCCCTTTTATCTTATTTTTGGGACTAACCTATTAACTGGAGGCCTAGTGCCAGTTTCTGTGTTTTTGCCTATTTTAGAGTTTCGCAGAAAAGGAATACCAAACGGAGTCCAAACGGAATGAAACCCTCGCGATAATCTTTCTTGGACCGAAGGGGTAGGCACGCCCCCCACCCTCGTGGGCCCCTCGTAGCTCCACCGACGTACTTCTTTCGCCTATATATACTACTATACCCTAGAAACATTGCAGATAGCCACGAAACCACTTTTCCACTGCCGCAACCTTCTGTACCCATGAGATCCCATCTTGGGGCCTTTTCCAGCGATCTGCCGGAGGGGGAATCGATCACGGAGGGCTTCTACATCAACACCATTGCCTCTCCGATGAAGCGTGCATTGTTTACCATAGACCTTCGGGTCCATAGTTATTAGCTAGATGGCTTCTAATCTCTCCTTGATTCTCAATACAAAGTTCTCCTTGATGTTCTTGGAGATCTATTCGATGTAAGACTCTTTTGCGATGTGTTTGCCGAGATCCGATGAATTGTGGATTTATGAAAAAAGAGTATCTATGAATATTATTTGGTTCTTCTCTAAATTCTTATATGCATGATTTGATATCTTTGCAAGTCTCTTCGAATTATCGGTTTAGTTTGGCCTACTAGATTGATCTTTCTTGCAATGGGAGAAGTGCTTAGCTTTGGGTTCAATCTTGTGGTGTCCTTTCCCAGTGACAGTAGGGGCAGCAAGGCACGTATTGTATTGTTGCCATCGATGATAAAAAGATGGGGTTTATATCATATTTCTTGAGTTTATCTCTCTACATCATGTCATCTTGCATAATGCGTTACTCTGTTCTTATGAACTTAATACTCTAGATGCATGCTGCATAGCGATCGATGTGCGGAGTAATAGTAGTAGATGCAAAATCGTTTCGATCTACTTGACACGGACGTGATGCCTATATTCATGATCATTGCCTTAGATATCTTCATAACTATGCGCTTTTCTATCAATTGCTCGGCAGTAATTTGTTCACCCACCGTAATACATGCTATCTTGAGAGAAACCACTAGTGAAACCGATGGCCCCTGGGTCTACTTTACATCATATAAGTTTCCAATCTACAATTCTAGTTTACTATTTATTTTCCAATCTTTATTTTCCAATCTATACCAAAAAAATACCAAAAATTTTTTATCTTATTATCTCTATTAGATCTCACTTTTGTAAGTGACCGTGAAGGGATTGACAACCCCTTTATCGTGTTGGTTGCGAGGTTCTTGTTTGTTTGTGTAGGTACTAGGTGACTTGCGTGTAGTCTCCTACTAGATTGATACCTTGGTTCTCAAAAGCTGAGGGAAATACTTACGCTAGTTTGCTGCATCACCCTTTTCTCTTCAAGGGAAAACCAACGCATGCTCAAGAGGTAGAAAGAAGGAATTCTGGCACCACTGCCAGGGAGATCTACGCCAAGTCAAGACATACCAAGTACCCATCATAAACTCTTCTCCCTCGCATTACATTATTTGCCATTTGCCTCTCATTTTCCTCTCCCCCACTTCTAAAACGATTTTCAAAAACCTATACCTTTTCTTCGCCCCTTTTCCATTCGTCTCTTTTCGCTTGCTTCTTGTGTGCTGGTGTGTTGGATTGATTTTCTGTCACGATGGCTCAAGATTGTACTAAATTGTGTGACTTTTCCAATACCAACAATAATGATTTTATTAGCACTCCGTTTGCTCCTACTACCGATGCTGAATCTTGTGAAATTAATACCGCTTTGTTGAATCTTGTTATGAAAGATCAATTTTCTAGCCTTCCTAGTGAAGATGCCGCTACCCATCTAAACAACTTTGTTGATTTGTGTGATATGCAAAACAAGAAAGATGTGGATAATGATATTGTTAAATTGAAGCTATTTCCGTTTTCTCTTAGAGATCGTGCTAAAACTTGGTTCTCTTCTTTGCCTAAAAACAGTATTGATTCATGCAATAAGTGCAAAGATGATTTTATCTCTAAGTATTTTCCTCCCGCTAAGATCATCTCCCTTAGGAATGATATTATGAATTTTAAGAAACTTGATCATGATCATGTTGCACAAGCTTGGGAGAGGATGAAATTAATGATCCGTAATTTCCCTACACATGGTTTGAATTTGCGGATGATTATACAAAAAATTTATGCCAGATTGAATTTTGCTTCTAGAAATCTTTTAGATTCGGCCGCGGGAGGCACTTTTATGGAAATCACTTTAGGAGAAGTTACTAAGCTCCTAGACAATATTATGGTTGATTATTCTCAATGGCACACCGAAAGATCCACTAGTAAAAAAGTTCATGCGATTGAAGAGATTAATGTTTTGAGTGGAAAGATGGATGAACTTATGAAATTGTTTATTAATAAAAGTGTTTCTTCCGATCCTAATGATAAGCCTTTGTCTATTTTGATTGAGAATAATAATGAATCTATGGATGTGAATTTTGTTGGTAAGAACAATTTTGGTAACAACGCGTATAGAGGAAACTTTAATTCTAAGTCGTTTCCTAAGAATTCCTCTAATAATTATGGTAATTCCTACAACAACTCTTATGGAAATTTTAATAAGATGCTCTCTGATTTTGAGATTAGTGTTAAAGAATTTATGAGTTCGCGAAAGAATTTCAATGCTTTGGTTGAAGAAAAATTGCTTAAGATTGACGAGTTGGCTAGGAACGTGGATAGAATTTCTCTTGATGTTGATTCTTTGAAACTTAGATCTATTCCACCTAAGTATGACATCAATGAGTCTCTCAAAGCCATGAGAATTTCCATTGATGAGTGCAAAGAAAGAACCGCTAGGATGCCTGCTAAAAATATTACTTTGCGAAAGCATGTTCTTCTATTTTCATGATAATAATGATGAAGATCTAAAAGTGATTGATGTGACTCCTATTCAATATTTGTTTTCCAATATGAATCTTGACAAAGATGGGACTGGAGATGAGTCAACTTTAGTTAAAAGGCGTCCCAATGATTCGGAGTTTTTAGATCTTGATGCAAAAATTAATAAAAGTGGGATTGAAGAGGTCAAAACTTTACATAGCAATGAACTCACTATTTTGGATTTCAAGGAGTTTAATATGATAATTGCTCTTTGATATATTGTATTTCCTTGTTGCAATCTGTGTTAAGTTCTCCTCATGCTTATAATCAAAATAAATCTTTTACTAAACATATCGTTGATGCTTTAATGCAATCCTATGAAGAAAAGCTTGAACTAGAAGTTTCTATCCCTTGAAACTTTATGATGAGTGGGAACCTACTATTAAATTAAGATTAAAGATTATGAATGCTATGCTCTATGTGATTTGGGTGCTAGTGTTTCCACGATTCCAAAAACTTTGTGTGATGTGCTAGGTTTCCGTGAATTTGATGATTGTTCTTTAAATTTGCATCATGCGGATTCCACTATTAAGAAACCTATGTGAAGGATTAATGATGTTCTTATTGTTGCAAATAGGAATTATGTGCCCGTAGATTTCATTGTTCTTGATATAGATTGCAATCCTACATGTCCTATTATTCTTGGTAGACCTTTCCTTAGAACGATTGGTGCAATTATTGACATGAAAGAACGAAATATTAGATTCCAATTTCCGTTAAGGAAAGGCACGGTACACTTTCCTAGGAAGAAAATTAAATTGCCTTATGAATCTATTATGAGATCCACTTATGGATTGCATACCAAAGATGTCAATGCCTAGATCTATTCTTGTTTTTATGACTAGCTAGGGGCGTTAAACGATAGCGCTTGTTGGGAGGCAATCCAATTTTTTTTACTTTTTGTTCCTGTTTAGTAATAAATAATTCATCTAACTTCTGTTATGATTGTGTTTTTTATGTTTTAATTAGCGTTTGTGCCAAGTAAAGCCTGTAGGATCTTCTTGGGTGATTGTTGTTTGATCTTGCTGATAAAAACAGAAAGTATGCGCTCACGAAAATAATTATCATTTTTCACCAAAGGGCAATAAAATACTGATTCCAGCTGCAGTAGATCAATATAGTTTTTATCCTGGTCTTCCTAATTTTTCAGAATTTTTGGAGTTGCAGAAGTATTCGAAATCTCCAGATTGCTACAGAATGTTCTGTTTTTGACAGATTTCTATTTTTCGTGTGTTGTTTGCTTATTTTGATGAATCTATGAGAGTATCGGGGGGTATGAACCATAGAGAAGTTGGAATAAAGTAGGTTTAACACCAATATAAATAAATAATGAGTTCATTACAGTACCTTAAAGTGGTGGTTTATTTTCTTATACTAACGGAGCTAATGAGATTTTCTGTTGAAGTTTTGTGTTGTGAACTTTTCAAGTTTTTGGGTAAAGATTTGATGGATTTTGGATTAAGGAGTGGCAAGAGCCTAAGATTGGGGATTCCCAAGGCACCCCAAGGTAAAATTCAAGGACAACCAAAAGCCTAAGCTTGGGGATGCCCCGGAAGGCATCCCCTCTTTCGTCTTCGTCTATTGGTAACTTTACTTGAGGCTATATTTTTATTCACCACATGATATGTGTTTGGCTTGGAGCATCTTGTATGTTTGAGTCTTTGCTTTTTATTTTACCACAATCATCCTTTCTGTACACACCTTTTGGGAGAGACACGCATGAAACGGAATTTATTAGAATACTCTATGTGATTCACTTATATCTTTTGAGCTAGATAATTTTGCTCTAGTGCTTCACTTATATCTTTTTAGAGCACGGTAGTGGTTTTACTTTATATAAATTATTGATCTCTCATGATTCACTTATATTATTTTGAGAGTCTTTTAGAACAGCATGGTAATTTTCTTTGGCTATAAAATTAGTCCTAATATGATGGACATCCAAGATGGGTATAATAAAAACTTTCGTATAAAGTGCATTGTATACTATGAGAAGTTTGATTCCTTATGATTGTTTTGAGATATGAAGATGGTGATATTAGAGTCATGCTAGTTGAGTAGTTGTGAATTTGAGAGATACTTGTGTTAAACTTTGTTATTCCCGTAGCATGCACGTATGGTGAACCGTTATGTGATGAAGTCGAAGCATGATTTATTTTTTGATTGTCTTCCTTATGAGTGGCGGTTGAGGATGAGCGATGGTCTTTTCCTACCAATCTATCCCCCTAGGAGCATGCACGTAGTACTTCGTTTTGATAACTAATAGATTTTTTCAATAAGTATGTGAGTTCTTTATGACTAATGTTGAGTCCATGGATTATACACACTCTCACCCTTCCACCATTGCTAGCCTCTCTAGTACCACGCAATTTTCGCCGGTACCATAAAACCACCATTTACCTTCCTCAAAATAGCCACCATACCTACCTATTTTGGCATTTCCATAGACATTCTGTGATATATTGCCATGCAACTTTCCACCATTCCGTTTAGTATGACACGCTTCATCATTGTCATATTGCTTTGCATGATCATGTAGTTTACATCGTATTTGTGGCATAGCCATCGTTCATAATTTTTCATACATGTCACTCTTGATTCATTGCACACCCTGGTACACCGCCGGAGGCATTCACATAGACTCATATTTTGTTCTAAGTATCGAGTTGTAATTCTTGAGTTGTAAGTAAATAAAAGTATGATGGTCATCATTACTAGAGCATTGTCCCATGTGAGGAAAGGATGATGGAGACTATGATTCCCCCACAAGTCAGGATGAGACTCGAGAAAAAAAATAAAAAAAGAGAAAAAAGAGGCCATAAAAAAGAGAAAGGCCCAAATAAAAAGATGAGAGAAAAAGAGAGAAGGGGTGATGCTACTATCCTTTTTCCACACTTGTGCTTCAAAGCAGCACCATCATCTTCATGATAGATAGTCTCCTATGTTGTCACTTTCATATACTAGTGGGAATCTTTCATTATATATAGAACTTGGCTTGTATATTCCAATGATGGGCTTCCTAAAAATGCCCTAGGTCTTCGTGAGCAAGAGAGTTGGATGCACACCCACTTAGTTTCTTTTTGAGCTTTCATAAACTTATAGCTCTAGTGCATCCGTTGCGTGGCAATCCCTACTCACTCACATTGATATCTATTGATGGGCATCTCCATAGCCATCGATACACCTAGTTGATGTGAGACTATCTTCTCCTTTTTGTCTTCTCCACAGCCACCATTCTATTCCACCTATAATGCTATGTCCATGGCTCACGCTCATGTATTGCGTGAAGATTGAAAAAGTTTGAGAACATCAAAAGTATGAAACAATTGCTTGGCTTGTCATCATGGTTGTGCATGATTTAAATATTTTGTCTGATGAAGATAGAGCATAGCCAGACTATATGATTTTGTAGGGATAGATTTCTTTGGCCATGTTATTTTGAGAAGACATGATTGCTTTATTAGTATGCTTGAAGTATTATTATTTTTATGTCAATATTAAACTTTTGTTTTGAATATTTCGGATCTGGACATTCATGCCACAATAAAGAAAATTACATTGATAATTATGATAGGTAGCATACCACATCAAAAATTCTGTTTTTATCATTTATCTACTCAAGGATGAGCAGGAATTAAGCTTTGGGATGCTTGATACGTCTCCAATGTATCTGCAGTTTTTTATTGTTCCATGCTATTATATTATCTGTTTTGGATGTTTAATGGGCTTTAATATGCTCATTTATATTATTCTTGGGACTAACCTATTAACCGGAGGCCCATTGCCAGTTTCTGTTTTTTTGCCTACTCTAGTGTTTCGCAAAAAAGGAATACCAAACGGAGTCCAAACGGAATGAAACCTTCGCGATGATCTTTCTTGGACCGAAAGCAATCCAGAAGACTTGGAGTCGAAGTCTGGAACTCCACGAGGCGGCCATGAGGCAGGAGGGCGCGCCAGGGGTAGCCGCGCCCCCACCCTTGTGAGCCCCTCGTAGCTCCACTGACATACTTCTTTCGCCTATTTATACTCTTATACCCTAGAAACATCGCAGAGAGCCACGGAACCATTTTTCCACCACCTCAACCTTCTGTACCCATGAGATCCCATCTTGGGGCCTTTTCCGGTGATCTGTCGGAGGGGGAATTGATCACGTAGGGCTTCTACATCAACACCATTGCCTCTCCAATGAAGCGTGAGTAGTTTACCACAGACCTTCGGGTCCATAGTTATTAGCTAGATGGCTTCTTCTCTCTCTTTGATTCTCAATACAAAGTTCTCCTTGATGTTCTTGGAGATCTATTCGATGTAATACTCTTTTGTGGTGTGTTTGCCGAGATCCGATGAATTGTGGATTTATGAACAAGATTATCTATGAATATTATTTGGTTCTTCTCCAAATTCTTATATGCATGATTTGATATCTTCGCAAGTCTCTTTGAATTATCGGTTTAGTTTGGCCTACTAGATTGAACTTTCTTGCAATGGTAGAAGTGCTTAGCTTTGGGTTCAATCTTGCGATGTCCTTTCCCAGTGACAGTAGGGGCAGCAAGTCACGTATTGTATTTTTTCCATCGAGGCTAAAAAGATGGGTTTTATATCATATTGCTTGAGTTTATCTCTCTATGTCATGTCATCTTGCTTAATGTGTTACTCTGTTCTTATGAACTTAATACTCTAGATGCATGCTGGATAGCGGTCGATCTGTGGAGTAATAGTAGTAGATATAGAATCATTTCGATCTACTTGACACGTATGTGATGCCTATATTCATGATCATTGCCTTAGATATCTTCATAACTATGTGCTTTTCTATCAATTGCTCGGCAGTAAGTTCACCCACCGTAATACATGCTATCTTGAGAGAAGCCACTAGTGAAACCTATGGCCCTCGGGTCTCTTTCTCATTATATTGCATCTCTTTTATTTACATTGCATCTCGTTTACTATTTTGCAATCTTTACTTTCCAATCTATACAACAAAAATACCAAAAACGTATACTTTACTATCTTTATTAGATCTCACTTTTGTGAGTGACCGTGAAGGGATTGACAACCCCTTTTGCGAGTTGCAAGGTTCTTTATTGTTTGTGTAGGTACTAGGTGACTTGTGCGTTGTCTCCTACTGGATTGATACCTTGGTTCTCAAAACTGAGGGAAATACTTACGCTACTTTGCACATCACCCTTTCCTCTTCAAGGGAAAACCAACGCATGATCAAGAGGTAGCTGGGAACCATGACTTAGGGGCGCGCTTGTCCAAAATGTAGGGTGTGTTACAAAAGTACCCCCACTGATTTGAACTAGCGGCCCTTTCGGCCCAGGGTTAGAAGGGGGCTTTTGCGTGTCGGGATTTGGCAGCTGGAGGGAGTTTTCGCGCGTTTTGTAATTTTGGGATAGCAAGGCGGGGGTTGTGACGGCGCCAGTTTTGGGAGAATGATATCTGAATTTTCGGGATATAACAAGGCGCGGGTTGAACTTTAGGGACAAGCCTAACATGTAATATTGTACTTGTACCTACCAAATCAATTCGCACTTCCCTCAACGAAAAAAAACAAAAAAATAAAACTATTCACACGACACAAAGAGAGAGTCTTGTCCCGTTTTACTATACAAATGCTATTCAAAGCTACTCATACCAACATGTTATGTCCAATTAAATTTTTTTCGTTGGCTATATAATGCATGTAACCTACTCATACCAACATTTTAGTGCATTCCAAATGTCTATACTACCGTTGCAATTCGAACTAGATTTGAATTCATTTCTCTATTTCAATAAGAATCTACAATCATGATTGTTGCCAACTTCAACCATCATTCATGTATTACCTTAACAACACACCACATGATTACTAGAGAGATAGATATGAACTATGTGTACTATATGAACTCGAATTCAATTTTTTGAATACACTTGATGTTGATTCCAAATAATAGTACATTTGATGTACTAACTATATATTCATAATCTAAACCATGTTTCATACGTACATCGTGTTTATCACACAAAGTATAGTGCCCTGCCCCCTACATTATGACAAGTATTTAGCCTTGAGCTGCAAAAGCCACACATTAGCCCAAATTATAATCAATGTTCTACATTATGATATCTTCTTAAAGTATCCGTATCCACTTTTTTCTAATGAATTATGATCTTTGTTCGTCTTTTACACCTCCACGATCCTCTTCTCTTTGTAGCTAGCCAGCGCTAATTTTCTATCGTGCATGCACACGCCCGCCCCCTCTCACCCTCCCTCAGCGTCCCCTCCATCGCGCATGTTCATTATTTCTCCTTAGGTCGTTCACCCACGGTGTGTGTAGGCCCCCCGGCTCCTTCTTTCCGGCACACACTAGTCGATATACCTCTCTAGCCAAGTGTGCCTACCACAAACACATACTTCCCCTCTTCTCTTCTCACCGTCCATGTCCCCCTATGTCCAATACGGTTCCACATAGGTGCACACTCCCGCCCCTCTTTTTATCGATCTCATACTCGCACACTTCTCCCCCCTTGACATGGTAGGCCTCTCACACCACCTCCTAGCTGCACCCTTTCCCACTGTCTGTCCCTCCGGACCTTATTTCCTTCTTACACATGCATGCATGTATACATACCGATCTCCCTACATATAGCTAGGTCGACTATAATTCGTTTTCCCCACGCACCGATAGACTTACCTCACTAGTTATGTCTCTCCCTTTCTCGGACACACGATGGTTGATCTTCCTATGTAGTTACGTATTCTTACCACAACCATATCGTCTCCCCTCATCATCCTTGCATACTTCCCGACCCGTCTCTCACACACACGTGCATAGGCAGACAGACATCCCCCGCCCTCTCTTATTGATATTGCACACGTACCCTCCGTTTGTCTAGCGGGCCTCTGCCACCATTTGTGAGATGCCACTCCACCACCAACCCTCCGACGCTCTACCTTTGTCGCTCTCCCGACCTTATTCCTCTGCTACACATATCCATGGATGCCAATCGATCTCCCTCAATACATAGCTAGTTCCCTCTCCTTCCCCATACATATACTAGTCGATCGGTCTCTGCCCCCCCCCCCCCCACACACACCGATAGTCGAACATTGTAGGTAGGTATCCATGCCACAGAGAAAAACTACACCTCTGCCCTCTCAAATTCCAGTAGGCCAGCCGCCTTGTATCTTTGACGTGGGCAAATACAAATTCGATGGCACTCTTTATCGATTGTGCAGCCACACACTTCATCCCTGTTTTCGATTCTATCGATATCTCACGTCCATGACTCCGTTTCACACACATTGCATATGTTACATTTTTTGTTTGAGATATCATCGACACATTGCCTCTGTTTCGCACAAACCATCTCTCTCACACCCAATGATGTCTACTACACAACCTTCTTCTTGTAGACATTGTTGGGCCTCCAAGTGCAGAGGTTCGTAGGACAGTAGCAAATTTCCCTCAAGTGGATGACCTAAGGTTTATCAATCCGTGGGAGGGGTAGGATGAAGATGGTCTCTCTCAAACAACCCTACAACCAAATAACAAAGATTCTCGTGTGCCCCAAACACACCCAATACAATGGTAAATTGTATAGGTGCACTAGTTTGGCAAAGAGATGGTGATACAAGTGCAATATGGATGGTAGATAAAGGTTTTTGTAATATGAAAATATAAAAACTGTAGCGACCCAACTCGGTGAGAGTCGAAGTCTCTGAGCTTACCGTGCTAGTCCCTGGATCGACTTGCTAGCACACACAGTACTCGATGAAATAACACAAATAACACACATCTCTTTATTACATCGATAGTCCAGGAGCAATACATTTATTACAAAATAGGGCATAGAGCCAATAAGCAAATACTGCGGAAGCAAAGAAGTAGATGAGTCCCATTCCACGAGCAAGGTTGAGTGTAGAACATTGACCTATCACACCTTAATCCTCGTCGGATATATCTGCAACGTGATAAGTTGCAGCCAAATGGGTCAGTACATTGAATGTACTAACAAGTCACATCATAGTGTAATGAACCTACTTTTACATGCAATTTGGCTGGTGGAAAGCTCTAAGTTTAGTTTTTGCATAAAGCTATTTTTTCCCTATTAGAAAAGATGTTATTCTACTACTACTGCACATTTGCATAGGATGAGTTGGCAAACCCAACTCCATCCGTTCCCAAGTTTGATTTAAAACCCAACTGTTTAATTTAAAGGTGAGGAGATCTCCCGGCATTTCCACCACTAGGTGCTCAAGTTGTCCGTAACCGGGGACACGGCTAATCGATTAGGTTGAAACTCTGCAGAGATTGTGCACTTTTCCCCACAAGACTCGACCACCTCCATGATCGGAAGATCGAGACATAGCCTTTCGAAAATGTTCCCCCTTAACCCACGGATAGGCCGGTACACCTACATCATTCTACATCTGCTAGCCCATCCCGGAAGGGGTCACACTAACTACTCAACTAAGCCAGAGCCCATATTGGCTTGTGGCTGCACACGTAAGCTTCTATACATGGGAATATGATTGATCTCTTTGAGCCTGAGCGGACGGTCCACTAGTGGTGCACCACCATGGATTTCCCATGCGTGCCCCACTGTACTTCGCCACCATTACCACAAGTTTCCGCCCAGGTAGTTCATTAATTAACTTAAGTCCTATTTACTACATTGTCACTCAAACTTTACAATGATCACTCCCCAATCCACGTCTACTTAGCATAGCAACATAAAGTAAAACGATGGTGAGAAAGTTATATGGTTCAGACCTACCTCAATGAACTACTGGGTGAAAAGCAAAGTCATGCGGCACCAGTTTCCTACCATGCAGTCCTACCGCAAAGAACTAAGTGCATAATAAAAACATAGGTAATGAAACATGATCAAGATGCAACTTGCCTTGGTACTGCTGGTTGAATTCTAAAGACTGATAATATTCTGCTTCACACTCCAGGCAATCTATCGCAAAGAAGATAACAAACATAAGCAAACATTCCAGAGAACCAAAAGAACATGCATAGCAAAAAGTCTCAAAAAAACCAAATGAACATACAACACACTAAGCTACTACAGAAATACTCTAAGTGCAAAACATCATAGACCTATGGTTCAAAGGGTGATGTGAAATATAGTGCATACTATGCATACTAGTAAAAATATTAAAGGGCAGATTCTAGTGTGTGAAAATTATTGTGACAAAGGTCCAGGTGATAGGGTTTGTCTACGGTGACGGCATGCAAAAGGAATCAACTTAATCGGAGCTACGGTTTGGGAGATATGGCCATTTGAAGTTCGAATTTGAATCTAAATAAATTCAAATTTGAATCCGAGAAAAGTTTGTAAAAACTATACTGCTGGATAGATCTAAACAATATGAAGAATTTGCCGCTGGTTTCATCGAGTTTGGATCTACGGTTGAAAAGTTATGGCTAATCTAAGATCAGGGACTAATCTGCTAATTATAGGGACTAAATAGAAAAAGAACTATCACAAACAAGTCCCTGGCCACGTGGCAGCTCCTGGCTGGCTGAGCAGCGTCCGCTGCGGAGACTATACGGCGAACGGCTGCCAAATAAGAAAAAACAACGGCGGTGGCTAATTAAAGAAAAACCGACGCTCGGTTTAAATAAACCGCACGGTCTAAGGGAACCGCAGTTAACCGCGTACCTCTTCGCAAAATAAAAAACGGACCTAATCTAATATGGGCCGTCCATGGTAGATCAAACGGGCGAGGGTGGGGTGGTGGTGATGGCCGGCGACGATGAAGATGGTGACGCGGCGTCGGTGACGGAGGGGGCGGCAGCTGCGGTGGTCCTCGGCGTCGGGGAAGAAGACGGGGAGGTGCGGCGCGGCTTGGGCGTCTAGATGGTGGCGTCGGGGTGCGTCGGCGGTGTCCGGACGGGGCCGGGCGAAGACGGCGGCCTTTGGTGCTCCGGCGGCTCCGGCGTCGATGGTGCGGCATCTTCGACGGAACCTAGGGGAGGAAAAGGTGTCAAACGGGTGCGCTTTGCCGCGGAGAGCCATTTGACGAAGAAGGGGAAGGCCATGGTGGCTTACTGGCGACGGAAGGGACGACGGAGCAGCGCGGCTCCGGCGAGATGCAAACGGTGACAGCAGCGACTATGGGCGGCGTGGGGAGAAGCGGGACGGCAAGGTCGACTGAGGATAGCCCGGGGCATTTATAGGCGAGGGGAGGGCGTGCGGGTGCCGCGGATAAGCTCTATCCGAGCGCGAGGTGGCTGGCGGTTGCGGGCGGCGAGGAGCGGGTATTTATCCCGTGCGATGCGGGAGGTTGGGGACGAGCTGACGAGCGGGGCCCGCCTGGCAGCAGCAGCGAGAGGGGGCGCGAGCGGTCGACCGGGCAGAAGGCGTCGGGCGCTGGGGCGCTGGCCTTGGGCCAAAATGGCCAGCTGGGCCGGTCGGGCGCTCCTGGGCCGAACCTAGTTTCGGTCCAGGCTGCATGCGTGTGTGTGTGTGTGTTTTTACAGGAGACCAAAGTGCTCATAATTAATTCAATTGAATTAATAAAAACACGAAATAAATTTCTAAAATAACTACATAATATTTAGAGCCTAATGAACATTAACTTAAGCACAGAACATTTTGAAAATAATTTTCCTAATGCAACTAATGCACTTTTTGCATAAAATAAATACCAATCAACTCCAAAACTTAAAGTAATATTCAAAATAAAATTTCCCACTCTTTTTTATATTTTGAGGAAGTCATCTTATCCCCTCTCATTTGTTTTTCTCGAGTAGAAACTATTATTTGAATATTTCAAAAACTCCAAAATGCAAAGAAATAAGATATGCATTGAATGATTCTATTAACATCCAAATTTAATAAAATTGGGATGTTACAAAAACCGCAAGGTAACTAATGATAAAAGTGAGCGAAAACGGTATTGCTATGCTTCTAAACAAGGCCTAGGGTTCACACTTTCACTAGTGCAAGTTCTCCCAACAATAATAACGTAATTGGATCATATAACAATCCCTCAACATGCAACAAAGAGTCACTCCAAAGACACTAATAGCGGAGAACAAACGAAGAGATTATAGTAGGGTACAAAACCACCTCAAAGTTATCCTTTCTGATCAATCTATTCAAGAGTCCGTAGTAAAATAACATGAAGTTATTCTTTCCGTTCGATCTATCCTAGAGTTCATACTAGAATAACACCTTAAGAAACACATCCACCAAAACCCTAATGTCACCTAGATACTCCAATGTCACCTCATGTATCCGTCGGTATGATTATACGATATGCATCACACAATCTCAGATTCATCTATTCAACCAACACAAAGAACTTCAAAGAGTGCCTCAAAGTTTCTACCGGAGAGTCAAGACGAAAACGTGTGCCAACCCCTATGCATAAGTTCATGAGGTCATAGAACTCGCAAGTTGATCACCAAAATGTCCGTCAAGTGGATCACGTGAATATCCCATTGTCACCATAGATAAGCACATGCGAGACATACATCAAGTGCTCTCAAATCCTTAAAGACTCAATCCGATAAGATAACTTCAAAGGGAAAACTCAATCCATTACAAGATAGTAGAGGGGAGAAAGATCATAAGATCCAACTATAATAGCAAAGTTCGCGATACATCAAGATCGTGCGAATCAAGAACACGAGAGAGAGAGAGAGAGATCAAACACATAGCTACTGGTACATACCCTCAGCCCCGAGGGTGAACTATTCCCTCCTCGTCATGGAGAGCGCTAGGATGATGAAGATGGCCACTAGAGAGGGATTCCCCCCTCCGGCAAGGTGCTGGAACAGGTTTAGATTGGTTTTCGATGGCTATAGAGGCTTGCAGCGATGGAACTCCTAATCTAGGTTATTTTCTGGAGGTTTCTGTATTTATAGGAATTTTTGGCGTCGAGAACAAGTCAGGGGGTCCCCGAGTAGTCCACGAGATAGGGCGGCACGCCCGGGGGGTAGGGCGCGCCCCCCACCCTCGTGGACGGCTTGAGACTCTTCTGGCCCAATTCTTTTACTCCAGGGGCTTCTTTTGGTCCATAAAAATCATAAAAAATTGGCACTTCAGTTGGACTCCGTTTGGTATTCCTTTTCTGTAAAACTCAAAAACAAGGAAAAAACAGAAACTGACACTGGGCCCTAGGTTAATAGGTTAGTCCCCAAAATCATATAAAATACCATATAAATGCATATAAAACATCCTTGGTGCATAATATAATAGCATGGAACAATCAAAAATTATAGATACATTGGAGACGTATCACCCACCCACGTACGTACCTGCACCTAAAGAAGAGGTGCACGCAGGACGCACGTACTCACATCTCGTTCCCGGCCACACCCGCGTGGGTACACAGTGGAGTTCGTTCCTGTATTAAAAGGCAGCCCACGTGATAATTTGACGCGTGTAGCGGTTGTTTACTCGAAGGAGGGTTGGGTACCACGCCTATACAGAACAAAGTTCAACTTGACGCGTTAGTATTAAATAAAGTTATATATTCCTCAATGGCACATACAGAATATAAAACGATTGCCGTGGGGAAAATGGAAAAATCCGCTCCACTATATAGAACGAAGCGTGCCTGCCGGGGTTTGTCTCTCGTCACACCATCTCACACAAGGAGGCGGTGGCCTCTCTCTCTCACCGTTGGTCAGTGATCCGGCCGCATCCCGTCTACCGGTGGAAAGGGAGGATGTGCATCGTTTCTCCGTTCGATAGTGTTGAGGTAGCACGTCCCAATCTGCGGTACCCGTCGTTCTCTCTGACCAAGCTCCGGCGTGGTAGGGCCTTCGCCACTTGCTCGCTGCCGCAGTATGGGAAGATCCCGGCCGCCGGTGCCCTCCTAGTAACATCCCGACGACCCTGAGGTACAACTTCCTCCAGCCTTGCTCCACAGCCCATCTTCCTGCGTTGCTGCATGTGGATCTTCTTTAGTTGTTTCCTTAAAATGTATCTCGGTCGGCATACTTTCCATCTTGCAATCTCATCCTCAAAACCATTTTTGATAAACCACCATGTTGCTATCTTTCCCTTATTACATGGAATATGCTTCTTTTTGTCGGCATATGTGTCTTCAACTCGTGTTATTGGGCAATAATTGTTTCCTTTGTACCTCCTTTTGCAAACAGGGCTATCCATTTTCACCTCATTGCTATTGTGACCTTTTGGTGAACTACACAAGTCACTTTTTTCTTAAGAGTGTTTTGTGTAGTTCCGCCAAAATGTTACACGGGCAATGTTTTTACATTTCTGTGGGACTATAGAAAGGGAGATTGGTTTTGCTATCCTCCTCATACAACTCCATGCCTAGTCTTCTCCAACAAGTAGTTAGTCCTAAAGAGAGGTCGTAGAGGTGATCGGCTTCTATTTGTGTGTGTTATGTTTCATCATCCAATTTCACTATTATTGTAATCACACTGACTAGATATCTTTTCAAACAGGGATGGTCCGCTCGATTTTAGAGGAGCTACACAAAATGATCGGATTGTGGTGTCCTCCGTACACCTATTTATTGGCTACAGAGCTGGGTTAAACTAGCTACCAAGCAATGAACACTGTGCCCAGGAAATTGAGCCATGCCTACGAACATCATCGATCAATTATATATTTTTCTTTATTTGTACACCTTCTCACAACTTTGTCTTTAGTTGTGATGTGAATATTGGCGCTGCTCTGCAAACCATTGAGATGCATTAGCAGCCATGGTAGTTTCATTTGTATTTGATGGAATGTTGTAACGAGATAATCTTGAGGCAAGAGGACACATGAATCCTAAGTTGAAACCTTTTTTTCCTACGGGAACCAAAGTTGAAACCTTCATAGCATCACAGTACAATTTCATTAAAATTATGTGTACATATAAACAAATCTTGAAGGATTGATAGCAATGCCACAAACAATTCAACTTCATTTCGCCGACATGTGGGAAAATCCTTCATCTGGCTCCACCTGCCATGCAGCAATATTGAGTTCACAACTGTAGGGAAAGATTCACCCCGGTCGTTGCGCCGCAGTAGTAATGACTAGTGAGCAGTCAAATCACAGAGCCCCACCTTTGCCACAGTAAGTTGCTCGGACGAAGCAACCATCATTTATCTGTTCCTTGAATCCACTGGTACTCCCATATTCCTAGAGTAATAAGTTGGTCGAGCGAAGCAACCATCACTTCACCTTTCCCACAGTAAGTACTAGTACCTCCTTTTTTACTCTAGAAACAACCACACGCGAATATTGGCGGTAGCAGCACAACAACTGAATAAAAAATCAAAACCAACCAATGAACTACTACTAATGGTGAGCGTTTGTTAGTATCATGTACTCCGTCTGTCCATGTATATAGGGCTTAATGCGTTTTCCGAGACTAACTTTGGCCCTGTTTGGATCCATGGGTTAGAGTTAGTTTGAGCTAGTTGGGGCTCAAATAGCCCTAAAGTATCCAAGCATGAGGGTTAAATTGGAACAAGTTGCACCAAACCCACCAAAAAAAACTATCCTACCCAAGAGGTGCTAATTGGAGATAGTTCTCATTGGGCCCATTGGAAAATAACTTTTCTCTCTCCATCAAGTGCATTTATTGTCAATCTAACCCTGTCACCCAAACACCTCTTTGGCTACAGTTAGTTCAGGGTTAGTCATGAGTTAGTCTAACCTCTAGCTAATTTAGAGTATCCAAACAGGAGCAGTATAGGACATGCAAGTTGCTCAAAGCATACAGTCAAATTCGTACGTGAAAGGATCTTTTTTTAAACGGAATGTGAAAGGATCTTCGAATGATATAATTTCTAAATTAATCTTATCAATAGTCAAAGGCATCCTCGAAGAATACATTAGGCCCTATATAAAATCTTATCAATAGTCAAAACCTAGTGTTCTAAACGAGTTCAAAATGAGAAACTAGACCCACTCACGGAACGGCACGCCTGTCTCTTTTGTTCTGTCGGTCAAAGCGCTTCCTCTTCTTGGCAGAACAATAGAGTACAATATTTTTTAGAATGCTCTTGGCATGTCGGTAACATGTGATGAGTTAACCAACCTCAATAGATGGCAAAAACGCCAGCCCGCCGCACTTTGAGAGAGACGAGGAGCGAGAAGCGATACGGGCTGCTGGATTACTAGATCTAGGTGTCGCACGGAGGCCAAGAAAAATGGTGATAGCATGGGTTAGCCATGTAGTATCATGTAACTACACTGGGCTTCCGTGTTTCGTACTCTTCCAGTCCACTGTGGAGATGATTGGCTGATTTTATATCATTGAATAATATAAAATATTATGAGTGCAGACGCTCCACCACGAGGTTCCTTGATCCTTCTCAGTCGTCGGGAATCTATGCTCTTCCACTCTTTTTTATTGACGTGAGCTTTGTTCATCCTTTTGCCAACACGCAGCAACTCGCAGAACGACGAGAAGCTTGTTTACTACGGGGCCGTTTGGTTCTAGACTAGGAGTGCCACATTTTGCCAGACAATGTTGCCAAACTTGCCTAAGGTTAGGGGTTGTTTGGTTTGTGACAAAGTTGCCAAAGGTTACCACACCTAAGGTTAGGAAAGTTTGACCAACTTAGTGGGTGTTTGGTTCAAGCCACACTTTAGGCAAGCCACACTTTTGCCCCACATGGCATGCACATAAAAAGTGTGGCAAGATTCCCTTAGGCTTGCCAACTTGTAGCTCTCATTTTGAAGAACTAACATTAGGCAAGTTTGGCAACATTGTATGGCAAAATGTGGAACTCCTAGTCATAGCACCAAACGACCCCTTAGTTCTTCAAAATGAGAGCCAAAAGTTGGCAAGCATAAGGGAATCTTGCCACACTTTTTATGTGCATGCCATGTGGGGCCTAAGTGTGGCTTGCCTAAAGTGTGGCTTGAACCAAACACCCCTAAGTTGGTCAAACTTGCCTAACCTTAGGTGTGGTAACCTTTGGCAAACTTATTAGTCACAAACCAAACAGTCCCTACGCCTTCTCCCTCGCTAACGTGTGCGTAGTGGCTCGTAGCACGAGGAGAAACTTTTGCTGCGGTGGACGTGCAGCAGTTCATAGTGGGAGTAACATACTCCTAGCTAGTAACATAGCACAGTCCAAGACAAGTTTGCTTATGTGCCATGTATTTAATGAGGAGAGATGTGTTTAGAGTAACAAAGTAGTGTGGGGCACAAGCGAGTAGTGCGTAGTCCATTGTAGAAACTAAGGTGGTGCCGGATTAATTCCGCATGTAAATATGCTTGTAACCGTGGATTTGGGGCTCTTTCCCCTCTCTTCTTTAATGAATGATACGCACACTCATGCGTATTCGAGATAAAAAATATGTTACTGTAACATAGCGCTTTCCAAGAGAGGATGAGTCTACAAGGTAATAAATGAAGCCAGCTAGTATGACACTACTACTATGTTATTTTGCATTATGGAGGTAGTAATTTAGACTAGTGTCATATGCATGACACTAGTCTAAGTTACTCTGCACTATGACCAGCCTAAGAGCATGGTTAATAGTATAGCTAGCTGATGGCTATAGGAAACTGCCATGTCATGTATAGCCATCATTTATAGTCACTCATATAGTAGTGTGGGCTACAAGGTTGGCTATAACATCACTCAGTACTTTTTCAACCTTCTCTCTTTCTCTTTCTTCACATTTATTATATTTGTCTAGGAATCCGCATATAGATAGGCTCTTGCATGGGAGCCCACTCCCCATAATTTTCCTCGTCATCATCTGAGTCCTAGAAGATCTCACCCACATCATCATTAGGCATGTAACTGCCTTGATAGACAACGTGCACAGAAGGAGTAGAGGCGACTGGGGACGCAGCACGTCATGGGCACTCCGTACGTGCTCATGTGCGTGTAGTTTTCGTGCTTTTCCATCGGTGCTAGCTCTAAGGCCGAGGCTGCTGTCGTCTTCCTCTCTGACTAGTCGTTGAGAAACAACGGCAAAGAGGTGCTGCAAGAGATGCGTAGGCACCATTGTGTGTGAGCTTC
This sequence comes from Triticum urartu, assembly GCF_003073215.2. NCBI lineage: Eukaryota > Viridiplantae > Streptophyta > Magnoliopsida > Poales > Poaceae > Triticum > Triticum urartu. The sequence goes on along the minus strand of NC_053024.1, from coordinate 453,089,860 downwards.
GCCGTAGCACGACGAACCAGACGTCGCCGTAGATGGCGCACGCCTCCAGGAAGCCGAGTGTGTGTGCATGCATGTGTTATTCACGTGCATTATGCGACCGTGTGTGGGTGCATGCATGTGTTGTGTACGTGTGTTGTGTGCTCCATGCTATGCGCGTATGTGCATGAGTTGGATCAGCATCAGTTAGTGTGTTGCCGTGTGTACATGCGTGGCTGCACGCGTCCTGTACATGCGTGGCTTATTGCGTGGTTATCAATATAAACTATAGAACATCTTCAACTTAGCATCCTGATGTATCGTCTCTAGTGGTTAGCGAAGAGTTCATGTTCTTTTATTTGTTTATAGGTGGGCAGGTGGCAAAAAACAGGGGAAAACGCGCAAGGTTCCTTGCAGACGCTCCACCGTGAGGTTCCTTACTCCTCGATCGTCGGGAATCTATGTTCTTCAAGTTTTTTACATGAGCTTTGTTCATCCTTTTGCCAACACGCAAGACATCTAGCATCAAGGTGCACGTGTCATGCAAGAAAATGGAGATAATCAGATAAGAAGTGCGTAAGTGAGTTGTGCACTTCGATGGCACCTACTACCACGCAATATTTTTTCTCCTCGATGGCACGTGAATAGTGCACGTACTCAACATCGGAGCACGGGATGGGGGGTAGCCATGACATGGGCAGCCCTTTTTTGGAGAGAGTACGTACTAAATAACTTTGATGTGTCCCGTCAACTCGCAGAACGACGAGAAGCTTGCTTGCTACGCCTTCTCCCTCGCCAACACGTGCGCGGTGGATCGCAGCACGAGGAGAAATTTTTGCTTACAAGCGGTGGATGTGCTGTAGTTCATTTGGTGTCAGATTGCCAGAAGTACTACTGTAGTACCATCATTATTGTTCGACTTCTGGAAGAGGCGAAGAGCCAGGCGCAAGGTCACCTACTAACCTTAGGCTAGGCATAGTGGGAGTAACATAAGTAGGGGTACCACATTTTTTTATTATAGAAACAACCACACACAAATATTGGCAGCACATCAACTGAATCAAAAAATCGAAACCAACCAATGAACTACTACTAATGGTGAGCGTTTGCTAGTATCATGTACTCCGTCTGTCCATGTATATAGGGCTTAATGCGTTTTCCGAGACTAACTTTGGCCCTGCTTGGATCCATGGGTTAGAGTTAGTTTGAGCTAGTTGGGGCTCAAATAGCCCTAAAGCATCCAAACATGAGGGTTAAATTGGAACAAGTTGCCCCAAACCCACCAAATAAAACTATCCCACCCAAGAGTCGATAACATGTGATGAGTTAACCGACCTCAATAGACGGCAAAAATGCCAGCCCGCTGCACTTTGTTCATCCTTTTGCCAACACGCGAGACATCTAGCATCAAGGTGCACGTGTCATGCAAGAAAATGGAGATAAGCAGTGCGTAAGTGAGCTGTGCACTACGATGGCACCTAGTGCTACGCAATATTTTTCCTCCTCGATGGCACGTGAATAGTGCATGTACTCAATGACCGAGCATGGGATGGTAGCCATGGACATGGTCGGCCCTTTTTGGAGAGAGTACTAAATACTACTACGTCATATTAACTTTGATGTGTCCCGTCAACTCGTAGAACGACGAGAAGCACACACTGAGACTACCCACAGTGGGAGTAACATCTACACTCTTATAAAAAACAGAGTTGGTGATGATGGTGTGCCTGCCATCCTGCAATATAGGCCGTCCGATTTATATCTGACGGATAGGAAGGAAACTATGGCAATTTTGCAAAAAGGTACCCATGCACCTCTCCACATTTGCAAATAAGGCCTTCCCTCGTTCATCTTTTTCTCTCACAAGATAAACTAGTCATATAAATGCATCTTGATGTTATGTGCAACGCACGGGCATCTTGCTAGTAGGTAGTAACACCACACATGTCTAGATAAAGTAGATGATGTGGCAAGAAATAAATGAAGAAAGAGAAGAAAGTAGTAACATCACACATATCAAGGCAAGATGTGTCTATAGCCTGATAAATGAAGTGTTGCATGTTACCACACATATGTTACCCCCCTTAGACTGTTACTATAGAGGTAGTACTAACATAGACTAGTAACATGAGTAACATGAGCATGTTACTAGTCTATGTTACTACCCATTGTGGCTAGTCTGAGGGGGTGTCTCCAACAGTGTTCCTCGGCTCGCACCTCTTACATCACGGTGGTCGAGCTTGGAGCCATTCATCTGGTACATGTGGCATCTCAGATCTGGACACAAGGTGATGTACACTGTTAAGGTTCACGGTCAAGGTGGTTATGGCGGACGCAACCTCTCAGTATGTCCACCATTTGAAGCGGCGCGCCGACTCAGGGCGCCGCCCGCTGCACTCCCAGCTGTACCCACCTCCTCGCCGCATTAAAAACCAACATTTAAAACCACATGGAATGCGAGAAACCAACTCTGGCCACACACGTTCGTTCAGGAGCAGGACGCCGACCAAGCTCCTCCTTCCACCATTTTGTCCACTCTTTCGGCGGCATCCGACGAGCAGGAAGAGCAGTTCTCCGGCATAAAAGCTGTCTAGGTGGCCCGCCGAGCCCAGCAGTTACAAGCAAGGCAGCTCGTTTCTCCACCTACCTCGCCTAGCTCGTCGGAGATAGTTGCGGCACTAAGCCAGCACATGGTTCCGCAGCTGGCCTCTCCAATACAGCTCGAGGAAGAGTGCCGACTAGCTCCATGCTGGCTTGTCGGGGAGCACGGCGGCACGGGCATCGTCGTTGCCCTCGACGCCGCCGCGTCGTACATCGCCTCCAGTGTCTGTGACCACGCCATCCGCCGTCGACACGCTTGTAGCCACGACATGCAGGCAGAGAAAGAAGCTGTCGCGGATGTCGACGAGGTGATGCGGCTACGCGAATGTCTACGAGCTGACGAGCAGCACGTCCCCGCCCGCCGCCATCATCGAGGAGAAGTAGAACACGGGAGGCCACCGCCCGATTGTATCCCATGAACGCCACCGCCGAGGCGACGCCGATGAATACAACCGGTGTCTTGCACAATTCTTCTTCTGCCAGATGCTCGAGGAGGACAAAGAGATCGGGCGGCAACCATTTAGATTAGGTATTTTAATTCTACCAGGCTAGTTGTAATGGGAGTATTATAAGTAGTATCATGCATGCCAACTAGTAGTAGGCAAATTTGATGAGGTGGCGTAGAATTAAATGAAGAAAGAGAGAGTTGAGTATCATATTATGATACCGCATGAAATTAAGACCTCTTCCAATGAAAATGTGCTGAGGTGCTAAGTGCATTAAATGGCTTAGCAACTCAAGTATCCAATGCATAGTAGGTGCTTAGTTTGTTGTTGCTAAGCTTGCTTCATTTAATTAGCTATAGACTCAAAACTGTCTTTCCACCATTTCTTCCTGGGGTCACCAAACTAGTCTCTCTCTTCTTAATTAACTTGCCACATCATATTTTATGCCTATGTGGCAGGCTTAGCAGCTATACATGGTTGAGCACTAGGAGAGGCCAAGGCTGGTCATAGTGGGGAGTAACTTATAGTACTGCCCCTCCCAATGCTCCACCTTGTACATGTGTTAAGGCTGCCATGTAGGCAAACAATCTAATGTGGCAATGTAATTAAGAGGAGAGAGATGAGTGTGGTGGCCCCAAGCAGAAACAGCGCCAAGCGCGGGAACCTAGGCAAAACACTTAAATGGAAGAATCCCACCAATGCATGAAGAACTTTAGTTGCAAAATCATTAAATGAAGGATACTTAACACCAACAAGTTAAGCACCTATGCATTTGGGGTCTTTAGTTGCTAAAGTATTTAATATGCTTAGCACCTCATGTAAGCACCAATGCATTGGAAGCAGCCTAATATATTACTATGTTAGTCTAAAGATCTCTCTCCTCATTAACTACATGCCACATAAGCAAAATTTTCTTAGAGTGTGTTATGTTACTAGTACCTAAGTTACTCCCACTATGAGGCGGGCGACGAGCCGACGAGGTACCCCGACGACCCCTTGAGCTTGAAAGGCACCCGCATGATCTCCTCTCCTCGTAGGGAAGGTCTGGGTCCATTGGGTACATCTTCGATGACATCCGCGGCTTCCGACAGCGTCATTGACTTTTCATTAGTGTAAATAGTTAGTAAATTCCTAGTCAACAATCAAAACCGCCTAAACTCTAACATGTGAACACTAACCGCTCAAGGGGGTGATATACCCGGTTTTAGATATTTGAGGGTAAAAATCATACCGAAATTGACTTTGGGGGGTTATTTGCCAATCAACTTACATTTGAGGGTGAAAAATATACTCCACTTCTTTCATTGGTCCGCTGGTCAGAGTATTCTTTTTTGATTTATAACATGTGGGACCGAGTGTGAGCGAACCAACCTCTATCGACGGCAAAATCGCCTGCCGGACGCACTTTGAGAGAGACGAGGAGCAAGAAGCGATACGGGTTGGTCGTGTCATGCAAGAAAATGGCTGGTCTCATGTTTAAAACTTTTTGTACTATAGTAAAGGTATATGTAGATGTAGATGTAGTGTAGACATAGATGCAGATGTAGATGTACATGTTGAGATGTAGAGATAAGTGAGACTCACCAAAGGTCACCAACGTAGGCCGAGTACGTGCACGAATCACCCACAAAAAAAGGAGTACGTGCACGAAGAGAAAAATTGCACACACGGATGCACGTACTCTGTGCCTCATACCCTAACACACGCGCGTGGGTACATGGTGGAGCTCACTTCTGGATGAAGAGGCAGCTCACGTGATAATTTGACGTGTTTGGTGGTTGTTCACTTAGTGCAGAGTCAGGAACCACCTGTGGATGAATCAGAGTTCGACCATAACGTGATGGCGTGTTTGTTTTTAATTTCTTCTTCAATAGAACACATGGAATTTTTTTCTTGAATGGCACGTGAATCGTGCACATACTCAATGACGGAGCACGGGATGGGATGGTAGCCATGGATATGGTCGGCCCTTTTTGGAGACTACTACACTATTACTTTGATGTACGTTTTGAAAAAATCTACTACTTTGATGTGTCATGTCAACTCGCAGAACGATGAGAAGCTTGCTTACTACGCCCCCTACATAGCCCACACTTTGTACGACTAGTTATAGTGGGAGTCACTTAGCGCACTCCAAGAAAATTTTGCTTATATATGTGGCAAGTAGTTAATGAGAAGTGGTAACATAATATGTTGCTGTAACATAGTGTTTCCCAAGACAAGATGAGTCTACAAGGTAATAAATGAAGCCATCATAACATTACTGTACTACTCCCTCCTTTTCGGTTTATAGGGCTCCCTCCTTTCCGGTTTATAGGGCTCAGTTCGAAAATCTCACCAACCAAGGTAGATGATGAGTGGTGGAATACTTTTTGTAATTTGCAAAACCACCCAATTAATGCTCTTGTTTTCCTCAAAAATTTATGTTTACCACTGTATTAATTGCAATGCATGCATGCATAAAGTACATGCATTGGTCAATTTTCTCTTAATACTTGCATGCAATTATTTAATGCACCTTGAAATCTAAACTTGTGATGGGGAACAACCAAACTGATCCTTATAAAATGGAAAAACTAAGATTTTGAGATAAGCCCTATAAACCGGAAAGGAGGGAGTAGTAACATAGACTAGTGGCATATGCATGAAACTACTACTCCCTCTGTTCCTAAATATAAGTCTTTCTAGATATTTCACTATGGACTACATACGGATGTATATAGACATAGTTTAGAGTGTAGGTTCACTCATTTTGTTCCGTATGTAGTCTCTTATTGCAATATCTAAAATGACTTATATTTAGGAACAGATGGAGTAGTGAGTATGGGAGCACATGATATTTCCCCGTCCGGACCGATCCCAAGTTGGCTTCTCACCTTCTTGGCCCAAAAAAAACCCCTCCCCCCTCCCACGCGGGCTTCCCGTCGGGGCCAGCTGAGCCCGCCACTCCACATTGATGGCAAGTCAGGGCGACGCGACCTCTCATTGCTTCCGCCGTTGAAGCGGCGTGCCGACCGGAGACACCGCCCGTTGCACGCCCGACATTTCAGACTACACAACAGAGAGTAATTTTAGAGCAAGTACTACAATTAGATGACATAAGGATTTAAATATAGTATGTGTGCTTAGTTGAAGGAGAGAGAAGAGAACCGGGTTGTAAACTTGTAGCCGGTTGTAGCTGGAGCTCCAACATACTTTGTCAGACAAAAGGTGGGGCCACTATTAATGATATAGTATTATACTAAAGGGACTAAGTATTGTACTAGCAGGCTATTAGGTTGGTTCTAGATGATGTGTCAACTTCATATGGCCGAATGTTGGCTATACTATTAACCATGCTCTAAGTGTTGTGTGAGTGGGACTAAAGTTTAGTCCCATACTACTAGGTGAGTGTGAGTTTCACCACTTTATAATGTGATCTATTCTAGCATTTGCATGAGCATGATAATAGGAAACCTACATGCGTGCTCTTCGGGAATGAGCCTATCCAAGGACAAAATCTATCCACGTGGTCTATATTTTTGTTGTCGGAAAATTTATTAAGTCATTAATTAATAATTAACGGACGCCTTAATTACTCAGCCGTTTCTGATTCTTTTGGATAGTGGGGCTATTATTGACTTGGATGTGGGGTTTGGGCCAAAGGCCTACTATTATACTTGGTCTTTACTCGCATGACCGACCTGACAGGCTCTACCCTAGCCACCGCTGTATCATATGGTTTCGCACCATTCCAGATCTTAGCGCCGCCACGCAATTCTTCTCCACCCATCCTTCCGGCGCGCACCGCGAGAAGGGACAGCAGTTCTCCAAACCCCGCCTTTCGTGATCCTGTACGGGAGAGAGGCGATCAGGTTTTTGGGGGCACACTTCTGTGACTGCTGCCAGCGACGACTTCCTCGATGATAGCCTTCTTCCCCAACCTCGGTAACCTCTTCATCAACGATATGAGTGACAACATCAACCACAGCGGTTCTGCTCCCGCTGTACAGTATGTGATTCTGTCCTCCTGGTTTAGTTCGCATCATTACTTTGATCTTTGCAATTGTTGTCATGATCTATTTACTGTTGATTCGGATTAAATCTCATAGTAAATTTCTCATATATTCAACAATCCAATCCAAAAACCTGATTATAGCCAATTTACTCCGAGTGGTTTTGCTGCGCTTTTGAAGCCGCCTACTTTTAAGGGGGTGCAATATAAAAGGTGGCGCACAAGAGCAGTATATTGGTTTCAGATCATGTACTACTATGACGCCACTAAGGGTAAGCCTAAGGGCGATCTTAATCCTACACAGTAGGAAGCTTTTGAGAACATGGATATCCTCTTCAAAGCCGCCCTGCCGAGTGTTCTTGATGATTCCATTGTGGATTCATATATGGCGTTTGACATTGGGAAAGACATGTGTGAAAGTGCGTTATATCGACTAGAGGGGGGGTGAATAGGCGATTTTTACGAAAGTCTTCAATACATGAAAGTTATGAAGACAAACAGCGAAGATTATGCCTATTACTATGCAGCGGAAGTTAGATTACACTAGGCCAGCCATGGTCATATATTCAATAGAGTGAAAGCACAATGACAAACAACTGAAGTGTAATAAGGATCAGGTAGGAAGATGTTATGAAGCCAAACAGTTCATACATTCACGTTCTGAAGACTAAAGATAAAGCTAGCATGCAATGGCTTCACAATGTGTGACGATAAGAAGAGGAAGTGAAGATGAAACCAGTGGCTCGTTGAAGACAATGATATGTTGGACCAGTTCCAGTTGCTGTGACAACTGTACGTCTGGTTGGAGCGGCTAGGTATTTAAACCTTAGGACACACAGTCCCGGACACCCAGTCCTGAACACACAGTTCAGGACACCAAGTCCTCACCGTATTCTCCTTGAGCTAAGGTCACTTAGTCCTCGCCCAATCACTCTGGTAAGTCTTCAAGGTAGACTCCCAAACCTTCACAGACTTCGTTCACTGGCAATCCACAATGTCTCTTGGATGCTCTGAACGCGACGCCTAACCGTCTGGAGGATTCACAGTCCTCAAGTGTAATAAGTCTTCAGATCACACAGACAAGAAGACTTAAGTGATGCCCAATTTACTCTGGCTCTGGGTGGTTAGGGCTTTTCTCCTCACTAGGAATTTTCTCTCAAAGGCTTCGAGGTGGGTTGCTCTCAAACGACAAAAGCCGTGCACTGAAATCTGAGCAGCCAACCGTTTATGGTTGTGGGGGTGGGCTATTTATAGCCACTTGGCAACCCGACCTGATTTGTCCGAAATGACCCTGGGTCACTAAGGAACTGACACGTGTCTCAACGGTCAGATTTCGAACTCTCATGGCAACTTTACTTGAGCTACAAGCAAAGCTGACTTGTCCGGCTCTGGACAAGATTCGCTCTCATTGTCTTCACTCGAAGACATAAGTTTTTGATTTAGGCATCACTTCAGTCATTCTGACTGGTTCTCCTGGACCCCACTTAACAGTACGGTGGTTCCTATGACTCAACAAAAATAAAAAGAACTACGAAAGATCTAAGTCTTCGAGTTCCATAGGCTTCATAACATGTCTTGTTTTGTCATAGTCTTCAATGTGAATGTCTTCATATACCACCTTTGTCTTCAATGTCTTCATACATTTTTAGGGGTCATCTGTGGTAGTAAAACCGAATCAATGAGGGACTTCTACCTGTGTTTTCCTGCAATTCTCACAAACACATTAGTCCCTCAACTAGGTTTGTCGTCAATACTCCAAAACCAACTAGGGGTGGCACTAGATGCACTTACAATCTCCCCCTTTTTGGTGATTGATGACAAACTAGTTGAAGTTTTCAACGGGGAATATAAAGTGTGAAGTTTGTAATGGAATTGTCTTCATAAGTTGCAAGGGCTCCCCCTGAAGATGTGCATATAAGTTAATTTGCTTTTGGAATGCAAATGCACATGGCAGGTTGTACTTGTGGAGATCAGCTTCAGCCTATGATGACAATCCACTATGCATGTGAAGGTATATGAAGATAATGACATGCATAATGGAAAATGGACGTCTGCAGAATGAGATAAGTGCGGAATTTATCATCGCACATGCGGAATTTATCTTCGCAAACAGATAGGTAAACAAGTAGCAGACGACCATCGTGTTTTAGTGTTTACAACTCAAAAGAACCAAATGAAGCAAAAACAAGAGTTGTAAACACGAAGCAAAGTATAACAAAACAAGGCACCCACCCATGTTGACCCGCTTGAAGACTATAAACATCATATGCTTCTCCCCCTTTTGTCATGAATGACCAAAAAGGTTTGAAGACATAGAGTTTTCTACGCGTTCCCAGGCGCAGCAGGGTCGGTGGAGTTGTTTGGCGGTGCTGAGCTTTGAGATGCTGAAGCAGGTGGTGGTGAAGTAGCATCATCATCTTCATCAATGATCCTTGCAGTGACTGTGGCAGCAGATGAGGAAATCTCAGAGTCTTCAAGTGACGGTGTGTTGCACATCACAGCCCTCCTAGGAGGTGTGGTGTCAAATTTGAAGCGCTCTGTGAAGCCATCCTCTTCAAGTTCAGCTTCAGTGCAGATCATTGAGAGCCCTTTCCACGTACGACGGCAAGTCTCATGTGTAATGAAGGCATTCTTGGTGGCCAGGTTTCGAAGACGATTGACATCCACCAAGAGGCTCTTCATCTGACGTTTCAGCCAGTCGTGATGCCTATCTTGCTTTTGGTGAAGGGCCACAAGAAGCTCTCGGTCAGTGAGGACACGAGCACGCTTCTTGGGTCTTGGAGCGTTTGTGCTATCTGTGGCTTCAGTTGATGCTGGTGCACATGTAGTGCCAGCCATCGGATAGACCCTGGACATGGCTTCAACACCTTCAACATTCTGCGTGAAGCTCTGGTGTTCGGCATTCTGAAGACTTATCGGTTGCTTGGCAGGCTCAGGGTATATTGCTTCAGCAGAGATATCCACATCTGGCAGGAAGATGCGATGGTTTCGGGCTGAGGGCTGATACGAAATTGTAGAGTGCAGTTTGATCAGCCTCATCACCCAAGGGGCATAGAATTTTAGACCAAATAAGTCCGAGCCTGACGCTGCAAGTTGTCGTATGAAAAGATCCTGTGCGTTGAAGCATTTTCCATGCATGATATAGAATATGAGAGTCTTCATTGCACCCTCAATCTTGGCATGTGGAGAGTGTCCCTTAATGGGCCAGAGAGTCCACCGGATAATGTGATATTTGGTCCTGGGCAGGTACTCTAGGTCTTCAACGAAGAACTCAGTTGGATAGGGTGCATCCTGAGGCAATGGCTTCATCATTGAGAGCATCTGACTCATATTTGGTTCAGGTCTCTGGAAAATACTCTCAATAGCTTCATAATGTGGTTGGCAGCCTTCCTCGAAGAATTCGCCTGGAGTGGGCAGGCCGGTGAGCTCAATGATATCAAATGCATTGGCTTCATGATGGACATTTCCGGTCATCCACTCCAGGATCCAAGTCTTCGGATCTCTGTTGTATCCTTTGATATGGAGAGTGGCATAAAACTGAAGCAGAAGCTCTTCGTTCCAATGCTCTTCATTAGTCACAAACGGCAGCAGACCCACCTGCCTGAAGCAGTCTAAAGCTTCCTCAAGACATGGCAGACCAGCAATGGCTTCAACCTCAAGGTGCTTGTGAGGGAAGATGCGACCTTGGTTGTATAAGATGCATGAATAATAGCTGCGCTGTGAATAGCTCCAGAACCTGTCTGATACAATCCTTTCCCTTGAATAGGGGTTCTTGGAGCTATTGAAAAATGTGTTGTCTGTCTTGAAGCTGTTTATATCAAAGGAGCCAGGTGCTGATGCAGGACCTGGGAACCTTGGGAGCCTTGGGACTGGCTTCTGGACATGAGGCCTGTGCTCTATGTGATAATCAAATTGTGGACCTGCAGCAGACTCAGGAACTGAAGTGTCTGGCTCAGTGGCTTCGCTGTCCGCTGAAGCATTTGGTGGGGCGGGCTCCACATTGGCTTCAGTGTTTGTAGTTGGAGGGACAACCTCAGGCACGTTCTCCTGGGGAACTGCATCTTGATGGAGCGAGGGAGTGGGTTCTGGAGGTGCTTCATCATTGTCTTTGGCTGATGCGGCTGGAATTTCTACAGACTGGACTTGAGGCCGTGGACCTTTGCGAAGCCTACGGAACACAGACGACGCTTGTGATGTCGGAGTGGGCTGGGCCTCAAAGTCTTCTTCCTCCTGAGGGCGATCCGCCCATGACTCATCTTGTGCCATTGGCGTCAGAGGACGACCAATGCTGATGAGTTCGCTTGTTTCAAGCTGAGGAAGGGCTGCATCATCTTGCACATTGTCCTGATGACCAATGTCTTCAGCAGCTATTGGGTCGGCTGCTGGAATATCTTCAGCGTCAGGTGCCTCTGTGGGAGCAGGCTCATGAACTGTCAGTCTTCTTTCTGCATTGGGGTGAATGACAGAAAGGGGGTTCAACCATCAAGGGCTCTGTGGGAGCAGCCCTAGATTTCTTGGTCTTGCGCTTCTTTTTGCTGGGGGCAGTAGGAGAGGCTTCAGAGCTCTTCCTTTTTCTGGCTTCAGCTTCTGTAGCTCTTGTCTTCTTTAGCTCTGAAGCTGTTGACCGGCTCTTTGGCTTCGAGCCGGTCGTGGCGGTTGTGAAGACAATCGGAATAGCTGCTTTTTTTGATGCCTCTGATTCACTCACAGCAGGCTGCTTCTTCTTCTTTGCGGCCATCTTGGGGTCGATGCCAGGACGCCCAAGTGCCTTGCGCTTTTCAGCCTCATTGTAGGCTTGAACACATTTGTCTGCCAAAGACTTCATCCTTTCACGCGAGCCTTGAGCTTCAGCACGCTTCTTCAGAAAGTTTTCTTTGAGATCATGCAGCATGATTTTGAAGCTCCTCACTTCCTGCACGCTGAGGCTGGCCATGTGCTTCTTGAACTGAGCTTTTTCGTGATCAATTTTCTGCTTCAGCTCAACAATGTGCTGAGCAATGGCCAGTTCTGAAGCAATTGCGCCTTGGAAGGCGACGCTGAGTCCAACAGGCAGCTGCAGATCATTGAAGCTTATGTCTGGTGAGTCAAACCATTCATCGATGAAGTTGTGGATGATGGCGACATCAAAGAGAGGCAGATTGTTGAAGATTTCCGCTTCCTCCTTGCTTTTGATGAGCTGTTCTAGTGCGTCATCACCCAGATCTTCATCGCTTGATAGATCAATGGCTTCACTTCGCAGAATGGCAGCAGCAGTGAGCTCTTTGCCTGTTTGTTGCTGGGGCTCCTTTTCCTTCAGGGGCTTGGAGACGCGGGATACGTCTTCAGACTGCACACTGACTTCAGGAGGTGCAGTTTTCAATGGCTTCGCCCTTGAGATTTTTGAGGCAGGGGCCGGCTTCGAAGCTTTTGGTTTCTTTGTCTGCTTTGGCTTCGGCACAGCAGGAGCTTCATCAAACTCAGAATCAGCTGGAGGGTCATTCACAGCAGTCCCTTGGACTAAGATGTGGGTGATCAGGCCCTCAAGATTGGCAAACGGACCGATGATATTGGGTTCTGCGTCGCGTGTGCCATCTGCCCTTGGTGAGGAGGGACCAGGGTTGAAGTCAAGCCCAAATTTCTTCTTGTTTAGCTTCGCTGACTGTTGGGCAAACTGAAAGTTGCGTTTGAAGAGATTGTCGTCACGACACCAGAGAAGTGACGACGGATGTGCATCATCAGGCTGTGGTCCTCGGACCATGCATGGGTAGAAGCCTTGAGCAATGGCTTCATCTCTGGTCCTGGGTACAAGGTTCTTGTATAAGATATCCCCCCATGGACTCTTGATAGCATTCTTTTCGGCATACTCCTGGGTGACGAAGCGGTATTTGAACCACTGTTCTGCCCAATAGCGTCGAATCCATTGGATTCGAGTCTTGCGCTGCCCATAGCTCTCTTCTGGATCTGTTTTGTACATTTCTGCCAAGTCTTTAGGCAGATCCTTGGAAGTTCCCTCACGTCTCTGTCTACCCCCCTTTCTTGCTGCTGCAACTGAAGCCATAAACTTTAACTTGAAAGGCTTCAAAACTTTCAAAGGCTTCAAAGGCTTTCTTTTTCTGGACCAACAGGAACTGGCTTCAGGAGAGTTTATGTGATGCTGTAGGAATTCTGCAAATGAATGCAGACTATGAGAACCGAAGGATTCTCCCACGGACATGTACCTGTGACAGCATTAAGGTGCGAGGGAAGGGGAAGAGGTCATATGCATTCTCAGAAGGTTTTGAAGATTAATCAGTTTAGAAGACATTGACCTCATTGTGCGAAGACATTCACTTATAGATAAGAAGTTGGTTCCAGATTTGTACGAACCCACAGATCAGTACAAGTGAGGAATCTAACTACTCTATGAAGCACAAGTGAATATACTAGGCATGTTATGAGATGCAGCGAGAGATCTAACTGGTGTAAAGAGAAACTTCTTATGGTAGAAAGTGACAGGACTATGAGATCAAAAGAGGCTGTAAAAAAGAAGTTTTATTTACCACACTGGAACTGCTAGACGGAAGGAAGTTGATGCCGAGCAGTTCAGTCCTCCGTGCCCTAACTTGGCGACGGAAAACACCTACGGCGACGGTGGAGAGGACGATGTCCGCGGTCGGCGTGAGGACGGCGTTGGAGAGGTTGCGGCAGCAAAGCGCTTCGTCTCCGGCGTCGTCGAGTGCTAGCGGTGGCGCTAGGGTTCGTGCGAGGGTGGAAGAAGGAGATAATGACCGCGGTAAGTGTGAATTTATAGACTCAGAGGCGGCACTGTGCTATTACGCAGGTGCCCCTGGCGGTTCGCATTTGAGGAATGCGTGGCCAGTTAGCGGAAGTTTTGGGTTTGTTCCACGTCCCACGCACGCCTAAATTGTCGGGCGGTCGTTCCTGCTTCTCCGGATCTTATGTGGAGGAATGAGCATTAAAAACGGACTTTATGGTTGTCTCTATGTCTTCAGCTGACAAGGACACAGTGAAGACATTCGACAGTTTCAACAGAATGCATATGACTTGGAGAGATAGAGTTTGAGATAGAAAGCATAGAGAGATTAGGGTCCGATCACATTCACTTAGTTCAAAAGATTCAACCAAGAAGACATAGCTATAAGTGAATGCTGTAGAGGACAGAACACTAGAGCATATATATCTATATAATCAACATAATGAAGATAATCATGAAGACATATTGAGTTCGAAGCCAAGCTTAATGTGAAGATATTGCAAGGTAACGCCATGAGTTAAACACTTCAAAATGGAACGTTTGGTGGTGGCGTTACCCACCGTATAGGAAGTATTAGACCCAGACACGGCGCACAATTATCGTGGCGCTCCGAAGTCAAATTCCACATTAATGTATTCACACTTAGAGTGTATGTCTTCATTGATTGAAGATATACTTTACTTTGTGTGTTGCACATCTAAGTCATCAATATGCATAAGTGTTAGGATGTGTGCCTGATCACAGGACATTTGAGGATTCCAGGATATTTAGCTCACACCGTAACTTGCAAAACCTCTTCTCATCCAAGGGCTTGGTGAAGATATCTGCCAATTGCTCTTCAGTGTTGACGTGTATGATATCAATGTCTTCCTTCACAACATGATCTTTGAGAAAGTGATGACGAATTTCAATGTGCTTTGTCTTCGAGTGCTGAACTGGGTTGTTGGCAATCTTGATGGCGCTTTCATTGTCGAAGTAAAGTGGCACTTGCTTCAGATGAATGCCATAATCCTTGAGTGTTTGCTTCATCCACAGAAGCTGAGCGCAGCAAGATCCAGCAGCAATGTATTTAGATTCAGCAGTGGAGAGAGATACACAGTTCTGCTTCTTTGAAGACCAACATACAAGTGATCGTCCCAGAAAGTGACATGTGCCTGATGTAGACTTGCGATCAACTTTGTCACCAGCATAATCAGCATCCGAAAATCCAACCAAATCAAACTCCGAGCCCTTTGGATACCATAATCCTAGAGTTGGGGTGTGAGCCAAATATCGAAGAATTCGCTTCACAGCTAAGTGATGCGACTCCTTTGGTGCCGCTTGAAATCGAGCACACATGCAGACACTAAGCATGATATCTGGCCTAGATGCACATAAATAAAGCAAAGACCCAATCATGGAGCGGTATACCTTTTGATCGAACTCTTTACCATTGTCGTCAGGACCTAAATGATGTTTGGCTGGCATTGGTGTTGTGAAGCCTTTGCAGTCTTGCATACCGAACTTCTTCAGGAAATCTTTGAGATACTTCTCTTGAGATATGAAGATGCCATTGCGCTATTGTCGTATTTGAAGACCAAGGAAGAACTTCAGCTCCCCCATCATGGACATCTGATATTGCTCTTGCATCATATATCCAAACTCTTCACTGTACTTCTGATTGGTGCAGCCGAAGATAATGTCATCCACATATATTTGGCACACAAACAGTTCACCATCATATGTCTTTGTGAAAAGAGTGGGATCCAGGGAACCAGGTATGAAGCCTTTGCTCTTCAGAAAGTACTTGAGTGTGTCATACCATGCCCTAGGGGCTTGTTTGAGGCCATACAGTGCCTTGTTGAGCTTGTATACCATATCAGGATGTTTTGGATTTTCAAAGGCAGGCGGTTGTGCAACATACACTTCTTCTTCAATCTTGCCATTGAGAAAGGCACTTTTCACATCCATTTGATATAGAAGTATGTTATGATGATTTGCATAGGCCAGCAGTATGCGTATGGCTTCAAGCCTAGCCACAGGAGCAAATGTTTCATCGAAGTCAATGCCCTCCACTTGAGTATATCCTTGAGCAACGAGGCGAGCTTTGTTTCTGACAACTTGACCATGCTCATCTTGCTTGTTGCGGTATACCCATTTGGTGCCTATTATGTTGTGCTTCCGTGGATCAGGACGCTTAACCAGTTCCCATACATTATTCAGCTCAAACTGTTGAAGCTCTTCTTGCATAGCTTGAATCCATTCAGGTTCCATGAAGGCTTCTTCAGCTTTCTTGGGTTCTAATATTGAGACGAATGCGAAATGCCCATAGAAGTTTGCTAGCTGAGTTGCCCTTGAACGAGTGAGTGGACCAGGTGCATTGATGCTGTCAATTATTCTGTAAATCTGCACTTCATTTGCAACACGAGGATGTACAGGGCGAAGACTTTGCTCTTGCTGATCTGCGTTGTTGTTTGGAGGAATGTCTTCATGTTGAGCATTGTCTTCATGTTGATCAGGTGCTGAGATGATAAGTTCTTCTTCAGGATGAGCTTCAGAAGGCATAATCTCTCCAGTTCCCATAAGCTTAATTGATTCACTAGCTGGAACTTCATCTAGCACATTTGGCAGTTGCTCTCTTTGTGAACCATTTGTTTCATCAAACTGCACATCCACTGTTTCGACCACTTTGTAATGGAAGAGATTGAAGACTCTGTAGGAGTGTGAATCCTTTCCATATCCAAGCATGAAGCCCTCATGTGCTTTTGGTGCAAACTTTGAAGTGTGGTGTGGGTCCTTGATCCAGCACTTTGCGCCAAATACTCTGAAGTAACTGACATTTGGCTTCTTGCCAGTTAGGAGTTCATAAGATGTCTTGTTCAGAAGCTTGTGAAGATAAACATGATTGATTGTATGGCATGCAGTATCAATTGCTTCAGTCCAGAATTTTCTTGGAGTCTTGTATTCATCTAGCATTGTTCTCGCCATCTCAATGAGTGTTCTGTTCTTGCGTTCGACGACGCCATTCTGCTATGGCGTGTATGGAGCTGAGAATTCATGTGTGATGCCCAAGGTATCAAGATATGTATCAAGGCGAGTGTTCTTGAATTTAGTGCCATTGTCACTTCTGATGTGCTTTATCTTGGCGCCAAAATTGTTCATAGCTCGATTGGCGAAGCGTCTGAAGACATCATGCACTTCAGTCTTGTAAAGGATTATGTGTACCCAAGTATATCTAGAGTAATCATCAACAATGACGAAGCCATAGAGGCAAGAAGAAGTAGTAAAAGTTGAGTAGTGAGTGGGACCGAAAAGATCCATGTGGAGCAGTTCGAAGGGTTGTGTAGTAGTCATGATTGTCTTCGAAGGATGTTTTGCCCTTGTCATCTTCCCTGCTTCACAGGCACCGCATAAATGATCTTTCTTGAACTTGACGCCCTCGATGCCTATGACATGCTTCTTCTTCACAAGGGTGTGGAGGTTCCTCATGCCAGCATGCCCAAGCCTCCGATGCCAAAGCCAGCATTCTGAAGCTTTTGCAAGAAGACATACTGCAAGTTGTGGTCCTGCTGAGAAATCTACCACGTACAAATCACCTTTCCGATACCCTTCAAACACTAGAGATTTGTCAGATTCCATTAGCACCAGGCAACGATATTTTCCAAACATTACAATCATATTCAAATCGCAAAGCATTGAGACAGACATTAAGTTGAAGCCAAGGGATTCAACAAGCATGACTTTATCCATGTGTTGATCCTTTGAGATTGCAACTCTACCTAGACCCAATACCTTACTATTACCAGTGTCAGCAAATGTGATGTGGCTCTTGTCGGATGGACGTAATGTTGAGTCCACAAGAAGGCTTCTTCTGCCAGTCATGTGATTTGTACACTCACTGTCAATAATCCATTCTGAAGACTTTGAAGTCGCTGGTGTCGTACCCTACAGTGCAGTTAGGGGGATAGGCTTCATGAAGAGAATTGTGAAGCATAAACATTTGACGAACCAGTGGGTTATGAAAACCTAGATCCAGATTAGGACTAATAGAGAGAGTAGCATGCGATTCAGGAACGAAGTACATAATGATGCCATTCGGGCATTTTATCTCGCGCCCTGCAAGATTTTTAAGGTCCCCGGCAATAGCATCAGAAGATTTTGTTTTTCTGCTGGAGACCTTTCCCTGCAAAAGAGAGTTAAGCTTTCTTAACCACCCACATCTTCAAGGGTGGCTTAGAAGCAATAAGTCTAAGTGCAGCATCTGAGAATTTTGGCTTTGAAGCCTTAGCAAACAGCCTAGCAGGTGGACAATAATACTCATAGGAATAAGAAGAATAATTTTTGGTCACATGAACACGGTTTGATGAACCGCTCTCATATTCATATGCCTGAGTATGGTTTCCCTGCAAAACATTTGCGTTAGTGTGACTCAGGTGAGTCCTCTGTTTGTATGAAGCCATTGGACCGTATGAAGCATTTGGTCTGAGGTTTGTCTTCTTCAAGTGAGGTGTCATGAAGACATTCACAGGAAGATTTTCCAGACACTTTTTGGAAACCCAGATCTTCTTCATCGGCGGTCCATTCCTGCAGTTAGTACCAATGTACCTGGCAGACACTTCACCATTCTGATTCTTAAACAGTTTATAGTTTGCATCAAGGGATTCATCAATAATGATGGGGTTAGCACAAGTGAAGCCAGATAAGTTGGATGGATCTGCTGAAAGTTCCTTTGCAGCAACCCATGTGGTTTTGGGGTACTGCTCAGGTTTCCAGTAAGTGCCATCTGCATTGATTTTTCTCACAAATCCAACACCCACTTTCCTAGGGTTTCGATTCAGGATCTGCTTCTTGAGGACATCACATAATGTCTGATGTCCTTTAAGACTTTTGTACATCCTTGTTTCAAGCAATGTCTTAAACATAGCATTCTCATCAGCAATAGTAGTGGTATCCTCAGCAGAGGGGTTAGTTACCTCGTCAACAGTTGAAGATATTGCAACAGCAGTAGCAGTGGAACATTCAGCAACAGAATTAGCATTATCACGCTCAATGCATTTAATACATGGTGGTTCAAATCCTTCCTGAGCGGTACTGATCTGTTTGGAGCGAAGTGACTCGTTTTCCTTTTGAAGATCTTCATGAGCCGCCCTCAATTTCTCAAGTTCTTGCTTCCTTTGAAGATAATCATAGTAAAGCTTTTCATGAGTTGTTGAGAGAGTAGCATGACGATCTTCAAGTTCCTGATACTTAACGTGAAGGTTTTTTATGTCTTCAATTAAGGATCCAGATCGAGTCATTTCAGCACCCAATAGATCATCGCTTCTGTCTAACAATTTTTGAATATGTTCCATAGCTTTCTGTTGTTCAGTTGCAATTTTAGCAAGTGTTTTGTAGCTAGGTTTTGAATCACAGTCAGAGTCATCGTCACTAGATGTTTGATAGCGAGTAGTGCGTGTGTTTACCTTGGCACCGCGTGCCATGAAGCAGTAGGTAGGAGTGGAGTCGTTCTTGTCATTTGCGTCGGTGTCGGTGATGCCGTCATTGTCTTCAGTGTTGAAGATGGACTTGGCGACGTATGCTGTAGCCAGACTCGCAATGCCAGAATCAGACTCCTCCTCAGACTCCACCTCTGCCTCCTCAGATGCGGACTCCTCCTCTGAATCCATCTCCTTTCCAACAAACGCACGTGCCTTGCCAGATGAGCTCTTCTTGTGTGATGAAGACTTTGATGAAGACTTGGAAGAAGACTTTGAGTATTTCTTCTTCTTCTTTCTGTTCTCATTGTCCCACTGTGGACACTCAGAGATGAAGTGTCCAGTTTTCTTGCACTTGTGACATGTTTTCTTCTTGTAGTCATGAGCAGAAGCTTCATCATTCCTTGAGCTTGATCGTGAAGATTTTCTGAAGCCTTTCTTCTTGGTGAATTTTTGGAACTTCTTCACTAGCATTGCAAGTTCTCTTCCAATGTCTTCAGGATCATCAGAACTGCAGTCAGATTTTTCTTCAGATGAGGAGACAGCTTTTGCCTTCAAGGCGCGAGTTCGCCCATAGTTTGGACCGTAGTTATCTCTTTTCTCAGAAAGCTGAAACTCATGTGTGTTGAGCCTCTCAAGTATGTCAGACGGATCGAGTGTCTTGAAATCAGGACGTTCTTGAATCATCAGGGCCAGGATGTCAAACGAACTATCAAGTGATCTCAGCAGCGTCTTGACGATTTCATGTTTGGTGATTTCAGTGGCGCCGAGGGCTTGAAGCTCATTTGTGATGTCAGTGAGTCGGTCAAATGTGTGCTGGACATTCTCATTGTCATTTCGCTTGAAGCAGTTGAAGAGGTTGCGAAGAACACTGATTCTTTGATCTCTCTGGGTTGAGATGCCTTCATTGACCTTGGAGAGCCAGTCCCAGACCAACTTGGATGTCTTCAAGGCACTCACACGGCCATACTGTCCTTTTGTCAGATGACCACAGATGATATTTTTGGCAGTAGAGTCTAGTTTAGTGAACTTCTTGACATCAGCAGCAGTGACACCTTCTCCAGCCTTGGGAACGCCGTTCTCGATGACATACCATAGGTCGACGTCAATGGCTTCAAGATGCATTCGCATCTTATTCTTCCAGTAGGGATATTCAGTTCCATCAAAGACGGGGCACGCAGCGGAGACTTTGATTATCCCTGCAGTCGACATAGCTAAAACTCCAGGTGGTTAAATCGAATCACACAGAACAAGGGAGCACCTTGCTCTGATACCAATTGAAAGTGCGTTATATCGACTAGAGGGGGGTGAATAGGCGATTTTTACGAAAGTCTTCAATACATGAGAGTTATGAAGACAAACAGCAAAGATTATGCCTATTACTATGAAGCGGAAGTTAGATTACACTAGGCCAGCCATGGTCATATATTCAATAGAGTGAAAGCACAATGACAAACAACTGCAGTGTAATAAGGATCAGGTAGGAAGAAGTTATGAAGCCAAACAGTTCATACATTCACGTTCTGAAGACTAAAGATAAAGCTAGCATGCAATGGCTTCACAATGTGTGACGATAAGAAGAGGAAGTGAAGATGAAACCAGTGGCTCGTTGAAGACAATGATATGTTGGACCAGTTCCAGTTGCTGTGACAACTGTACGTCTGGTTGGAGCGGCTAGGTATTTAAACCTTAGGACACACAGTCCCGGACACCCAGTCCTGAACACACAGTTCAGGACACCAAGTCCTCACCGTATTCTCCTTGAGCTAAGGTCACTTAGTCCTCGCCCAATCACTCTGGTAAGTCTTCAAGGTAGACTCCCAAACCTTCACAAGACTTCGTTCACTGGCAATCCACAATGTCTCTTGGATGCTCTGAACGCGACGCCTAACCGTCTGGAGGATTCACAGTCCTCAAGTGTAATAAGTCTTCAGATCACACAGACAAGAAGACTTAAGTGATGCCCAATTTACTCTGGCTCTGGGTGGTTAGGGCTTTTCTCCTCACTAGGAATTTTCTCTCAAAGGCTTCGAGGTGGGTTGCTCTCAAACGACAAAAGCCGTGCACTGAAATCTGAGCAGCCAACCGTTTATGGTTGTGGGGGTGGGCTATTTATAGCCACTTGGCAACCCGACCTGATTTGTCCGAAATGACCCTGGGTCACTAAGGAACTGACACGTGTCTCAACGGTCAGATTTCAAACTCTCATGGCAACTTTACTTGGGCTACAAGCAAAGCTGACTTGTCCGGCTCTGGACAAGATTCGCTCTCATTGTCTTCACTCGAAGACATAGGTTTTTGATTTAGGCATCACTTCAGTCATTCTGACTGGTTCTCCTGGACCCCACTTAACAGTACGGTGGTTCCTATGACTCAACAAATAAAAAGAACTACGAAAGATCTAAGTCTTCGAGTTCCATAGGCTTCATAACGTGTCTTTTGTCATAGTCTTCAATGTGAATATCTTCATATACCACCTTTGTCTTCAATGTCTTCATACATTTTTAGGGTCATCTCTGGTAGTAAAACCAAATCAATGAGGGACTTCTACCTGTGTTTTCCTGCAATTCTCACAAATCATTAGTCCCTCAACTAGGTTTGTCGTCAATACTCCAAAACCAACTAGGGGTGGCACTAGATGCACTTAACAATGTGGGTTGTGCCCGAGGCCATGTTTGGGGCCTCGGGCGATGGCAACGAGTTGTACGTCATGGAGCAATTCTGTGACTACAAGATGACTGATGAGCGCTCTGTTGTTCAGCAGACTCATGAGATACAGTCACTCGCTAAGGAACTTGAGTACTTTAAGTGTGTGTTGCCGGACAAATTTGTTGCTGGGACCATCATTGCCAAGCTTCCACCTTTCGTGGAATGATTTTGCTACTTCTCTGAAAAACAAGAGACATGAGTTTTCCGTTTCGGATCTCATTAGCACTCTTGATTTGAAGAGAAGGCGAGAGCAAAAGACACACGTGCTCGGGTCGCTGAGGGAGCTTCTAGTGCCCACATGGTACACGAGAAGAACTTCCAGCCCAACCAGCCCCAAAACAACAAGAACAAATCTCAGGGGAAAGGCAAGTTTGATGCAAAGAACAAGCCGTCACATTCTACCAACTTCAAGAAGAATTCTCATAACGGGAAGGGATACAAACCTCAATTTTGGTAGCACCACACAAAATTTATATGGCTGCATCTACCTGCTGTCAGCTAACCTCATGGTGCTCAGGTATTCCTACATTCGTAACTAGGTACAATGACCACCGCAAGATGAAATAAGCTTATTCATATTGACTTGCTGATTGCAGTTGCGGAATGATCCTGTCATGTGTGGAGAGCAAACAAGCAGTGCAGCCGAAGGTGGAAATCAACAAGGACTTATGAAATTATATATAATCTTCCTCAAGGCAGGTCAGTATCCCCTTCGTCCAGATGATCGTGTTTTGTCATGCCGAGCTATTGATATGTGCTACTGTTTTGCAACACCAGTTTAAGTATAGCTATTGTTTTCCTATCTTTTCAGATTCAGGACAATGAAGATGATTTCAGGGGAACTGCACAATATGGACTCATGTTGAGTCATCTCTATTGCCTCATGTGTTTGCTGCAAATGTGTCAGCATCAATTGCAAGATGAGGCAGCTAGCTAGCTGTGGAGTTGCCAACATGCTCAAAGTGCTCGCAACATTGAGAAGAAACAAGCATGCCCAGGAAATTAATGTGCGCAGGGAGGCCCTTTGCTCAGAGAAGCATCGACCGATTTTCTTTATTTCCACACCTTCTCACAGCTTTGTATTGGTTATAGTATGGTGAATCATTGAGATGCATAAACATGCTGAACTTTTGTTCTTCTGAATGTTAGTATGCATACCGTATCTTTTGAAGCTTAGTTTAATGTGAATGTTGACTAGCCTGTGAACCTTTACAATCTAGTAAGTATATTGTAGGCCTATTATTTGACACCTCACTTTGCCGCGCTACGCGACCAGTGTGAGTGTCTGCATCCAGTACCGCATCCTCTAATTTGGTGGATGCCAGGTTGAAAAAGGTTACCGATGAGTAGCCATAAGCTGGAGGCGTCTCTTTTTTTATTTTGAATGAGAAATAAGCTGGAGAGTGTCTCGGATTGCCTCTAGTGTTAAGGCCCTACAATACGAAACACGGGCAGCCGACTGGGCCGATACAAAAGCCTATCCATCTTAAAGCACATTTGTTTTTGTTTTTCGTGAGGAGAAGCCCATATTTCTTGAATAGTGGGTGGTCCCAGAAAAACCCTCCTTCCTCCTCGCTTCCACTTATACTACATCTCGCTAGACTCTCCTGCTTCCGTCGCCCTCCAATCCCCCCCGCTCCCCATCTTCGTCACTCGTCAGAAAACCCCCGCTCACCTTCTTCTCACTCATACAGAAAATGCTGCTCCTCTTCTTACTCCTACAGAAAATCCCAGCCCTCCTTCTTCCCCACTCCACTGCCACTAGACTTGTCTCTGGCTACTCTGCTCAAACCAGTGAGCGCAGCGCAATGCCCACAAGGAAAATGGAGTTGGCTGGCCCCGGCGCCAAGAAGATGAGCTCCCGCTAGTGGCAATGCCGGTTGTAGATCCTGCACCCGGCAGCGCGGGGAAAGCGGCGAGCCCGCCCCCCCCCCCCCCCACCCGGATCTGAGGAACTGGTAGAATCTCCGGTGGACCGCATCAACGATCTCCCGGATGTCATCCTTGATGAGATCATATCGCTTCTCCCCACCAAGGATTGCTTCCGCACACAAGTCCTCTCAACTCAGTGGCGACCTCTATGACGCACCGCGCCCCTCAATCTGGACTGTCGTCAGATATCTGTCCTTCCTGAATTTGATCTCCTCAGAGCCATCGTCTCCTCTCACCAGCAGGGCCCTGTTCAACGCCTCTGCATCCTGACACACTACCTGCTATCCATACCCGGCACGGTGGACGCTTGGCTGACATCCCCTGAATTCGGAAAACTCCAGTAGTTCGAGTTCTACCATTACCACGAAAGTTTCATACCACGAACACGCTAAGAATTCGTTCCCACACCACCATTGTCCATCTCGCAGTTTTCCTCCTCTCTCCACACCGCCACCTTCGCCCAATGCCATCTACCAGACGATCTGGTACAAATGCTTCGACTCCCGCTGCTAAAAACACTTTTGCTCGTGGTGGTTTATCTATCGGAGGCCTCACTGCACAGCATCATCCAATCCAGTTGCCCTGCCCTGGAGCACTTGCTGATTGTTTTTGGAATAGCAATCCCTATAAGTTGTCTTCAAATAAAGTCACCTCACCTTAAAAGCATTGGAATTTGTTTTGAAGGACAACAGCTCATCATCGAAGATGCCCCTTCACTTCAAAGGTTGCTCCTTGATAATTGATATAGTCCTTCGCAAATAATTGTCGTCTCTGCGCCCAAACTAGAGACCTTGGGTGTAATTCGTGATCCGTCTAATGATCAGATGAACTTGGTGTTTGGCTCGTCCCCTTTTCAAGTACCGTATATTATCATCTACACATTTGTAATCATAAGCTGCATTTTTTATTTGTGCGCATAAGTTTTATATCATCTTGGAGTACACTTTGGGTACTAATATTATGATACTCAATGAAGAGTTCGTCCATGGATAGCCTATCAATGCTGCTGGATTCTGTCAAGATCTTATATATCGGAATGTCTAGTTTTGATCAGAACATAACTATTGGCTTGCTGTAATGCTTTCGATCTCTGGAGAATTTATATATAGAGGTGATGATTTCATGCACATTGAAAGCCCGTATATATTGTACTAGAATTAACCATTCAGCTGTCGCTCTTTCGACATACTCTTTTTCCATACCTTAACTGTTTTCAATCTACATGTCTACTTAGGTATTGCGACCACATGGAGAAAAATGTATAACCAATCGGTGGCGTAATAGGCACCAGGATTTTCTCAGTTCTCATGACATTTGTTTGAGGACAATAAAAATGGAAGGATATGCATCCAACCAGGCAAACAGAAGCTTTGTCACATTCTTCCTGTTGAATGCGAGGTTACTGTTGTCCATGAGGCTTAAGTTTACAGCAAGAGATTTCTCATGGAAGGACATGTCGAACAGCAAAAAAAGAAGTTTCAGGTGGACAAATGGGCTTCTAAACGTGCTCGGCTTCTATTTACAACAAGTTGTAGTCATCCTGAAATATTTTTTTTTTGCATAAGATGTTGGTTTTATGGATCAGACTGATCCATTTGTTTGTGACTGCGAAAAAGAGTGGTTGTGTTAGATGTTACTGCCATGTTCAATCTGGGTTTTGTCTAAAAATTTGATGAACAATTAATCCTTGGCCTTTTTGTTCCGTCTGTAAGCTTGAGTTGCATGTTGTTGCCCTCGTACTCCCCTCCACCTGCCACTACACTGCCACATCTTCCACGGCTGCTGTTTGTTCCCGTACGAGGCCTCGCCATCATTCTCCGCCTTGGTTCGCTCGTTGTGCCTGCCACCGTCTGGCGTTCTCAACATGGTCAACACCAAGAGGAATCAGGAGATGACTATATGTGGAGAGGCTGACAGTAGGGACCCACCAAGGTCATTGCATTACGCAAGCAGGTGTCTTGTTATTACAAGCCAAAAAATACTTCCTCCTAATTGTTTGACAACTAGGTCCCACGCTATTGTCAATTTAGTCAATAAACGAGAAAATTACACAACGAGCGGATAACACCAGGGACCCGACAGCTCCCCCGGTTGTTTTTTAGTTTTAGAGACGAAGCTCAATGATACG
Source organism: Triticum urartu (assembly GCF_003073215.2). Lineage (NCBI taxonomy): Eukaryota > Viridiplantae > Streptophyta > Magnoliopsida > Poales > Poaceae > Triticum > Triticum urartu. The sequence goes on along the minus strand of NC_053024.1, from coordinate 453,063,888 downwards.
TCTCCAACATATCTATAATTTTTTATTGTTCCATGCTATTATATTATCTGTTTTGGATGTTTAATGAGCTTTAATATACCTTTTAATATTATTTTTGGGACTAACCTATTAACTGAAAGCCCAGTGCAAATTGCTGTTTTTTTGCCTATTTCAGTGTTTTGCGGAAAAGGAATATCAAACGGAATCCAAACGGAATGAAACCTTTGCGAGGAACTTTTTTTGGAACAAACGTGATCCAAGAGACTTGGAGTGGACGTCAAGGAAGTAGTGAGGTGGCCACGAGGTAGGGTGGCGCACCCCCCACCCTTGTGGGGCCCTCCAGCTCCATAGACCTACATCTTTCGCCTATATATACTCTTATACCCTTAAACCTTTGGGGAGAGCCACGAAACACCTTTTCCCCCACCGCAACCTTCTGTACCCGTGAGATCCCATCTTGGGGCCTTTTCCGGCGATCTGCCGGAGGGGGATTCGATCACGGAGAGCTTCTACATCAACACCATAGCCTCTCCAATGATGTGTGAGTAGTTTACCACAGACCTTCGGGTCCATAGTTATTAGCTAGATGGCTTCTTCTCTCTCTTTGGATCTAAATACAAAGTTCTCCTCGATCTTATTGGAGATCTATTCGATGCAACTCTTTTTGCGGTGTGTTTGCCGAGATCCGATGAATTGTGGATTTATGAACTAGATTATCTATGAATATTATTTGATTCTTCTCTGAATTCTTATATGCATGATTTGATATCTTTGCAAGTCTCTTCGAATTATCGGTTTAGTTTGGCCTACTAGATTGATCTTTCTTGCAATGGGAAAAGTTCTTAGCTTTGGTTTCAATCTTGCAGTGCTCGACCCCAGTGACAGAAAGGGAAACTACACGTATTGTATTGTTTCCATCGAGGATAAAAATATGGGGTTTATATCATATTGCTTGAGTTTATCCCTCTATATCATGTCATCCTGCCTAATGCGTTACTCTGTTCTTATGAACTTAATACTCTAGATGCATGCTAGATAGCGGTCGATGTGTGGAGTAACAGTAGTAGATGCAGAATCGTTTCGGTCTACTTGACACGGACGTGATGCCTATATTCATGATCATTGCCTTAGATATCATCATAACTATGCGCTTTTCTATCAATTGCTCGGCAGTAATTTGTTCACCCACCTTAATACACGCTATCTTGAGAGAAGCCACTAGTGAAACCTATGGCCCCCGGGTCTACTTTACATCATACAAGTTTCCAATCTACAATTCTAGTTTACTATTTATTTTCCAATCTATACCACGAAAATACTAAAAATATTTATCTTATTATCTCTATTAGATCTCACTTTTGTAAGTGACCATGAAGGGATTGACAACCCCTTTATCGCGTTGGTTGCGAGGTTCTTGTTTGTTTGTGCAGGTACTAGGTGACTTGCGTGTAATCTCCTACTGGATTGATACCTTGGTTCTCAAAAACCGAGGGAAATACTTACGCTACTTTGCTGCATCACCCTTTCCTCCTCAAGGGAAAACCAACGCATGCTCAAGAGGTAGCAAGAAGGATTTCTGGCGCCGTTGCCGGGGAGATTCGCACCAAGTCAAGTCAAGATTTGATCTCCCGTCAACTAGACATTTCTGGCGCCGTTGCCAGGGAGATCTACGCACAAGTCAAGACATATCAAGTACCCATCACAAACTCTTATCCCTCTCATTAAATTATTTGCCATTTGCCCCTCGTTTTCCTCTCCCCCACTTCACCTTTGCCATTTTATTAGCCTCTTTTCCGTTCGCCCTTTTTTCGTTCATCTATTTTCGCTTGCCTCTTGTTTGCTTGTGCGTTGGATTGATTGTTTATCACGATGGCTCAAGATAATACTAAATTATGTGACTTTACCAATACCAACAACAATGATTTTATTATCACTCCGATTGCTCCTCTTACCGATGTTGAATCTTGTGGAATTAATACTACTTTGCTGAATCTTGTCATGAAAGATCAATTTGCTGGCCTTCCTAGTGAAGATGCCGCTACCCATCTAAACAGCTTTGTTGATTTATGTGATATGCAAAAGGAGAAAGATGTGGATAATAATATTGTTAAATTGAACCTATTTCCATTTTCGCTTAGGGATCGTGCTAAAACTTGGTTCTCTTCTTTGCCTAAAAATAGTATTGATTCATGGAATAAGTGCAAATATGCTTTTATCTCTAAGTATTTTCCTCCCGCTAAGATCATCTCTCTTAGAAACGATATTATGAATTTTAAGTAACTTAATCATGAGCATGTTGCACAAGCTTGGGAGAGGATGAAATTAATCATACGTAATTACCCTACACATGGTTTGAATTGATGGATGATTATACAGAATTTTTATGCTGGATTGAATTTTGCTTCTAAAAATCTTTTAGATTCGGCCGCAGGAGGCAGTATTATGGAAATCACTTTAGGAGAAGCTACTAACACTACTACAGGATGATGCTAACACGACACTACGATCAGAGACCCTTTGAGAAACTGTGTGCGATGCCATAATCGCAAACGGTGTTGTATGAAAACCGTCAAAAATGTGTAAAACATTTACGATGACGGATGCATCAAACATGGTTCAGGTTTTAGTTGCATGTGTGATGAAGGGAATACAGTTCAGTTCAATGAACTGTTTGCGATGACGATGAATAAAAGAAACGGGCAGCCAGATGGAGGCGTGTGCGATACACTGCATACAATTCACTCGGATGAACTGTTTGTGATTAGGCAACACAAAAGAAATGGTCAGCCAGATCAAAGGTGTGTGTGATATACGGCATGTGGTTCACTCGGATGAACTGTTTGCGTTGACACAAGAGAACAGAAATAGCTCAACTTAGCAAGATGTGTGTGATACGCGGCAAACAGGTCTGTAATCAGAAATGGGTCTGAAGACCGATAAGAACACAGACGGTTGCTGCTAATAAGACATGTGTGTTGTGCGATGAGATTGCATACAGAACAACAACATACATACACACACACACTTATAAGAACATGCTTGAATAACCAAATTAAACATCCACTTACATAGGTAGCTACTACAGCCATGGCATTTGCACACACCAAAGTAAACTATTACATGCATAATTACATAGGTGGCTACTATACACATGACATTTCCACACACACCAATAAGTAAACTATATATTACATGCATGATTAACTAGCATAAACGATCATCTGATCATCATCTACTTGTTGTGACAGTTGCTCTTCTCATGGCTCGATCTGTGCTCGTCGATTTGGGTAATGAGGCACTTCCTGTAACGCCCCGAGACCGTTGCGCCAGGTGTCTTCCAGTTATTCGTTATTGTTGCCTCGTCATTCGCTTGCGTGTTTCATCTTGCCATGTCATCATCCGCATTGCATCTGCATGTTTTCAAAACTTGCATCCGTCCCGGTCTCCCCGTTCCTTCCGTTGTCCATTCAGAGCCCAGACACTCGCACGCGCCCGTGGCATGTCCGAAATAGTATTTTTATAAGTGGCCGGAAAATGTTCTTGGAATGGGTTGAAAGTTGGCATGCGGTGTTGTTATGTTGTCAGTAGGTCTCCTACTAAGTTTCATCGCATTCGGAGTTCGTTTGATGCCCCAACAGATAACTATAGCGATAATATAGTCGGTCTATCGTCGGACGTTTCTGGTCTCCGGAAACGGACGCCGGGTTGCTTTCCTCCTCCCTTTTATCAGTCCAACCACACACTTGACCTTGTCTGCCTAACCCTCTTTGCACAGTGCATCGACCCCTCCCGCATGTCCGAAACTTCCCCGGACCCGACCCGGGTAGTCGTCACCATTGCGTCTAGATCATCCCCAAACATCTCCAAAATATCACCGTTTTGTTATTTGGACTTTCTAACCTAGTTTTTCTTGAACGTCCGATTTTGACCGAAGGGTCCGAATCTACCCTAAACTCTCCCTCTTTCCTTATATAAAACTCCCTAGTCTAAATCAGGACAAAACCCTAACTTCTAGGGGCTTGTCCCATTTCGCCGCCGCCACCTTCCAAATCGTGATCGGGATCCTCCCCAATCCAATCGAGCCAACCCAGAGTCGCCCCGCTCAAATCCCGAAGGAGCCCGAGCTCCACCTCCTCGCCCACCACCCCCGCCTCCTAGATCCTCATGTCCCTGAGCTCCATCCTCTCGGTCCATGGCACATCTGCATTGAGGCGCCCGAGTCCTCGCTTGCTGTCCGCCAAAATGAGCAGGAGCTCGTCCATGGCGCCTCCTTCTGCTTCCCCTGCTGCAGGGCTCATTTGCCCCTGCTCGTCGTCACCTCGCGCACCGCGTCGCTGCTCCCCCTCCGCGACCCCGAGTACCTCCGCTCGCGCACACAAGTGCCCGAGCTCCCTACTGCTCCTCGCACCAACCACCACCGGAGCGCAGCCTCCCTTCCGCCGCCATCGAGCGCCGGCCGTGCCCGACCTCGACCTCCAGGCCAGCCCCGCGCCATGCCTCTCTCCTTCCATCCTTAGTTCTCCCTCACCTCACCTCTCTTTTCTCCAGGAAACCAGCGCCGCCGCCCATGAAGCTCTGCCCCCGCCTGCCCTGGATCCGGCTGGAGGTCGGACAAGGTCGAGCTACTTCACCGGATCCCGTCGTCTAGGCCCCGTCCCTGTTGTGTAGACCCCGCCGCCCTGTCAAGTACCTCGCCGGAGAACCGCGGCGTCTGTTTGTTCCTCTGTTTCATCGCCGCCATGGGTCACCAGCGCCTTCGACTTCCCTGTCGCGCCGCCCTCCGCCTCCGCCTGGTTCCTCTCGCGCCATGTACGCTGCTGCAGTCCCGCCGTGTTCCCCATCGTCGTCGACCTCCATGCCCCGCCACCAGCCTCTGCTTGTTCTGCATCAAGCAGAGGAGCTCGTACCACTGCCCCTGCTCGTCTCGATTCAGCGAGACCGAGCCGGCCTCCTCGTGCCCGCGTGGGCCTCATCCTGCAGCAAGGCCCAGCGCGCCAGCCTGCCTCTACCTCCTAATTAGACGGGCCAAAGCCCATGGGTGAGGCCACCCCCAGCGCCTCCTTTTTTCTGTACTGTTTGCGCTAGCCAGTTTCGGCCCGTGATGTTTTTTTTCAGATCTGCGATTTTAGAAATTTCCCAGAGGAACCAGTTTTGCAGAAAAACCCCTAGTCCTCATGCATATAATAACTCATGAATAATGCATCATATGTAAAAAGTTTATATATGAAATATGACTAGAATTTCATCTAGTTTCATAATATCCAACTTTCATGCATGTCTAAAATGTTTAAACTGCTATTTGCATTAATTTGCTTAAATGCCATGCCAAAATGCTTTATTCATAACTAAATAACCGTAGCTCCAAACTTAACAAACTTTATATGTAAATGGGGTAGAAAAATGCCTAGTTTAACATTGTGTACTTGCTTTGCATGTTAAACAAGTCTAAAATATGGTTTAGGCCATAACAGTACCAAATCCATAATTTGCATATGAGGATTTTCCGGACTTGTTGTTTGTTGTTCCGACCCCATTTAAACTTGCCAAGATAGGTAGTTTTCATTTGCTTCACCTCTTGCCATGTTAATCAACATTTAATGTTGTTGAGTACTTAAACAGGAGAGAACTAAATAATTGTTGTGGTGTTTCGTCAATATGCAACTCGTTGCATATTAAGCTCCACTTAACTTGTAGTTTTGCTTGTGCACTTTGCCATGCCATGCCTCTTTAAACCAGACATGCATCATACTTGGTTGTGCATCATGCCATGTTTATGTGATGGTTGTTTACTATGTTGTTTGCTTCTTTTCGGTGTTTCTTCTTTGGGTTAGTTCCGATAACGTCGCGTTTGTGAGGATCCGTTCGACTACGTCCGTTTGTCTTCTTCATGGACTTGTTCTTCTTCCTTGCGGGATCTCAGGCAAGATGACCATACCCTCGGAATCACTTGCTAGTGAAATATGACCATACCCTCGTTCTATCGCTATGCCGTGCTACCTACCACTTGTTATATCATGCCTCCCATATTGACATGTCAAGCCTCTAGCCCTCCTTTCCTAGCAAACCGTTGTTTGGCTATGTTACCGCTTTTGCTCAGCCCCTCTTATAGCGTTGCTAGTTACAAGTGAAGTTGAAGTTTTTTCCAGGTTGGAACATGGATATGTTGGGATATCACAATATCTCTTCTTTAATGTAATGCATCTATATACTTGGTAAAGGGTGGAAGGCTCGGCCTTATGCCTGGTGTTTTGTTCCACTCTTGTCGCCCTAGTTTCCGTCATACCAGTGTGTATGTTCCTTGATTTTGCGTTCCTTACGCGGTTGGGTGTTATGGGAACCCCTTGACAGTTCGCTTTGAATAAAACTCCTCCAGCAAGGCCCAAACTTGGTTTTACATTTTCCTAACAACCTATTACCATTCCCTTGGTCCGGCCAACCCGAGGGTCATCTTTATTTAAACCCCCCTGGGCCAGTGCTTCTCTAAGTGTTGGTCCGAACCGAGCCGCCTGCAGGGCCACCTCGGGGAAACTCGAGGGCTGGTTTTACTCGTAGCCTGTCTCATCCGGTGTTTCCCTGAGAATGAGATACGTGCGACTCCTATCGGGATTGTTGGCACATCGGGTGGCTTTGCTGGTCTTGTTTTACCATTGTCGAAATGTCTTGTAACCGGGATTCCGAGACTCGTCGGGTCTTCTCGGGAGAAGGAATATCCTTCGTTGACCGTGAGAGCTTGTGATGGGCTAAGTTGGGACATCCCTGCAGGGTTTTCAACTTTCAAAAGCCATGCCCGCGGTTATGTGGCAGATGGGAATTTGTTAATGTCCTATTGTAGAAAACTTGACATTTAACTTAATTAAAATGCATCAACTGTGTGTGTAGCCATGATGGTCTCTTTCCGACGGAGTCCGGGAAGTGAACACGGTTCTGGTGTTATGCTTGTGCGTAAGTAGTTTCAGGATCACTTCTTGATCCCTTGTAGCTTCACGACCGTTGCGTTGCTTCTCTTCTCGCTCTTATTTGCGTATGTTAGCCACCATATATGCTTAGTGCTTGCTGCAGCTCCACCTCACTAACTTTTCCCTACCCATAAGCTTAAATAGTCTTGATCTCGCGGGTGTGAGATTGCTGAGTCCTCGTGACTCACAGATACTTCCAAACAGTTGCAGGTGCCGATGATACCAGTGCAGGTGACGCAACCCACCTCAAGTGGGAGCTCGATGAAGATCTTGATCGTTGTTTTGTTTCATTTCCTGTGGATGAGTAGTGGTGCCCAGTTGGGATGATCGGGGATCTAGCATTTGGGGTTGTCTTCTTTTATTTTGGTTCCGTAGTCGGGACTTGATTGTATTCTGGATGATGTATGTTTACTTTGTATTTGTGTGAAGTGGCAATTGTACGCCAACTCTTTATCCCTTTCTTATTCAGTACATGGGATTGTGTGAAGATTACCCCTCTTGCGACAAACCTACCATGCAGCTATGCCTCTATAAGTCGTGCCCCGACACGTGGGAGATATAGCCGCATTGTGGGTGTTACAAGTTGGTAATCAGAGCCATCCCCAACTTAGGAGCCCCCTGCTTGATCGAATCGCTGACATTGTTGAGTCTAGAAGAAAATATTTTGAGTCTGAGGATTATATATATCAGAGAGTAGGACTTTTTTTACTCCCCAGTACCTTCGTCGCTCTAGTGAGGTCTCCTGACATAAAGTTTTGACTCTTCTCTCCTCAAATTTATGAAAAAAAATTAGGATCACGCGGGTATCTTGGAATCGTTTTGATAGTCTTGTGACGAGAACATTGTTCTTGGTGCCTCCTGACATTTAGGGGTTGTGGCACTGTCCCGGGGAGTTGAGCTCCGAGGTGTTGTCGTCACAATTTTATCGTTGTAGTTCTGGAATACCTGAGTTTCGCCGACATTGAAAATCTCTTTTATGCAGTGGTTGGTGAGATAACCTCGACGCCACCCAGTACTGGGGCGGGAGTTCAGGAGTATTGCCATAACTCGTATAACGGATGCTTTTCAAAGGTTGAGGTACATGATTTCGGAAGGTTTCTTGGTTATGTGTTGAAGCATGGATACAACTGGATGTAGGGATTGTTAGTTTGGGTGAGATATATTGCTTCCCCTGTATCCCCAACACCTGATTGCATAACCAGAAAGTTTCGGGAGTTTATAAGTGGGAATTCAAGTAGCTCCTAGAATATCTTTCCAACAGACAGATGATACGATATGGGGTCTATCATATGTTTGTTTCTGGCTTATTCTGCAAGCCAATCCTTTGTTTTGTTTTGAGTTGTGGTATTCGAGTTGCTTCAATGTCAAGTGTTGATTCCATACCTCCCCTAAGTGGTGTTTTCACACTTCTATGTGAATACCAATCCTTCTTGATCATCGAGTTTGTCATCTCCATTTCTTATCAACCGGTGTGCTCCTCGTCATGTGGATTCAATAATTTTCGACATCCGCAAGATCAATTCGAAGTTTTCTCAATGGTGTTTGTTTCATCCATCCCAAATTGCCTTTGTTTTCCCGCCCTCCCACCCTTTTTCTTCAAGGATTCAGATTTCTTAATCAAGTATCCATTTTATTCTTGTGAAGTCTATTCATTCTTTTTAATCAATGTTCTGATCCGGTGATTCTCATGAAGATACTAAGGAAGCTTCAAGTTCATCATTCTCCGTTCTCTTTCTTCTCCGGTGGATTCAATCCAAGTTTTCGGTCTTGATCATATCCCTTTCCTTGTTTCAAATGCTCTCTCATGCCGGTGCACCTCTTAATCATTCACCTCTCACTATTCAATTGTTCCGGAGTGTTGAAGATATCTCTGGAGATTCATGTTTTCATTTCTAATCCGTTCAAGATATCTCTGGGTTGTTATCTCTTTTGAGTCATTTAATTTAAGCGGCGCAATCTCTCTTTTAAATTGGTCAACGGTGTATCTTTGGAGTGGTCCCTAACTCACAGATCTTTTCCCAGGATCTTACCTAACTCATCTAATTTTTCCAGAGTTACTCTTAAATTCATTTCAAAGTTTGACGTAAGAATGATTTTCATCAGACAAATGTCTTTCTCCAAGATCTTTCAAATTCTTTTCATCCTTCGTTCAACCTTTCCAATCTTCTTCTGGAGTGCATCAACAATTCATGGTGGTGTTTCTCGTCGTCATATTCTACATTTGAAGACCAAAGAAGAGTTTTTCTCTCAATCTTGCTCCATTCTCTTCAAGATTCATGGTTCTAGCTTGTTGCCATCCTCTCATAATTGTTTTCGATTGCGAAATATTCTTTTCAACCATACGGAGCAATTCAGGAGTCTTTTCACTTTGATTCTACGGAGCCCATAATCTCAGAATTATTCATTCCAGCTTTCAGCTCTCGTTCTCCAAATCATATCGGTGCATCATTCAAGTATTCTCTTATCAGCTCATGTTCTCTTCGTTCTCATGTATCTAAATTCCCTCAAGTATATTCTTTCATTGTCCAATTCTTCCCGGTGATTTGTGCCTTTGCTACTTTCATTTTCAATTCTTACGGTGGTTCGTTCAAGAATTCTCTTCCGTTGTTATTGTATCAATTTATTTATTTTCAATCCTACCGGTGGTTCGTTAAAGACCTTCCTCAAGTTTGCGCTATATCTACCTTAATCCTTTCTACGAGAATAAGTAGTATGCCAAATCCATTGCCTGTCATCAATTTAAATTGGTGAAGGATATGCATAAATTAATTCTCATTCTTATTTTATCCGAGTGTTTAATTCCTTATTCCGGAGGTTCATCAAGATTCTTAATTTCATTTGTTCATCTTTCTTCCCCGGAGTTCCAAGATCTCGCAATTATATCATCACGAAGTTCTATTTAAATCATTACAAGGCTTCACCTTGTGTTTCAACTTCTCTTCCTTATACCATCCTTCTATTACCGAAGTTCTTCATGGAGGCTCAACATGGTGGCTCATCAAGGATTCCTTTCATTCTTCATTTGTTCTTCAAGATTTCTCTGAAAGTTATGGTCCGCCAAGCTATACTCAAAATAAACGTGGTGTTCTACACATGTTTTCTTTTGAGGAGTTCAAGTATTCTTCATCTTGCATTCCGAAATGCAATTCTTTCTACCTTATCTTTCGAGATGGTGTGTCATTCTTGACAATTTTCTTCATGTTTCATGATTCACAAGTTGTAAGGAATAACATATTTTAAACCCATCATTTTCAATTCGTTCATGAGATCCTTTGCAACCCATCAATCTCTTCATTGGAGTTATCTTGGGTTAGATTTCACCTAGAGCCTTCCATTGGGAATGTTGCTCTTTGTGGTGATTATCTGTGATCCAAGTTCTTCCTTTATTCTCTCGATGGAAGAAGCTTTTCTATCTCTTCTAGCTCTCAATCAAATCTTTTCCCGTGAGTGGCAGGTTTTCACCTCATAATTTTGAGATGCTTTCCATAAGCCCACTACAAGATTATTCGTTTTGTTGTTGGTTCTCCAACAACTCCGTTATAACCTTCTTGGAAGGGTGCTCTCCAAACTCATTTGTGGCAGAAGTTGGCATTTTCTTCTCCATTCTTTTATTCCAATGGTCTATATTCTATTATTTCTTCTGGAGGCATTGTGATGTTGCTCTTTTCACTCATCATCTCGAATTGTGAAGATCATGTTCTTTCCTTTTGCTTATCCATTCAACCGGAGTGTCGTTTCCTTCATTCAAGTTCTCTCATCTTATCAAGTTTTGCCTTCCTTCTCAACTGGAGTGCTGTCTGAAATCGTTCTTACCCCTTGTCCCATTCTTTCGATAGTTTCGGAGGCAGTGTGTTGTTGATCTCATCAAGTATCCTCTCATCTTGTCAAGGTCATGTTCAATTCCTTCCATTTACAGTCGGAGTGTTGCCCAAATTATATCATTTTTATTCCTTCTCTATCTTGTTTCAACCGGAGTGTTGTCGTAATTGATCGTTATCGTTCCTTGTGCATCTCGTTTCAACTGGAGTGCTTGCATGTACTTATTGCCCATTGCAACCCTTTTCTTATGTCTTTCGACCTACAAGGTTCTCGTAATGTTGCTTGTTACTCTTTTCTAACGGAGTGTTGTCAACTTTGTTCATCTTCGTTGTATTCTTTCATTCAATTTGTTCAACCTATCAAGGTTCGTTGGTTTCAATCTTTTTTCAAAGAAGCAACTTACTTTACCTCTCCTCTTCCTTTTCCGTTTCTCTTCGGTGCCATCCTAGATCTCGGGACGAGATCCTCTTGTAATGGTGGAGTGTTGTAACGCCCCGAGACTGTTGCGCCAGGTGTCTTCCAGTTATTCATTATTGTTGCCTTGTCATTCGCTTGCGTGTTGCATCTTGCCATGTCATCATCCGCAATGCATCTGCATGTTTTCAAAACTTGCATCCGTCCCGGCCTCCCCGTTCCTTCCGTTGTCCGTTCTGAGCCCAGACACACTCGCACGCGCCCGCGACATGTCCGAAATAGTATTTTTTACAGGTGGCCAGAAAATGTTCTCGGAATGGGTTGAAAGTTGACATGCGGTGTTGTTATGTTGTCAGTAGGTCGCCTGCCAAGTTTCATCGCATTCGGAGTTCGTTTGATGCCCCAACGGATAACTATAGCGACAATATAGTCGGTCTATCGTCGGACGTTTTTGGTCTCCGGAAACGCACACCGGGTTGCTTTCCTCCTCCCTCTTATCGGTCCAACGACACACTTGACCTTGTCTGCCTAACCTTCTTTGCACAGTGCATCGACCCCTCCCCCGTGTCCGAAACTTCCCCAGACCCGACCCGAGCAGTCGTCACCGTTACGTCTAGATCATCCCCAAACATCTCCAAAATATCATCGTTCTCTTATTTGGACTTCCTAACCTAGTTTTCTTGAACCGCCCGATTTTGATCGGAGGGTCTGAATCTACCCTAAACTCTCCCTCTTTCCTTATATAAATCTTCCTAGTCTAAATCTGGACAAAACCCTAACTTCTAGGGGCTTGACCCATTTCCCCGCCGCCACCTTCCAAATCGTCATCGGGATCCTCCTAGATCCAATCGAGCCAACCCAGAGTCACCCCGCTCAAATCCCGCAGGAGCCCAAGCTCCACCTCCTCGCCCACCATCCCTGCCTCGTGGATCCTCATGTCCCCGAGCTCCATCCTCTCGGTCCATGGCACCTCTGCGTCGAGGCGCCCGAGTCCTCGCTTGTTGTTCGCCAAAACGAGCAGGAGCTCATCCATGGTGCCTCCTTCTGCTTCCCCTGCTGCAGGGCTCCTTCGCCCCTGCTCGTCGTCACCTCGCGCACCGCGTCGCCGCTCCCCCTCCGCGACCCCGAGCACCTCTGCTCGCGCACCAGCGCCCGAGCTCCCTGCTGCTCCTCGCGCCAACCACCACCGGAGCGCAGCCGCCCTTCTGCCGCCGTCGAGCGCCGGCCGTGCCCGACCTCGACCTCCAGGATAGCCCCACACCCTGCCTCTCTCCTTCCTTCCCTAGTTCTCCCTCACCTCACCTTTCTTTTCTCCAGGAAACCAGCGCCGCCGCCCATGAAGCTCTGCCCCCGCCTGCCCTGGATCCGGCTGGAGGTCGGACGAGGTCGAGCTACTTCGCCGGGTCCCGTCGTCTAGGCCCCGTCCCTGTTGTCTAGACGCTGCCGCCCTGCCAAGTACCTCGCCGGAGAACCGCGGCATCTGCTTGTTCCTCTGTTTCATCACCGCCATGGGTCACCAGCGCCTTCGACCTCCCTATCGCGCCGCCCTTCGCCTCCGCCTGGTTCCTCTCACGCCATGTACGCTGCTGCAGTCCCGCCACATTCCCCATCGTCGTCGACCTCCATGCCCCGCCACCGGCCTCTGCTCGTTCTGCATCAAGCAGAGGAGCTCGTACCACTGCCCCTGCTCGTCTCGATTCAGCGAGACCGAGCCGGGCTCCTCGTGCCTGCGTGGGCCGCATCCTGCAGCAAGGCCCAGCGCGCCAGCCTGCCTCTACCTCCTCTGTAGACGGGCCAAAGCCCATGGGTGAGGCCACCCCCAGCGCCTCCTTTTTCTGTACTGTTTGGGCCAGCCAGTTTTGGCCCGTGATGTTTTTTTTTCAGATCTGCGATTTTAGCAATTTTCCAGAGGAACCAGTTTTGCAGAAAAACCCCTAGTCTTCATGCATATAATAACACATGAATAATGCATCATATGTAAAAACTTTATATATGAAATATGACTAGAATTTCATCTAGTTTCATAATATCCAAATTTCATGCATGTCTAAAATATTTAAACTGCTGTTTGCATTAATTTTCTTAAATGCCATGCTAAAATGCTTTATTCATAACTAAATAACCGTAACTCCAAACTTAACAAACTTTATATGTAAATGGGTTAGAAAAATGCCTAGTTTAACAAGGTGTACTTGATTTGCATGTTAACGAACTCTAAAATATGGTTTAGGGCAGAACAGTACCAAATCCATAATTTGCATAAGAGGATTTTCTGGGCTTGTTGTTTGTTGTTCCGGCCTCATTTAAACTTGCCTAGATAGGTAGTTTTCATTTGCTTCACCTCTTGCCATGTTAACCAACATTTAATGTTGTTGAGTACTTAAACGGGAGAGAACTAAATAATTGTTGTGGTGTTTCGTCAATATGCAACTCGTTGCATATTGAGCTCCACTTAACTTGTAGTTTTGCTTGTGCACTTTGGCATTCCATGCCTCTTTAAACCGGACATGCATCATACTTGGTTGTGCATCATGCCATGTTTATGTGATGGTTGTTTACTATGTTGTTTGCTTCTTTTCGGTGTTGCTTCTTTGGGTTAGTTCCGATAACATCACGTTTGTGAGGATCCGTTCGACTACGTCCGTTTATCTTCTTCATGGACTCGTTCGACCAGGGAGTCCTGCTTCGTGCTGCCCCAGACCCTGTAGTGGTCACGGATCTCGACAAGGTTCTTGCAGGCCAAGCCCGTAACACTGAGCGCTTTTACATCGTCTTTGGTATCCACCATGGCGAACTTGTAGTCGGTGCTGTTGACAAACCTATTGAAACGGTCGCAAGGCCCTGTGGCCATGTAGTAGTGGTAGATGAGGACATGATGGCACACGCACAACTGGGCGATGGAAACCTTCTGATCTATGCCGGGGCGACCGGCAGTGTACTGGAGGTCGATGCTGACCACTTTGTACTTATCTCCTGCAAGAAACTACTCAACGCTGTTGATGTAGTCGTCCACCACGGCCAGGTCGATGGTGTACACCACCGAGAGATCCGTCTCCCTTGCGTGGGTCTCCACTCTATGCTGGCCGAACTCCATTGGAGCGCCGCCGGACATCCCCTCTCTATGTGTCGTCATGGGTGTGCTTATTGTGTTGTGGGGCGCGATCGAAAGGTTGAAGAGACTAAGGTTATAATGGCCGCGGGAATTAAAGGGGAAGCCGGACGGCCAGGAATATCGGCAGGCCCTGATGGCACTTCTAATTTGCAGCGCGTAACTCCATCATGCCGCACGTAACTGCATCACATGGCAACACGCGCGAAGCAACCGCATGCATATGGGGCCCCTGACGTGATCGTGCGCACGCCCAACCGCTGGTAGAGCGCGCGCGGAGGGACGCGAGCAAAGCGCTCAGCGGTCGCCTCAAGGAAAAGTTGTCCACAAGCCGAGCGCACCGACGGACGTGAGCAGAGCGCGCCAACGGACGCGACCGAGCGTGCCGCGGCGCCTAATGGCAAGCAGAGCTTGCCGAGGGACGCAAGCAGAGGACGGCACAGTGATACGTGGCAAATAAGACGAACTGTGCGAGCGATGTCGGAGACATCAAGCACGAGTCAGATAAGAGTTGCATGTGCAATACGTGGCGGACAGTTGATCCATCAGAGCTATTTGTGATGGAATAAGTCATGTGTGTTGCGGGCAAACGCTTGCTAGTGCATAACCTTAAATTTAACCAAAAAAGTGTTAATGCATGTTACAAAAATTGTACAGTTGCAAACTATGTTCAAATACGACTCCAACGATATAATCGTCGATGATCACGTTCCCATGCAACCTTGCAGCTTCCCGCGCAAGCTTCCCGCCCGACTCCGTGAAATCCCCCAAAATCCCAATGCTTACCAGCCTGCCATAAAAACCCTCAAGGCCGGCAAGTCCTACGTCGCATTTTCCCCTCCCTCCCTGTAGCTTATCTCGTCTGCTTCTTCCACAATCGCCAATGGCATCGGTCCGTCCTCGGTGCTCAGCCACTCCGCCGTCATCAGAGGACAACTCCAGCTAGGAGGCTACACCGCGGCGGTAGCGCTGTCCCTGACATAGTGTAGTGAGCGTGGCGTCCCTGTTGGAGGTGCGCGGAACACCCACCGCACGCTCCGCCGCCGCTGCCCGTCGGCAGCTGTTGCCGGCCGCCTTTGCTGCCACACCACCGTCGAAAGCCAGGGCCATCTCCCGCTCCACCGCCGCGGCCCAAAGGCGGGAGGTGGCCATCGTGGCCACCATCCCACTGCTGGCCACCGTGACCATCACCCGCACCGCCACCGCGGCCCGAAGGCGGGAGGTGGTGGTCGTGGCCGCCACCCCATCGTCAGCCGCTATGGCCGCCAGCCCACCGTCGACCGCCTGGATCATCACCCGCTCCGCCACCGTTGCCCGAAGGAGGGGGCAGAGGTGGCGGCCCGCACATGCGTCAGCGACCTTGCGCGCTACATCGAGTTCCTGCGGGAGGAGGAGGAGCGCCTTGTCGAGCATGCAAAGAGCCTTACCGCAGCCGTGGCCGCAGCACACACCGACGCAGAGGCAAGGAATCAGGAGATCTATGAGCAGTCCAGCCGCTTCGAGAGGGATCGTCTGGAGCGGTAGTGGGCGTTCGAGCTGGCGAGCATCGCTGAACGTGCAGCAGCGGCATGTATGGTATTGCATTTGTCCAGCTCGTCGGTAGGCTCCTCCTCTTCTGCCTCTTACTGAGCGTGCTCGGCAGAGGAGAGGCTGCCGGAAGTAGCACAAAGCCCCTCCGTGGTAGTATGTAGTAGTATTTAAGGGTTGTTTTGTTCAGTTCATTTGACTATAGATGTGTGGTCGAACTGTACAACTTACTTAAAATTAGCCAGTATATATAGTTGAACTAGCTATTTTAGTATGTGGTTGGCAATAATTGGGGAATGATTTCTAGCTTAATTACTAAATTTTATTTGCAAAAATTACATAGTGCTAATGATTTCTAGCTGCATATTTTGAAAAATCACAGTGTTACAAGGATTGACAAATGGCAAAGTTACTAGATCAACAAATGCAAATCTTTCCAGTTTGATAAATGGCAACATACCCAATATGACAGATGCAAATCTTACCAAATTGTTCGTACGTGGTTGCACACGGGTCATCCAGAACAACCGTTTGCGTTGAAGGGATGCACAAATCCTGCGCTGCTCTCACTTTGCATACGGGTGTTCTATCTAAATTGTTTGTGATAAAGAGCTGCAGAAATCCTGCTCGGCACATTTTCTCTTGGCTTCCTGGGGAAGCTATCGATTTCCATACGGGTGTTCTAACTAAAACGTTTGTGATGAGAGTTTTATATTTAAAAAGCGAAATAAACTGCGGCTTGGGTGCCATTAATGGAGAGGACGCGAGCAAGGCGGGCGGCCATGGAAATCAAAGTGCTCGCTTCCCAGTGAGCCTACATAGCATACAGCTCGCACGCTTCCCGGTGAGCCTGCGCACTCAAGGAAAGCTTGCACGCCTCTCGGTCAGCCTGCGCACCGGACGGCGCTCACACGCCTCCCATTCAGTCAAGGTCAAGCAGCTGTCCGCACGGCACCTCCTACAGCCATTACAATAACCAAGACACGTGGCATCACATGAATGGTTAACAGAATTTTGGATTTACTAGAATTTAAAAACCAGGCATCTCAATGTTTTGCCGGCAATCAACGGTGCCCCAGTGTTTGAAATTCATGCCCATTTCTTGCATGGGACCTAAGTATGCACCCAAGGACACATATTTGATTTTTCAACCAATTTATATTCACTGGAGCATGTGCATGTAGTTCAAATTTGAATTATGCACATAAAATGCATTGAAAACTCAGTTAATGCATAAAAATGTCCAAACGAACCCCGAAAAATCACAAAAATTCACACAACACTCATGTTGTTCTATGTTGACACGAGAAAAAAATTTGAAAGCAATAAGAGGCAATGGATACCGTTTCGTCCCCAAAGGTGGGATGTTCACTGGTACAATGACGTCCTAAACAAACGGTTTAAAACCCCTTTTCGTGACGGCATTTGGAACCATCGCCAAGTGAGTGTGGGAAATAGGGGGGTCCTTCCCACACGACCCAGAAATCATCGAGGATAGGCCCTCGTGGGACCCAAGCTGGGGCTATGTGCGATCGGGCGAGGCATGGAAACCCAATCATTTCTGTAGGTATGTACATCCCCACACAGTGAATCCCAGCAATCATTTTCGTACGTATGTACATCCCACATGGCGAAGAATGCTTGAGAACAGTACTATGAAGTGTAGCAATTGTTGGACCAAACTGTTAACTGAACATTACATTTCAGAGGACCAAAGTGTTAACTGGACATTACATTTCAGAGCACCAAAGTGTTAACTGAACATTACATTTTAGAGCACCAAAGTGTTAAGTGAACATTATATTTTAGAGGACCAAACTGTTAACTGAACATCAGATTGCATATTAACATTACAGAGGACAAATCACTAGAAGGCACTGGCGGTGGCCTCGAGAAAACATCACCAACTGTATTTTAAAGTAGACAACCGCGCGGCGGTGTCGACGGTGGCCTCGAAGACGAGGTGCTCCTCCAAGATCTGGCGGTCGACACGCATGTCAGCCATAGCGACCTCGTTCGCACATGCGGCCGCATGCTACTCAGCTCCACATTATACTGCATGTAAAATGGCTGTGAGCAGCGCTTAATTGGAGGAGGGGGCAGTGATTTCGGTGGAAGGTGTCGCTCCGTCAGTCGGGGCATGTGGGACAGGAAAGGAGGAGGATGGTGTGGGTGGGGTGTGGATTACCTGACCATATCGACGAGGCCGCGCAGCAAGAAGAAGGGTCAGTGGCGAGGAGGCCGTGCAGCAAGAAGAAGGGTCGCCGGCGAGGAGGCGACGCTGCAAGAAGAAGGGTCATCGGCGAGGAGGCGGTGCTGCAAGAAGAAGGGTACCGACGAGGAGGCGGCGCTGCAAGAAGAAGGGTCGCCGACAAGGAGGCGGCGCTGCAAGAAGAAGGGTAGCCGGCGAGGAGCCGGCGCTGCAAGAAGAAGGGTCACCGGCGAGGAGGTTGAGCTGCTAGTAAGCAGCAGTGAAGGTTTGAACTTGGAAAGCAAGGAGGAACAGTGGAAATGTGGATTTTGGTAGGAGGGAGGGGGCGGGGAGATAGATATTTCCGTGATGGCAAAAAAATTCGCTCGGTGCCGCGAGAAACCGGCGCGCAAGTGTGGTTCAAGCGGGGGTGGTGGACTATAGACGACGAAGCTTCCTGCGTAATCCAGACAAGATGGTGCGCCAAGATATTTTATATCGCATCCCACACGATTCTTTATAGTAAACTATTTGTGGTATACTGATTTTTCATTATGTTTTGAAAGACAAAATGGTCTTACGGAGGGAAAGGATGGTGTTTGAATTGCTAGAACATTTACGTACAGTGAACATGCAACTAGTACATGAGTGTCGTGTTTAAATTTGGAATTATTCCGGGTTCGTTTGGCATTTTTATGCATTAATTGCGTTTCTGGGCATTTAATGTGCATAATTCGAATTTGAACTAGAAGCACATGCTCCAATGCACCAAAGTTTGCTGAAAAATCACATGTGTGTCTTTGGGTGTCGTGGCTCAGCCGGAATGATTGAGAAACTTGGTTTTTTAATTCCTGTAAATCCAAAACATGGCTGAAAATCATGAAACTTGGCATGGTGTCATGACATGGCACCAACATGCTGCAATAATTTTTTTGGCCGGATTGGGACAAGCTTTGGTGTAAGCTTCTTGCAAACCGGAGCTTCCCTCAAGAAGGCTCCTGGTTCCGAGACGGAACATGTCACCTCTGTGTGCGAAACGACATACGTATACTGCCTTGTCCCACCTTAATTTTTTACACAGGCAGATTAGAACAAACAGAAGTATCGTGCTAAAATTATGGAATTATTCCATGTTCGTTTGGCCTTTTTATAAATTAAATGAGTTTCTGGGCATTTAATGTGCATAATTCAAATTTGAACTACAAGCACGTGCTCCAGTGAACCATAGTTGTTTGAAAAATGACATGTGTGTCCTTGAGTGAATTTCTAGGTCCCATGCAAGAGATTGGAGTGAAATTCAAACATCTGGGTGTCGTGGCTCGACCGAAAAGATTGAGAAACTTGGTTTTTTAATTCCTGTAATTCCAAAACACGCCTGAAAATCATGAAACTTGGCATGGTGTCATGACATGGCACCAACATGTTGCGGTAATTTTTTTGGCCGAATTGGGACAAGCTTTGGTGTAAGCTTCTTGCAAACCGGAGCTTCCCTCAAGAAGGCTCGTGGTTCCGAGAAGAACGTGTCACCACCATGTGCGAAACGACATACGTACACTGCCTTCTCCTGCCTTATTATTTTACACATCCAGATTAGACCAAATAGAAGTACCGTGCTAAATTTTGGAATTATTCCGGGCTCGTTTCGCCTTTTTATACATTAATTCAGTTTTTGGGCATTTAATGTGCATAATTCAAATTTGAACTACAAGCACAGGCTCCAGTGCACCAAAGTTGTTTGAAAAATCACATATGTGTCCTTGGGTGAATTTCTAGGTACCATGCAAGAGATTGGAGTGAAATTCAAACATCTTCGTGTCATGGCTTGGCCGGAAATGTTGAGAAACTTGGTTTTTTAATTCCTGTAATTCCAAAACACGCCTGAAAATCATGAAACTTGGCATGGTGTCATGACATGGCACCAACATGCTTCGGTAATTTTTTTGGCCGAATTGGGACAAGCTTTGGTGTAAGCTTCTTGCAAACCGATGCTTCCCTCAAGAAGGCTCGTGGTTCCGAGAGGGAACGTGTCACCTCCATGTGCAAAACAACATACATACACTGCCGTCTCCCTCCTTATTTTTTACACAGCCAGATCAGACCAAATAGAAGTACCGTGCTAAATTTCGGAATTATTCCGGGCTCGTTTTGCCTTTTTTATGCATCAATTGAGTTTCTGGGCATTTAATGTGCATAATTCAAATTTGAACTACAAGCACATGCTCAAGTGCACCAAAGTTGTTTCAAAAATCATATGTGTGTCCTTGGGTGAATTTCTAGGTCCCATGCAAGAGACGGGAGTGAAATTCAAACATCTGGGCATCGTGGCTCGGCCGGAAAGATTGAGAAACTTGGTTTTTTAATTCCTGTAATTCCAAAACACGCCTGAAAATCATGAAACTTGGCATGGTGTCAAGATATGGCACTAACATGTTGCAGTAATATTTTTGGCCGAATTGGGGCAAGCTTTGGTGTAAGCTTCTTGCAAACTGGAGCTTCCCTCAAGAAGGCTCATGGTTCCGAGAGGGAACGTGTCACCTCTGTGTGTGAAACGACATACGTACACTGCCTTCTCCCGCCTTATTTTTTTACATAGCCAGATTACACCAAATAGAAGTACCGTGCTAAATTTTGGAATTATTCCGGACTCGTTTGGCCTTTTTATACATTAATTGAGTTTCTGGGCATTTAATGTGCATAATTCAAATTCGAACTACAAGCACACGGTCCAGTGCACCAAAGTTGTTTGAAAAATCACATGTGTGTCCTTGGGTGAATTTCTATGTCCCATGGAAGAGATGGGAGTGAAATTCAAACATTTGGGCGTCGTGGCTCGGCCGGAAAGATTGATAAACTTGGTTTTTTAATTCCTATAATTCCAAAACACGCCTGAAAATCAGGAAACTTGGCACGGCCTCATGACATGGCACCGACATGCTGTGGTAATTTTTCTGTCCGATTTGTGAAGGCCCACACATTAACAATCAACAAAGTCATTTTGGAACAACTGCTGTCACATTACAAATCGGAAACACAAGTATTATTGAAACCGTGGGCGTTCGACTTACCAATTATGTGCGGCCACACGTCCCCTTTTTATTGGCCAGGAGATGCCGTGCGGGGTAGTTATTTGAGTACGGGAGGCGTGCGATCAGACCCCTGCGTGTGCTCATCGGGAGGAGAGCCCTTTGACCGCTACCCGCCACGCACCTCCCTCCCAACGTCTCCATTAATGGCACCTGAGCACCTATTCTACGGCGTGGCTATGTCTCATTGGACTGAGATTTAAGAGAGAAAAATGAAAATCTTAAAAGAAAGGTTTGCACGGATCTTGATGTAAGATCCGACGGACCTATATAGCATCGACTGCGACTTATAGCAAGCATGATGAATATAAGGATGATGACAGTGGATAATAATTGTCTTACATATTTAGAAACATAATTTAAAAAGCCACATGCAGCAACGCCCGAAATACACGAGGGCAAAAGAAGAAGGAAGACAACTATCTGGGTCGCTTATCTCTACTTTCTTGATGCGTTGCTGCAGGCCGCGAGAACTAGTCTCCGCGGTGAGTGGCGACGAGCTCTTTCTTGTCCTCAAGATGCTGCTTGAGAGCAGCCATGGATTCCTCCACCATCCTTCTCTGCTCGATGCACAGCATGTTATTCTCATCCATAAGTTTCTCGACGATGACGCCAGTCCTCTTCAACAAGGCAGTGCTCTGCTCCTGCTGCTCTGCACTTCCGACGATCTTCGCCCTCAGCAGGTCGCGCTCGGCCCGGAGCTTCGCATTGCTCTCATTTAGTTGCCGGATGACGTCGGTAGACTGTTCAAACGAGGCTTACAGGTCATCCTGCCACCTCGCCCACCTAAGATCTGAGCCATCTGCCTATGGATGAGGGCACGCATGCGCCTGTAAGAGTCCACGCCTGCCCGTGAGGCATTTTCCCAGGCCGTCGCGGCAAGGGAGGACATCTCCACTGCATTCGCGGCGCAGCGAGACATCTCTTCTGCTTCCTCGGCGCGGCCGGACCAGTCTGCTGCATCGACGGTGCGGCGGGTCCTCTGTGCTGCTTCAGCAGCGCGGCGGGACCTCTCTACTGCTACGGCCGTGCGGCGGGACATGTTGGCTGCAATCGCGGCGAGGCGGGACATCTCTCGTGCTCCCGCTTCCAGGCTCGCCTCTCCCTGGTCCCAATCTCTCGACCAAGAACTCACACTGGCCATGGCGGATGCAAGGGAACGATGATGAATGACTTGTTTGTTTTTGACTTTTTGTGGATGAGGAGTTCAGGAGGAATGTGGAGTCATCTTGGAGTAGTAGTATTTATAACCACATAGTAATATGCTTCTAGGTGGGAAACCATTTAGGTTTTGATCGGTGTGAACGGGTTTGCAATTTGGAATGTGACGGGACGCATGCTCAAAATTTACTGACGGTTATAAGTGTGGCACTATTCCCGGAAGGCGTAACGTGGGCACGTACGCCTTCTCGGCCGCGTACGTGGCATTTGCACCATAGGGTGCACCGCAATAGGCAATGTCAGCACACGTCTTTTAATTAGAATGGGTGTGCCCGTCTAGCGCACACACGTTGATCTATCTAACTATTTCAGTTTGTTGTGGCTAATCGCAAACATTTCATCCATGTGAAGTGTATGCCATCAATCGCAGACACTTTAATCTGGCTTACCCGTTTCTGTTTTGTTGCCTAATCAGAAATAGTTAATCCTTCTGAAGCGTGTGCCCTCAATCACACACACCTCGATCTGGATGACCGTTTCTTTTGTGTCGCCTAATCACAAACAGTTCATCCGAGTGAACCATATGATATATATCACACACTCCATCTGGCTGCCCATTTCTTTTGTGTTGCCTAATCACAAACAGTTCATCCGAGTAAACCGTATGCTCTATATCGCACACGCCTTCATCAGGCTGCCTGTTTCTTTTGTTCCGCCTCATTGCAAACAGTTCATTGGACTGAACCGTATGCCCTGGATCGCACACGCAACTAAAATCTGAACCGTGTTTGATGCATCCTCCATCGCAAACGTTTTCACCATTTTGACGGTTTTCATACAGCATCGTTTGCGATTATGGCATCGCACACATTTTCTCGAAGGGTCTCTGACTGTAGTGTCGCATTATCAGCATCCTGCAGTAGTGGTTCCCTACCGAAAACCATCATGCTTGTACTGAGAAGCTCCGGTTTGTGAGAAGCATATACCCAAACCTGCCCCATATGGGACAAAATTTGTACCACGGCATGTTGATGCTGCTCCATGATAGCATCCCAAGTTTCATGAATTTCAGACGAGTTTTGGATTTACTAGAATTTAAAAACCAAGCATCTCAATGTTTTGCCGGCAATCAACGGTGCCCCGGTGTTTGAAATTCATGCCCATTTCTTGCATGGGACCAAAGCATGCACCCAAGGACACATATTTGATTTTTCAACCAATTTATATGCACTAGTGCATGTGCATGTAGTTCAAATTTGAATTATGAACATAAAATGCATTGAAAACTCAGTTAATGCATAAAAATGTCCAAACAAACCCTGAAAAATCACAAAAATTCACACAACACTCCTATTACTCTATGTTGACACGAGAAAAAAAATTGAAAGCAATAAGAGGCAATGGATATCGTTTCGTCCCCAAAGGTGGGACGTTCCCTACCGAAAACCATCATGCTTGTTGTGAGAAGCTCCAGTTTGTGAGAAGCATATACCCAAACCTGCCCCCATATGGGACAAAATTTGTACCACAGCAAGTTGATGACGATCCATGATAGCATGCCAAGTTTCATGAATTTCAGACGAGTTTTGGATTTATTAGAATTTAAAAACCATGCATCTCAATGTTTTTCCGGCAGTCAACGTTGCCCCGGTGTTTGAAATTCATGCCCATTTCTTGCATGGGACCTAAGCATGCACCCAAGGACACATATTTGATTTTTCAACCAATTTATATGCACTAGAGCATGTGCATGTAGTTCAAATTTGAATTATTGACATAAAATGCATTGAAAACCCAGTTAATGCATAAAAATGTCCAAACGAACCCCAAAAAATCACAAAAATTCACACAACACTCCCGTTGTTCTATGTTGACATGAGAAAAAAATTGAAAGCAATGAGAGGTAATGGATATTGTTTCGTCCCCAAAGTTGGGATGTTCCCTACTGAAAACCATCATGCTTGTTGTGAGAAGCTCCGGTTTGTGAGAAGCATATACCCAAACCTGCCCCATATGGGACAAAATTTGTACCACGGCATGTTGATGCCGCTCCATTATAGCATGACAAGTTTCATGAATTTCAGACGAGTTTTCGATTTACTAGAATTTAAAAACCATGCATCTTAATGTTTTGTCGGCAATCAACGGTGCCCGGTGTTTGAAATTAATGCCCATTTCTTGCATGGGACCTAAGCATGCACCCAAGGACACAGATTTGATTTTTCAACCTATGTATATGCACTGGAGCATGTGCATGTAGTTCAAATTTCAATTATGCACATAAAATTCATTGAAAACTCAGTTAATGCATAAAAACTCCAAACGAACCCCGAAAAATCACAAAAATTCACACAACACTCCTATTGTTCTATGTTGACACGAGAAAAAAATTGAAATCAATAATAGGCAATGGATATCATTTCGTCCCCAAAGGTGCGACATTCCCTACCGAAAACCATCATGCTTGTTGTGAGAAGCTCCGGTTTGTGAGAAGCATATAGCCAAACCTACCCCAAATGGGACAAAATTTGTACCACGGCATGTTGATGCCGCTCCATGATGGCCTGCCAAGTTTCATGAATTTCAGACGAGTTTTGGATTTACTAGAATTTAAAAACCAGGCATCTCAAAGTTTTGCCGGCAATCAACGGTGCCCCGGTGTTTGAAATTCATTCCCATTTCTTGCATGGGACCTAAGCATGCACCCCAAGGACACAGATTTGTTTTTTCAACCAATTTATATGCACTGGAGCATGTGCATGTAGTTCAAATTTGAATTATGCACATAAAATGCATCGAAAACTTATTTAATGCATAAAAAAGTCCAAACGAACCTTGAATATTTCCAATTCTTTTATGATCACTTCAGATAAAAGGTCTAGCAATTCAAACACCGTCCATTGCCGCTATGACCCCATTATGTAATTCAAATCAAGAGCAAAAATGAAGTAGATCCCACACAGTTTATTATAACTAATCGTGTGAGATGCAACACAAAATATCTTTGGACCGTGTCTGATGACACTTTGCGCGCCAGTTTTTGGCTGAAGTGATTCCAAATTTTTGGCTTCCGCGGAAATATCTACCTATAACATCCCAAAATTCTAAATTTTGGAATGTTATAATAAATAGATAGATTTGATTGATTGTTTGATTGATTGTGTGAAATTGAGTGAAATTCGAAACCTTTTGAAAGTTAAATGAGAGGGAATAAAAGGACTTTCCCAAACTTTCATTTTGCATTCGTGATCTCCGTGAATTCAAATACTTTTTCATCACGAAACCCTGGAGAGAAGATGACATGACTTCTTCCATTTATTTAAATGACAAGGGGTGTTGAAAATATTTGAATTTCATTTGAGAATATTTCAATTCATAAACTTCATGCAGCTCAATGATTTTCATGAGAGAAGATAAAATGACTTCTTCAAATTATATGAAATATGAGTTGTGAGTTTCAAAGAATTAAATTCAAAGTTCTTTTGAATTTATTTTCAATTTGGAGTTAATTGAGTTTTATTCAAATTATTTTTCTCCAAAAATAAAATGTATGGAAAATAGGGTAACATGATTCCCTACATCAGAAAATTATAGATAAATAAATTTGAATTCATTTTGGTATTTTTAAAATGATTTTTTTGGACCAGTAGCACTCTTGAATTATCTGAATTTAGGTGGATTTTATTTGACATTATAAAAATGTTCATGTCATAGAGAATCTTTTTTTGAAAATTTTGGTATATTATATGCCTATATAATATCCCTATTTAAATTGTTTTACCATTTTTTTCTTTGTCTGAAAAAAATGTTTATATAAAAAAACCGATCTGTTAGTTATTTAGTGGGCGTTCACTAAATTAGGTTCTATAGAGAACGGTTTTCGTCTTATAGGCTTCTGTTGCGAGTGTTCGCTCGATAGTTTTTTCCTTTCTTTTTCTTTTATTTTCTGTCCAGGGACCTATTTGTAGTAGTTTCTTATATAGATTAGTCCCTATACTTCAAACGACCACATCTTTTTGCTCGTTTGTCCAAATTCAACGAAACCAACGTCCACTTCTTCTTTATGAACCCCTCTATCCAGTAATCCAACTTAAACATGTTTTTGAAAATTTTAAAATTTGAATTAGAACAGATTTGAATTCAAACTTCTTTTGAGCATAACTTGAGTTTCGTAGCTCCGTTTGAGTTGATTCTTTTTGCAAATCGAAGCTCTTGACCTAAACTTTCTGATAAGGCCAAATTCAATTAATTTTGGTATTGTTAGAAATTGTTTTATGTTGCAAGAGCTATTTGCTTGGTTTTGATGTTTTCTGGATCGACTTCTTCGTTCTTTGTGATCTTTTGAGTGATTGCTTATGTGTGGTTACTATTGCTTGCTTACAATAGATTGACCGGAGTGTGACGAGTAGATCTATCAAGAGTTTTGAGTGCGAATCATCTTCATCAACATTGCAGGCAAGTTCACACTTTGATCATACCTTTTTCATACCCAGTTTTTATTACATTAGATCAAACCTCCAACATTGCATGATTAGGATCTAATTAAACTGTGGGATGGGAAGTAGTTGATGAGGTAGGAACCTATTGCCCTACATTCAAACCTTGGGAGTTACTTTTACGTTATGCTTACATTGCCATGCTATGCTCGTAGACGTGGATTGGGTTTTGAGAGTATTCATGATAGATGTGAGATTGTTAATTAATGGTTTACATAAGGTGGCAACTTAAACACACATCTGGGTGGATTGAGGTACCTGGTTATTCCAGGATTGCCTGTCTAGGCACCTGGGTAGACCAGGATTGCCTGTTTTTCTTATGGACCGCCACCCAGACTCAAAGGGATCATAAGATTATTCATGCTAGAAACTTCCGTGTGCAACCACAAGCTATTATGGGCTCTAGCATAGTTGATTAAGTCGTGCGAACTCTTACAGGGTAGACTAGCAGATGTAGGGGAAAGTAGGTGTAACGGTCTATCCATCATAAGGTGCTAGCGCTTCTGAAAGACTATGTCTCGGTCATCCGTTTCTCAAACACCATGCAATGCGAGAAACCAAACGGAGGCGATCGAGTCTTGTGGGGAAAAGTGCGCAAACCTCTGCAGAGTGCATAAACTAATCATGATTAGCCGTGTCCCCGGTTATGGACAACTTGAGTATCTAGTACCTGGATTATCATGTGAATCTCATCATGTTACTTTAAATGAATATTGTTGGGTGTTAATGATGTTACTTAATTGGGATTGAGAATGCTGTCAACCATTCTCAATGTTCAACAACCACCATGATAGTTAAATAAAATTTATTCCTTTGCAGTAGGGAAAAATTGGCTTTACGCAAAACCCTATAACCATAGAGCTTTTCCACCAGCCAAATATGCATGTAGTGATAGCCTTTATTCATCATTCTCTATGGTGTGAATTTGCTAGTACATTCAATGTACTGACCCTTTGTGGCTGCAACGTCTCATGTTGCATTAATCTTATGACGAGTAAGTGATACGTTAGGGTTACGATTTCTACACTCAACTTTGCCGTTGGTGTTGATGGGAATCCACAACCTTGTCACTTCCGCTATTTGGATTGAGGTAATAGTATTTACGTTACTTATACATGTGATTTACCTCTGTTATAAATCCTCGAGTAATGTGTGTGTCAGCATACCGATCTAGGGATGACACTTAAGCACAGAGACTTGATCCATTCGGGTCGGGTCGCTACACTACCTCCCACCCCCTCCCCCTTACCAAAAGCCGCATTTCCCCCCTTTCCGACTTCTTTTCCAAGTTGAAACCTTCACTCCTTACTTGCAGCGCCACCGCCTCCTCGCCGGCTACCCTCCTTCACGCTGCTCGGCCTCGCCTATCCGAGTAGGTAATCCACACCCGACCCACATCCTCCTCCTCCTTCCACATCCCACATGGCCCGACCACCGGCGCGAGCGCGACACCTTCCACCCAAATCACCGACCCCTCCATCAAATAAGCGCCGGCCTAAGCAATGGTGCACGCAGTATAGCCAGGACCTTAAGGAGCATTTGGCAGCGGAGAAGCAAATCGTGGCCGCACGCGCAAATGAGGTCGCGATGGCTGCCATTCGTGCCGACCCCCCAGATCTTGAAGAAGCACCTTGCCATTTGCTAGCTACACCGGTTATGCATGCTTGGTTTACCCGTTATGTGTGCTGCTCCTGCCTTTCCTTCACAAATTCTAGTGAATTGTGCTATCTAATTTTACCATGTAATCTGTTGCTCTAGTGTATATGTTCTATATGTCATGCAGTGTGGTGCTCACTTAGTAACTATTTTATTAATTAGTTGACTGTTTGGTTCAAATATGCAAATGTGATGTTCAATTCTTCAGGCTGCAATTTTGTATTGTCTTCCATGTGAGAAATAAATCGAGTTTATCTTTACAAAATTATGGGTGCATTCTGTTATTGTATACCATGTGAGGAATAAATTGAATTTGGCTGTAGTAAATACATGAGAAACAAATACAATTGCTACAATTGGCTGTAGTTAACTGTTTGGTTAACTGCGTGATCTTCTATTAGGAGTATGTTATATTGTGCAATGTGGTGCTCAGTTAATGTTTGGTTCATTTGTTGTGGTGTTTAGTTAACTGCTTGGTTCAATGTTATATTGTGCAATGTGGTGCTCAGTTAATGTTTGGTTCATTTATTGTGGTGTTTAGTTAACTGCTTGGTTCAATTCTGCAATGCGATGTCCAATTGTCGTGGGTAGAATTTTGTATTGTTGTGCATGTGAGGAATAAATCGAATTTGGCTGCACTTAATACATCAGAAACATATACAAGTGCTATATTTCCTAGTTCTTAATCATGCTTGGTTTGGATAAATGGGTTTTCCCTGTGGCTTGAATTAATCTAATGAATCTGCAATGTGATTATTTTTCATCAACATATTTTACTAATAGCATGCGAACCCTTACTTAACCTGATGACTAACTACCTTATATGTGTTGCAAGGAAACAATGGGAAGCACTGAGGTTTACAATCGAGGTTGGCACGTGCATGGTCCGTTGTCTAATAGCACATTATTGTGCAATTGCAGGAACCATTCTAATATTTCGGTTCTTAACAATTTGGTCTTGCACATGTAGGTCCTGCTGCCAGAGGTTTTGACCCACAGTTTGACCCTTTTTGCATATGGGGAAATGAGTTGTCCATGAATATCAGTCAAGTCAAGAAACTCAGAAAGATTGTTAGGATAAAGAAATTAGCGACAAAAAACAAAAAGATATATGTCTGTACAATGAAGAAGACATCAGTTCACTACAGGATGGTACTAACTATTATACCTTGCCTTTTTTATTCCTTTCCCCCATTTCCTATATAGAGAAGATATTTATGCACATCCTTGTTTTCAGGCCTTTCCAAAGCAGTTCACTGATGATTACCTCTCAAACCACTTGTATGGTCAGGAGGCGAGCAAGGTATTCATACAACACCCACGGTTCAATATTGAAGTATTCCTGAAGAGGACGAAGGATGTATGGTCAATCATCCACAGGCACTGGCCTAAAGTTACAAAGACCTTCAACATCAATGAAGGCCCAATATTCGCCTTCTGCTTCAGCAGTTTTCCAAATGAGATACATCTGTCTATGTACCGTCTATGATGCTAATTTCGAAAGGTTATAGATGTTACATGTGAAACTTGGTCCTGGTGTAGTTGTGTAATGGGGTAGCTGAGTGCTGAAGCTATATGATGTTGTACTCTGATGTATTTCAATTATGAAAATGAAATATATTGTGTGCTTAATATGAACTGTCAATTAGGTTAATAAATGGATTATGAATAATCGGATAATTAGCCTACTAGTGGCGAATTAGCCTGCTAATTGGGTTTTGCTATTGCAAACGGTTGTTAAAAAAATACAGTGGGCGATGACCTCAGGCAACGCACACAGTTTCTAGGAATAAACCGTGTTGGATCAATAAACAATCACACACGACCTTCTCTTGAAAACTGTTTGCATTAGGCCACCTTGCGCAAACGTTTACCACATAAAAACTATGTCTGATGGACAGCCTTTGCCACGCAGTTTCTTCCATGGACCGTGTGTGATATATTCAATAACACAAGCGATTTAACGGGAAAAATTATGTGTGATGTACCTGTGAACGGAAACGTTTTCCTTCGAGCGACTGTGTGGGATGCACATACGAACGAAAACGTTTAGCGGGGACTGACTGTGTGGGGTGTACTTGCGATAGGAAACAATTTTGCCGTATAATTGTATTTTTTAGCTCTACTATACGTATTTCCGTATTTGAGCGCTTGTCGGTTGCACACGACCTCATTTTGCCGAACGTGTATGCCAGGAGGGCATATCCTCGACGGTTTTTGGGTCGTGTGGGAAGGACCCCACTATCGCGCACACTCACTTGGCGACGGTTCCAGATGCCGTCACGAAAAGGGGTTTTAAACTGTTTGTTTAGCAGCTCATTGTACTAGTGTAAACTCCTAGATAATATTATGGTTAATTATTCTCATTGGCACACCGAAAGATCTACTAGTAAAAAGGTTCATGCGCTAGAAGAGATTAATGTCTTGAGTGGAAAGATGGATGAACTTATGAAATTGTTTGCTAATAAGAGTGTTTCTTCTTAGCCTAATGATATGCCTTTGTCTACTTTGATTGAGAATAACAATGAATCTATGGATGTGAATTTTGTTGGTAGGAACAATTTTGGTAACAACGCGTATAGAGGAAACTTTAACTCTAGGCCGTTCCCTAGTAATTCCTCTAATAATTATGGTAATTCCTACAGCAACTCTTATGTAAATTTTAATAAGATTCCCTCTGATTTTGAGATTAGTGTTGAAGAATTTATGAATTCGCAAAAGAATTTTAATGCTTTGATTGAAGAAAAATTGCTTAAGATTGATGAGTTGGCTAGGAGTGTGGATAGAATTTCTCTTGATGTTGATTCTTTGAAACTTAGATCTATTCCACCTAAGCATGATATCAATGATTCTCTCAAAGCCATGAGAATTTCCATTAATGAGTGCAAAGAAAGAACCGATAGGATGCGTGCTAAGAAAGATTGCTTTGTGAAAGCGTGTTCTTCTAGTTTTCATGATAATAATGACGAAGATCTAAAAGTGATTGGTGTGTATCCTATTAAGTCTTTGTTTGCCAATATGAATATTGATAAATATGGGACTGGAGATGAGTCAACTTTAGTTAGAAGGCCTCCCAATGATTTGTAGTTTGTAGATCTTGATGCAAAAATTAATAAAAGTGGGATTGAAGAGGTCAAATCTTCACATAGCAATGAACCCACTATTTTGGATTTCAAGGAATTTAATTATGATAATTTCTCTTTGATATATTATATTTCCTTGTTGCAATCCGTGCTAAATTCTCCTCATGCTTATGATCAAAACAAAGCTTTCACTAAACATATCGTTGATGCTTTAATACAATCTTATGAAGAAAAACTGGAATTAGAATTTTCTATCCCTAGAAAACATTATGATGAGTGGGAACCTACTATTAAAATTAATATTAAAGATCATGAATGCTATGCTTTATGTGATTTAGGTGCTAGTGTTTCCATGATTCCAAAAACTTTGTGTGATGTCCTAGGTTTCCATGAATTTGATGATTGTTCTTTAAATTTGCATCTTGCGGATACCACCATTAAGAAACCACTGGGAAGAATTAATGATGTTCTTATTGTTGCAAATAGGAATTATGTGCCTGTAGATTTTAGTGTTCTTGATATAGATTGCAATCCTACTTGTCCTATTATTCTTGGTAGACCTTTCCTTAGAACGATTGGTGCAATTATTGATATGAAAGAAGGAAATATTAGATTCCAATTTCCATTAACGAAAGGCATGGAACACTTTACTAGGAATAAAATTAAATTACCTTATGAATCTATTATGAGAGCCACTTATGGATTGCATACCAAAGATGACAATACCTAGATCTATTCTTGTTTCTATGCCTAGCTAGGGGCGTTAAACGATAGCGCTTGTTGGGAGGCAACCCAATTTTATTTTTGTTCCTTGATTTTTGTTCATGTTTAGTAATAAATAAATCATCTATCATCTGTTATGATTGTGTTTTTATGTTTTAATTAGTGTTTGTGCCATGTAAAGCCTTTAGGATATTCTTGGATGATTGTTATTTGATCTTGCTGGAAAAAAAACAGAAAGTATGCACTCACGAGAATAATTTTCATTTTTAACCAGAGAGCGATAAAATACTGATTACAACTGTAGTAGATTAATATACAAATTACTTAGGTCGTCCTAATTTGGTAGAAGTTTTGAAGTAACATAAGTATTCGAAATCTCCGGATTGCTACACTGTTTTGTTTTTGACAGATTCAGTTTTTTGCGTGTTGTTTGCTTATTTTGATGAATCTATGGCTAGTATCGGGGGGTATGAACCATAAATAAGTTGGAGTACAGTAGGTTTAACACCAATATAAATAAACAATGAGTTCATTACAGTACCTTAAAGTGATTATTTGTTTTCTTATAATAACGGAGCTCATGAGATTTTCTGTTGAGTTTTGTGTTGTGAAGTTTTCAAGTTTTTGGGTAAAGATTTGATGGATTTTGGAACAAGGAGTGGCAAGAGCCTAAGCTTGGGGATGCCCAAGGCACCACAAAGTAAAATCCAAGGACAACCAAAACCCTAAGCTTAGGAATGCCCCGGAAGGCATCCCCTCTTTCGTCTTCGTCTATCGGTAACTTAACTTGAGGCTATATTTTTATTCACCTCATGATATGTGTTTTTCTTGGAGTGTCTAGTATGATTTGAGTCTTTGCTTTTTAGTTTACCACAACCATCCTTGATGTACACACGTTTTGGGAGACACACACATGAATCGGAATTTATTAGAATACTCTATGTGCTTCACTTATATCTCTTGAGCTAGATAATTTTGTTCTAGTGCTTCACTTATATTTTTTAGAGCATGGTGGTGGTTTTATTTTGTAGAAATTATTGATCTATCATGCTTCGCTTATATTATTTTGACAGTCTTTTAGAACAGCATGGTAATTTGCTTTGGCTATAAAACTAGTCCTAATATGATTGGCATTCAAGATGGGTATGATAAAAACTTTCATATAGAGTGCACTGAATACTATGATTCTTGATAGATGTTTTGAGATATAAATTTGGTAATGTTAGAGTCATGCTAGTCGGGTAATTGTGAAATTGAGAAATACTTGTGTTAAAGTTGGCAAGTCCCGTAGCATGCACGTATGGTAAACGTTGTGTGACAAATTCGAAGCATGGGGTGTTCTATGAGTGCTTTCCTTATGAGTGGTGGTCGGGGACGAGCGATGGTATTTTCCTACCAATCTATCGCTCTAGGGGCATGCGTAGTAGTACTTTGCTTCGAGGGCTAATAAAATTTTGCAATAAGTATATGAGTTCTTTTTGACTAATGTGAGTCCATGGATCATACACACTCTTACCTTTTCGCAATTTGCTAGCCTCTACGGTACCGTGCATTGCCCTTTCTCACCTTGAGAGTTGGTGTAAAATTCGCCGGTGCATCCAAACCCCGTGATACGATACGCTCTATCACACATAAGCCTCCTTATATCTTCCTCAAAACAGCCACCATACCTACCTATTATGGCATTTTCATAGCCATTCCAAGATATATTGCCATGCAACTTTCCACCATTCCGTTTATTATGACACACTCCATCATTGTCATATTGCTTTGCATGATCATGTAGTTGACATCGTATTTGTGGCAAAGCCACTTCCATAATTCTTTCATACATGTCGCTCTTGATTCATCACATATCCCGGTACACCGCCGGAGGCATTCACATAGAGTCATATTTTTGGTCTAGTATCGAGTTGTAACATTGAGTTATGAGTAAATAAAAGTGTGATGATCATCATTACTAGAGCATTTTCCCATGTGAAGAAAGTGAAAAAAAGAGGCCAAAGAAGCCCAAATAAAAAAATGAGAGAAAAAGAGAGAAGGGACAATGTTACTATCCTTTTTCCACACTTGTGCTTCAAAATAGCACCATGGTCTTCATGATAGAGAGTTTCTTACTTTGTCACTTTCATATACTAGTGGGAATTTTTCATTATATAACTTGGCTTGTATATTCCAATGATGGGCTTCCTCAAAAGGCCCTAGGTCTTCATGAGCAAGCAAGTTGGATGCACACCCACTTAGTTTATTTAGATGAGCTTTCATACACTTATAGCTCTAGTGCATCCGTCGCATGGCAATCCCTACTCCTCGCATTCGCCTCAATTCTTGGGCATCTCCATAGCCCGTTGATTAGCCGCGTCAATGTGAGACTTTCTCCTTTTTTGTCTTCTCACATAACCCCCATCATAATATGCTATTCCACCTATAGTGCTATATCCATGGCTTGCGCTCATGTATTGCGTGAGGGTTGAAAAGGCTGAAGCGCATTAAAAAGTATGAACCAATTGCTCGGCTTGTCATCGGGGTTATGCATGATGGGAGCATTTTGTGTGACAAAAATGAAGCATGGCCAAACTATATGATTTTGTAGGGATTAGCTTTATTTGGCTATGTTATTTTGATAAGACATAATTGCTTGGTTAGCATGCTTGAAGTATTAATATTTTTATGTCAATATTAAACTTTTATCTTGAATCGTTTGGATCTGAATATTCATGCCAAAATAATGAGAATTACATTGAAAATTACGTTAGGGAGCATTCCACATCAATAATTCTATTTTTATCATTT
Source organism: Triticum urartu (assembly GCF_003073215.2). NCBI lineage: Eukaryota > Viridiplantae > Streptophyta > Magnoliopsida > Poales > Poaceae > Triticum > Triticum urartu. The sequence goes on along the minus strand of NC_053024.1, from coordinate 453,028,898 downwards.
ACCTACTTGAGGACGAGCAAGAGTTTATCTTGGGGATGCTTGATACGTCTCCAATGTATCTATAATTTTTGATTGTTAAACGCTATTATATTATGTGTTTTGGATGTTTAATGGGCTTTAATATACCTTTTAATATTATTTTTGGGACTAACCTATTAACCGAAAGCATAGTGCAAATTGTTTTTTTCCTATTTCAGTGTTTCGCAGAAAAGGAATATTAAACGGAATCCAAACGGAATGAAACCTTCGCAAGGATCTTTTTTGGAACAAACATGATCCAGGAGACTTGGAGTGGATGTCAAGGAAGCAGCGAGGCGGCCACGAGGTAGGGCGGCGCGCCTAGGGGGGCTAGGCGCACCCCCACCCACATGGGCCCCTTGCAGCTCCACCAACCTACTTCTTTCTCCTATATATACTCTTATACCCTGAAACCTTCGGGGAGAGCCACGAAACACCTTTTCCACTGCCGCAACCTTTTGTACCCGTGAGATCCCATCTTGGGGCCTTTTCCAGCGATCTGCCGGAGGGGGATTCGATCACGGAGGGCTTCTACATCAACACCATAGCCTCTCCGTTGATGTGTGATTAGTTTACCACAGACCTTCGGTTCCATAGTTTTTAGCTAGATGGCTTCTTCTCTCTCTTTGGATCTCAATACAAGGTTCTGCTCGATCTTCTTGGAGATCTATTCGATGTAACTCTTTTTGCGGTGTGTTTGCCGAGATCCGATGAATTGTGGGTTTATGAACTTGATTATCTATGAATATTATTTGATTCTTCTCTGAATTCTTATATGTATGATTTGATATCTTTGCAAGTCTCTTTGAATTAGCGGTTTAGTTTGGCCTACTAGATTGACCTTTCTTGCAATGGGAGACGTGCTTAGCTTTGGGTTCAATCTTGCGGTGCTCGATCCTAGTGATAGAAAGGGACATGACATGTATTGTATTGTTGCCATCGAGGATAAAAATATGGGGTTTATATCATATTGCTTGAGTTTATCCCTCTACATCATGTCATGTTGCCTAATGCATTACTCCGTTCTTATGAACTTAATACTGTAGATGCATGCTGGATAGCGGTCGATGTGTGGAGTAATAGTAGTAGATGCAGAATCGTTTCGGTCTACTTGACACGGACATGATGCCTATATTCATGATCATTGCCTTAGATATCATCATAACTATGGGCTTTTCTATCAATTGCTCGGCAGTAATTTGTACATCCAACGTAATACATGCTATCTTGAGAGAAGCCACTAGTGAAACCTATGGCCCCGGGGTCTACTTTACATCATATAAGTTTCCAATCTACAATTCTAGTTTACTATTTATTTTGCAATTTTTATTTTCCAATCTATACCACAAAATACCAAAAAATATTTATTTTATTATCTCTATTAGATCTCACTTTCGTAAGTGACCGTGAAGGGATTGATAACCCCTTTATCGCGTTGGTTGTGAGGTTCTTGTTTGTTTGTGCAGGTACTAGGTGACTTGCATGTAGTCTCCTACTGGATTGATACCTTGGTTCTCAAAAGCTGAGGGAAATACTTACGCTACTTTGCTGCATCACCCTTTCCTCTTCAAGGGAAAACCAACGCATGCTCAAGAGGTAGCACGCAACTGCGCGCTGTGCGGGGGCTGTGGCCCGTCTAGCACACGCTTATGCTTTTATTTAAGCACATGACGAGCCCAGTTGATATCTTTTTTCTTTCTGAAAATGGCTAGCCCAGTCCTTTTTTGGAGAATACCAAAACCGAGGCCTACTTGCTTTTGTCCGCCCTGCTGGGCTGCAAATCTTTCAAGACGAGGAGAGATGTAACTAGTAAGAAATGGGCTTCCCAAGAAAACGGGCTATAAGTTGTAAGAAATGGGCTGTAAAATTTTAAACCAAAGACAATCGGCAATTACATTAAAATATCATTTTTCTGGATTTCGCTACTCTCTACTCTTATAAAAACCAAAGCCAACTGGCAATTACATTCAAATATCGTCTTTTGTCCCACAAGGTAAACTACTCATACAAATGCATCTTCATGTTCCATGCAATGCACGGGTATCTTGCTAGTTAAGATTTTAAATTTCATTCATTTTTTTCAAATAATTGTTTTTTTGAATTTTATTTTGATATAATTTTTTAAAAATTATTTTTAACATGACTCAAAATTTCGTGATTAAAAGAGTTCGGACCCCACCGAAATATGCAAAATTTTGTTGAATTTTTTAGCAGTGACTAGAATATATTGTCTATAATGCTAATAAAAAGAATATGTGCTTCAAAAATCCTTAAGAATTAGAAAATGGGCTGTAAATTATTAAAAATAATGGCAAATGGGCTGTATGATGTTTTCCATAGATTTGGAGGCTGACTTCTGGGCCTACTAGGTTGACGATGATGTTGTCCTAAATTTTTTTTGACGCGTACGCAAGGCTTTGTCAACTTAGTCAACACCAAGCAGTGACTGTTGGACGTCCATCCAACGGCCACCGTGCTTCTTCATTCTCTGATCTTCCTGCTCCAGCCGCCCAAACCAGTGCCTACAGGACTGCCTGCTCCTCCTCCCGTTGCTGGCTGTGCTGCCGCCAGGCCATCCCTCTACCCACCCGCACATCCTGTTATTTTCCGGCGACGTCAGCCTCACCCCGCAACCGACCAGTCAGCGCTTGTACTCCCCTCGGCGTGGTCATCTGCTGCGGTGGCTTCACCGGCTCTGAGTCGTTCCCTTCCTGGGCCTCACCTCGTCCACCGTGTTTGTGCTCTCGGCGCGGCGAGGTCAACATGATCAACATACAACAGGCATCGGAAGAGGCTGAGAGTAGGGGCCCACACAAGGAAATGCCTCCTTATTACGCGCAAAATAATGATTCCTCCACCTGACAGCCGGGACCCACCGGAAGGGCCTCTGTATTTCGCGAAAAAAACGTTCCCTCCGCTGACAGGTCGTACCCACCAGCTATATCTTCGCAAGCAAGGAAGTGCCTCCTTATTATGCACAAAAAAATGAATAGCCCCCCTGCTAGCTGGGACCCACCATAGTGGGAGGCTGACTTGTGGGCCTACTAAGATGACGGGGATGGAGGGCTTTGTCAACTTAGTCAATATGAACGATTCTAGCTCTAGTGACCGTATGATGTCCATCCAACACCGTAGTGCTTCTTCAACCTCTGGTCTTCTTGCTCCAGCCACCCAAACAAGCATCGGCCGTGCCGCCTAATGCCTGCTGTGTCCGGTTGTGCTGCCACCGCTGGCCATGCCATCCCTCTATAATCACCCACACCTCCTGTTATTCTCCGGTGACGGCAGCCTCACACCACAGCCGAAGCAGTCAACCTATGTACTCCCCTCCGCGTGGGCATCCACTGTCGCGTCTTCCCCGGTTCCACGTCATCCCCTTCCTAGGCCTCGCCTTCGTCCACCGCCCTGGTGCTCTTAGCGCGGCGTGGTCAACGTGTTCAAGGAACGACTTCCAATGGAACAATACTGTACGTGGAGAGGCTAACAGTTGGGTCCACGGTAGTAGCAAGGAAGTGCCTCCTTATTACGCGGAAAATAATTATTCCTCCACCTGACAGCAGGAACCCACCAGACGGGCCACCGTATTTCGTGAAAAAATCGTTTCCCCCCAGACTGCTGGGACCCACCAGCTACATCTTCGCACGGAAGGAAGTGCCTGACAGTTAGGACCCACCTGGTCGAAGCATGTGTAGCATTGTCATTCTGGTCGCGAGCGTGTATGTACATACTGGTTGATCGGTCTCTCTGCAAGTATGAACCGTGGTCGAGTAAGTAGCGGCACGTGTGTCATTGTAGATCACCCGACATAGCAATTCACACAGTCCCGTCTAAGTGATGTACGCGTACGTACAGCCACAGGGCAAAAAATACAGCCACATACGTACATACGGGCGGGGTCTCGAGCGCGTACTCGCGGACGGCCAGGACTTGTGTACATGGAGAGGCAACGGACGGGAGCAACGGCATCTTGTTCATCGGGCAGCGAATCGACTAGGTCGGAACGGAGAAACGGCATCATGTTCATCGGGAGGCAATGGAACGCGTGGTGTTCATCGGGTGCCAATCGGCTTGGACGGAACAACCGATGGAAACGAGGCCTGGCGTACCGCAGAACAGAGGAAACAACCTTGTGTTCGACCAGACACGGTCGAACCGGGATCCTGTTCATCAGGAGGGGTCTGGCATACCGCAAAATGGAGGAAACAAACCTCCTATGGTGGAAACGGGGTCCTATTGATCGGGAGGGGTGTTGTGTACCGCAAAACGGAGGAAACAAACTTGTGTTGGAGCGCTACGGTCGAAACGGGGGTCCTATTCATCAGGAGGGGTGTGACGTATCGCAAAACGGGAATCCACGGGATACTGTTCATCTCCACCGTTGACCTCCTCCAGCCTCCACGGGCTACTGTTCATTCACCGTCGACCTCCTCTGGCCTCCACCTGCGACTGCTCATCCACGGGCTCCTGTTCATTCATCCTCCACCGCTCGCTCCTCCATCGGCTACTGTTCAACCAGCCCTCTCCACGGAGTCCTGTTCAACCACCCCTCCATGGGCTACTGTTCATCTAGCCCTCCACCGGCTACTGTTCAACCAGCCCTCCACGTGGTCCTGTTCATCCAACCCTCCACGGGGTCCTGTTCATCCATTGGCTCAAACGATCAGGGTTCTGTTCATCCAGCAGCAACGGCCTCTACTACCACAGGGTCCTGTTCATCCACCCCCCCAACAACGCTCATTGTTCATCCAGAGGCAGCATCGATCGGCTTCACTTAGCAGTAGTAGCGAAGGAATCACTCTGGTTCAATTAACAGCAAGGGATCGATCGATCGCTCGGGTTCAGTAATGCATAGCCTGCAGTGCAATTGCTCGGCAGTTAGAGCCCAACGCCTCGCTTGGGTTCAGTTAGAGCCCAACGCCTCACACACACGCGCGTACATACGAGAGAAACACGCATCACTCGCCCCCCGACCACCCACCATAACTGGGAACTCCCCCGATATTTTCCTCACCCTCGCTTCTACTAGCGGATTTCATGTTCCAGCAAAACCCCTTCAGGTTCGAACACTCGAGTGCGCACGAAGATCTCTCCCCCTCTCTAGCTCGCACACTCTATGATGTCACGGTCTAGCTCGACGAACCCAAAGAACATGAGACACAAGATTTATACTGGTTCGGGCCACCGTTGTGGTGTAATAGCCTACTCCAGTGTGGTGTGGTAGATTGCCTCTGGGGCTGAGGATGAACAGTTACAAGGGAAGAACAGCCTCGCGAGAGAGGTGTTCTTGTGCTTGGTGGACTTGTCTGGTGGCCTTGGTGGGATGGATCTAGTCCAAGATGAGATGTGTCCCTACGGTGCTGGCTAGTCCTATTTATAGAGGCCCTGGTCCTCTTCCCAAATATTGAGCGGGAAGGGATCCCACAATAGCCAAATTCGAAGGGAGACAACTAGTACAAGCTATCCTGACAAAAGTAGTCTTCGCCTGCCAAAGGCTCTGGTGGTCATGCCATCTTGGGCTCCACGGTGACCTCCGTCCTGCCGTCCTGCTGGTGTTGGTCTTGTTGCACCTATATGGAAACCTTTGCCTGATGCCTCGGGACTCCTTGTCTGCGCTTTCCCCTTTAGCACCAAAGAGGAAATGAGGACAATGTGCGCACTGGCGCGTTCCTGGCGCCAGTCGTCCTGGCTTGCGTCACAGAAACCTCGTGAAGTGCTCCTTGCCTTGATCTCTCCGCCCCTCGCGAGCCAGCCTGGTGAGGCCACCCCTGAGGAGGTCTCTGTCGTCCGCCTCGCGAGGCTTGGCATCTCGCAAGGGTCTTGAATGTTTGCTAGTGAATATGGGCCGTACAGGGCCGCTGGGGGAGCCATGCTACGGGCCGCAAGCAGGCAAGTCTGGGGACCCACGTTCCCAGCACGCCGACAGTAGCCCCCGGGTGCAAGGCGCGCTCGGGCTTGGCTTAGAGGCGAAGCCAAAGGACGGAGCTCCGCGGACCCTAATAGCATGCGACCCTGCCTGACACGTGGTGATTGATTGGACGTGGGCGGCCCCGCTTCCCCATGCAGCCTTCATATCCGCCTGGCTAGGCGGCCACGGCGTCCCACATAGTTATTTCCCCCTTGCTGGCAACGCACCCTCCGACTCCTTCGCTTCCTCGAACCTCAGCTTCCTTTCCCAATCCAACCTGAGCTTAGTTCTCCCCATCGTTATGGCGCCAAACCGGACGGAGAAAGGAAAGAAGCCCCTGTCCTCGGTCAACCCGCCTCCTGCCGTCGAACCCGCTGTGGGCCGATCGTGGGTGCTCAATGAGGAGGCCATGGACAAGGTCCGTCTTGCGCTCGCCACCAGCTTCAATGAATGGGGTAGGACGGCGGCCTGGCCGGCGTCCCGAGCTTCTGTTGATAGAGCAGCCACCGAGGTCCAGTTCTTCGTGGACGCCCTGCGGGCCGGTCTGGTTCCCCCCTTCTCACCCTTCTTCAATGCCGTGCTTTCCCATTACAGATTCATCTGCTGCACTTAGATCCCCAATCCGTCGCTCTTCTTGCCATCTTCTCCTTTGCTTGCGAGGCCATGGTGGGCATCACCCCCTCCATGGCCCTTCTGCGCCATTTCTTCTCGCTGCACTTGACCGACCACCGGTAACGCTCGGGGTGCCTGAGCTTCCAAGCCGTGGCGGCGACGGCCGGCTCGTGGATTGACTTCGAGCTACCGCCATCTGCGAGCGAGTTCCGGATGCGGTGGGTGTATGTGGTGGTCGGAGTGCTCAGCCCTTTGCTCTTGCCTTCATCTGCGCCTGCCGTTCCTAGTTCCGGCTGGGCTCACGAGAAGCTTACGAGCCCCCGCCTCGCCTTCGTCTAGCTCCGGATGAGGAGGTTGAAAGACCTTGGCTTGACCGCGCCCATGGTGATGAAGGAGTTCCTTTGACGCCGAGTCGCCCCTCTTCATCATCATTCCCAGCCGATGTGGGCCTTATCTTTTGGCTCGGATCGCATGATGCTCCAGGAGTCAGAGCTTCCGCTTGCGGCACGAAGAACAGTGCTCGAGGTCCTGGCAGGCAACCCCTCGCCTGCCGATATGCTACCAGAGGGTTGTCTCTTGTACTGCTGCCCGAACAGGGTGGAGTTCGCGGGATAGATGCCCCCCTTTGACGAATGGGGGTTGCGTCTGGTTGGCCTTGAGGGGTCCCGTGAGAACCCCATCACCGTGGTGCCGATCTTTGCTACCGGCACCGAACTTGCCCCAAGAGTGGACGCAGGGGGCAAGCATCACCGAAAACTGGAGGCATGGGTGGCACGGCGTTGGAGTCGCCCGCAGTTCCTGTGGCGTCAACTTCGGGAGCCCACAACTCCCGTGCTGAGGAAGCAGTTGAGGGGGCGACGCAACCTGCTGCTCCCGAGGCCAAAGCTCCCGAGGCCTCTGGAGGCCGTCATGAGGCGGTACTTGATGGCTCTCCCCAGCTTGGTGCTCCTGAGGTCATCCCCTCGAGCGCTTCACCAACCACGTCCTGCGGTGGTCGCCACGCCCGATTCTTCGGTCGGCTCCGTGTAGACTTCGATGCGCTCCGCAAGAGGAAGGGGTCCCCAAGCTGCAGCAGTGGCACTTTCTGGCCGTTGAAACAGAGGAAGTACATTGCCATAGATGAGTAAGTACCTTATCTCTGTGATTCCTTGAGTGCTGCTTCCCTTCCTGATGGTGGTTCTTCAGGATTCCATCCGCTAAGGCCGCGAAGCCCCTCGGGAAGCAAACCCCTCCTGCCTCGGATCTTCTCCTGGCCTTGAGCGTCCTAGGCCAATATGTTGCCCCTGTCACAGGGTCGGCTAGAGAGGCAGATGCGCTGGCTTGGCGCCTTGAGCCCACGCTCCTGTCGTCTCTTCTTCATGGCCTTGTTGGGGGTCCGACGAGTGTTCCAAGGTCTCCTCTCTGGTTATGGACAGCGACTTGATGGCTTCGGTCTTGGTTCCTTCTTCGAGCGGCGAGCCTCATCCTAACCAGGCTCTTGCCAAAGCCCACTCGGTGTCCAGAGGGGCGCCAGCCCCCTGCGGGAAGGGGGCGAGCCACTTCTGGTCCCGTCGACAGCCCCTGCGGTGGAGGACGGAGTCGGCCGCACGCTCAAAGCTGCACACGAAAGGAGCGTCATCCGCCATGAGTTCTTCCGGGAGGTGATGGGTGCGACGAACCGGCTTGGCAGGGAGCTCGAGGATGTAGACGCGCTCCTCGAGGCCGAGGGTCTTCGGCTGGTGGAAGAGTGGCATAAATTGAAGGTGGCTATCAACCTCGGGCGCCGCCAACGTGAGCTTGATAACGCTAAAGCTGAGGTGTCTCTCGCAACCTCGCGCGAAGCTTGCGCCCGAGCCTTGGAGGAAGCCCGGGAAGCTGATCAACGCCGTGAGGTCGCGGAGAAGCGCGCGTGCAAGCTCCAAGCCTGGAGTGCCTTCCTATAGGGGCAAGTGGAGGCACGCAAGGCTGCCCCTAGCATCGATGAAGGGGACGCCTGCCGAGGAGGAAGAGATCCTGAGGCGTGAGGAAGCGCTGGCGCTGGAAGCCACGGAGCGCAGCCTTGAGCTCGAGCGGTTGGAGACGAGGCAGCGCCAAGTTGCCCCAGCTGAGGATGTTGTTGGCGCGTGCGAGGCCAAGGCCTAGGAGGAAGTCGATCACCGGGCGGCCATGGCTCGTGCGAACCTTGTGGGCAGGTACGACCTGAAGTTGAAGCTTGTGGAAGCCGAGGCGGTGGGCAGGACCAATGCCCTCAGGTCAGGGTTTGATGAGGTTGAACGTCGCAAGAAAGCCGCCGCAACCGCCCTGTCTTCAGTGCAAGCCGAGCTGGCTTCCGCACGTGCCGAGCTGCTTTCCCTTCAGCAGCGGGTCACCGGCGCCGAATCCTCCATGCAGCAGTGCAGGGAGGAAGCGCTCCGGTGGCGGACGTTGGAGCACGAGCACGCCCCCATGCTCCATAACCTCAGGACCAGAGCCAACGTGGCACTGGGTGCCATCTGTGACGAAAATGCACCTCATCCCCACTCGGATGACTACACCAGTCAACTCCTTTTCTTCACCGACGTGGTGACACGCCTGGAGAATTGGTCCAAGAGGGCTCGCGTGCTTGTCGAGGAGAGGAGCCGCGGCCTGCTCAAGCGCGCGCTCTCCCATGTCTTCAGCCACCTCCAGAACACCAACCCCAACTTTGACTTCGACGCCGCCATTGCCCCCATGCCCGAGGCCATCCAGGATGACCTGGCGCGCTGGGTAGAGGACAATGTGGATGCCCTAGTCAGAGCCTTCACCTCCGGGGACGACACAGTGGTGGTCGCTGCGGATGAAGGCGACGTGATCGACGATGGTGCGGGCGACACTGGCGATGGTGACGGTAATGCCGGGGACGAGGATGGTGGCGCCAGCGATGGTGACGATGATGCTAGCGATGCGTCTGAGGGCGTCCCGGAGGATGCGACGAGCGATATGTCCGATTGAGCCCGTGGTCCCTCATTGCTGAGTCTGTAAACGAAAACTTGGGCACGGCCCTCAAACTTGTGAGAGTATTTTGGGAGGGGGAGCCCCTCATGTAATAAGATTACTACCTCTATTCCGAAGGACAAGCTGAAGATGTGTGTTTTTTATGGGCCCATGAGTCATGCCGCGAGTTTACTACTGAAATTTACCTTGGTCAGGACCAGTTTCCGACCAGCTCATGAGGTCGTGAGGTCCTGAAGGTCCAGCTGATTCGCCCGAGTGGGTGCCACGAGGAGCTCGTGAGGGGGGAGGCAGCAGGTGCAAACTCCGAGTCAAGCAAGGAAGCAAGAAATCGAACAAACGAGGAAAGTCACCCCCGCGGATAGCAATGAAAATTCAACTTCAACTTAAATCCAAAGCCAGAAACAGGGCTACAGAAAAGAGGTTAAGAGCAAAAATGGTCGTGTCCGGCACCTAGTCTAGTCTTCTTGTCTTCTCACCAGCGCGGAGCTAAGTGCTGCTACTAGGCGTGGGAGGGAGCCCCTCAGGACCGAGGGTGGCGCTCCAGAGACTCCGGGGCATGTACAGCCCCACTCATTAGTACGTGAGAGTGTCACGAGTGGAGATCTTCAGAGGCGTGAGCCTTACTTCATATTGCCAGATGAGGGCCCCGCCTTGCACCGCCATCGACCACCTTTGGTTCGACCGGAAACCAAGACGAAGCAAAGGGGTAAAGGGGACGCCAGCGGTGCCCTCGGCGACCACGGGTCCTCTTCCAAGGGAAGGATCATCAGCACCTCCCCGACAATGGGCCTACCTCCGGGGGCGCCTTGCTTCGTATGATGCAGGGAGGGACCTGGCTCCCGGCCTCTCCCCTGCAGCCCCTAGTGCGCTCCTCCTGGTGGGAGGTAGGTCGTTGAGCTGGGGCCGCCGTCCGCTGTTGTGACCTGATCCTCCTGCGACCCATGGTTAGCATAAGCTTGCTCTAGAGAGATTAGTGGTACCCTGTAGCTGCCGTCACCGGCATGGTTGGCGAGGTTCATGGCGCGCTTGGGGGGCTCCTAGAAGGCCTCAGCTTCCAGCGCCTCATCCTCCCAGCCCGGCTCGAGGAACGAGCCAGGGTCGTCTTCCAGCGCATACTCCACGTAGGCCTCCGAGGTCGCCGCCCCGAAGACCTCGCCAAAGTGCCCCACGCTCCACATCGCGCCGCCCTGAGGATGGTAGGGCGACAATCCACCGGAGCCACGGGTGGCAATGCTCGTGTCCGCGCCTATCGGAGGTGGCGCGGGTGTGTGTGGGCGCCCAGTGCTTCTGGTCACGCCGGTATCGATGAAGCCCCCTGGCGCTCCTGGGGGTGCGCGGGCGCGGCGAGGCCCACCATGCGATCCTGTCATGGACAGGGGCATGAGCAAGGTACAGAAGGGCGGTGCTCTTGAGGCAGCGGCGTCCAGTAGCTCGGCGACGCGCTCCAGCAATGTTCCCGGCCGCTCTCCATCGGTCGGCATCGCAGTAGCCCCCGAGCCACCGTGAGTGCGGCCCTCATGTTTGCTTGTTCCCGTCGGGTGTGCGGCGCCATGGCCGCGGCGTGGCTTGAGGCCCTTGCGGCCGCCCATACTTGTCGTGGAGTGAGGGTGGACGGAATTTGACTGCTCCGCCCGCGCCCCGCGGCACATGGCGGCGCGCGCGCCGCTTGGGGCACTAGGTTGAGGTCTTCTTGGACAGATGGCACTGCCCGGTCTGGCCAAGCTGCCCAGCGGTCGGTGTTGGTCCTCGGGTCGCCAGACATCGGACCCTTGAGACGTCGGCGGATCAACCAGTGGAAGAGAAGCTCTAGCGCACCGCTACCTGGCGCACCAAATGTCGGATTTCGGGTTCCGGCAGAACCCTTGAGGTTCGAACACTGGGGTGCGCACGAAGATCTCTCCCCCTCTCTAGCTCGCACACTCTACGATCTCACCACTACAAAAAAAGACACATCCGTGACATTTTGGGCTGAACAAATTTTTTTCTGTCATACATATGACACTTCTATGACGATAATTGTGACAAAACCCGGTATCATCATAGATGTGGTGGGTTCCTACTTCTATGACAAAAAATAATGACAGAAAATGGGCTTTTCGTCCTGGGCGGGCCGGAGACGCAGCTGCATGACATTCTTTGGGCCGTCCATGACGGAAAAAACCGTGGTAGAAGCGAGGGGGAGGAAAATTTCGGGGAGTTCCCAGTTATGGTGGGAGGTCGGGGGCCGAGCGATGTGCGTTTCTCTCGTACACGTACGCGCGTGTGTGCGAGGTGTTGGCTCTAACTGAACCCGACGAGGCGTTGGGCTCTAACTGAACCCGAGCGATTGCACTACAGGCTATGCGTTACTGAACTCGAGCGATCGATTGATGGCTGTTAACTGAACCCGATCGAGCAATTCCTTCGCTACTGCTGCTAACTGAAGCCGATCGATTGGATGAACAGTGAGCGTTGCGGCGGGGGGGGGGGGGGGGGGGGGTTGGATGAACAGTGAGCGGTGGCGTTGCCTCTGGATGAAAAGGACCCCGTGGTGTGGTGGAGGGCTAGATGAACAGTAGACGGTGGAGGGGTGCCCGTGGAGGGGTGGTTGAACAGGACCCCGTGGTGTGGAGGGCTGGATGAACAGTAGACGGTGGAGGGGTGGTTGAACAGTAGCCGGTGGACTAGCGCGCGGTGGAGGCTGGATGAATAGGAGCCCGTCGAGGCTGGAGGAGGTCGACGATGGAGATGAACAATATCTCGTGGAGTCCCGTTTTGCGGTACGCCACACCCCTCCCAATCAACAGGACCCCCGTTTTGACCATAGGGCTCCAACACAAGTCTGTTTCCTCTGTTTTGCGGTATGCCACACCCCTCCCGATCAACAGGACCCCCTTTTCGATCATAGGAGGCCTGTTTCCTCCATTTTGCGGTACGCCAGACCCCTCCCGATGATCAGGATCCTGTTTCGAATGTGGCCGGTCGAACACAAGGCCGTTTCCTCTTCTTTGCGGTACGCCAGGCCTAGTTTCCATCGCCTGTTCTGTCCAAGCCCTCCCGATGAACACGACCACGCATTTCGTTCTGACCCAGCCGGTTGGCTCCCACGCGTTCCGTTGCCTCCCGATGAACACGACGCATTCCGTTGCCTCCCCATGAACACGACGCATTCCATTGCCTCCCCATGAACACGATGATGACGCTGTTTCTCCGTTCCGACCCAGCCATGTACACAAGCCCTGGCCGTACGTATGCGCGAGTAGGCGTTCGAGACCCTGTCCGTATGTACATACGTGGCCGTATTTTCTTTCTTGCACCCTGGCCGCTGTACGTACGTGTACATGCTACGTGCGCGCCTCTACTACGACACGTACGCGCCTCTACTACGACACGTGCGCCCCTCTACATCGACCAGTATATATGTACGTACACGTTCGCGACCAGAATGACAACGCTACGTACGCGTCGACCAGGTGGGTCCCGACTGTCAGGCACTTCCTTGCCTGCGAAGATGTAGCTGGTGGGTCCCAGCAGTCAGGGGGCGAATCGTTTTGTTTTTGTTTTTTTTGCCCGGACGCACTTTCTTGCGTGCGAAGGTGTAGCTGCTGGGTCCCAGCAGTCAGGAGGGAATCGTTTTGTTTTTTTGTTTTTGCCTGGACACACTTCCTTGCGTGCGAAGATGTAGCTGGCGGGTCCCAACAGTCAGGGGGGTGAATCATTTTTTTCGGACGCACTTCCTTGCGTGCGAAGATGTAGCTGGTGGGTCCCAGCAGTCAGGGGGGCGAATCGTTTTTTTCGGACGCACTTCTTTGCGTGCGAAGATGTAGCTGGTGGGTCCCAGCAGTCAGGGGGAAACGTTTTTTTTTTGCGAAATACGGTGGCCCATCTGGTGGGTCCCCGCTGTCAGGTGGAGGAATAATTATTTTGCACGTAATACGGAGGCACTTCCTTGCTGCGGTCGTGGACCCAGCTGTCAGCCTCTCCATGTGCAGTCCACGTCCGATGGAAGCCATTCCTTGACCACGTTGACCACGCCGCGCCGAGAGCACCAGGGCGGTTGACGACGGCGAGCCTAGGAAGGGGATGACACGGAGCCGGGGAAGACGCGGCAGTGGATGACCATGCGTTGAGGAGTATGAGGGTTCACTGGTTCGGTTGCAGTGTGAGGCTATCGTCGCCGCAGAATAACAGGGGGTGTGGGTGCGTAGAGGGATGGCCTGGCCAGCGGTGGGAGTAGTAGGGGGCGGTGAGGCCTCCGCGGCCTCACAGCCGGCCACGGGCGGCAGGAGCAGGCGGCACGACCGGCGCTGCTTTGGGCGGCTAGAGCAAGAAGACCAGAGGTTGAAGAAGCACTACGGCCGTTGGATGGACATCGTACGGTCACTGGAGCTAGAATCGTTCATATATTGACTAAAGTTGATAAAGTCCTCTATCCCACTCAACTTAGTAGGCCCACAAGTTAGCCTCCCACCAAGGTGGGTCCCAGCTAGCAGGGGGTATTCATTTTTTTGTGCGTAATAAGGAGGCACTTCCGGTGGGTCCGAGCTGACAGCGGGGGGAATTTTTTTTCGCGAAATACGGTGGCCCGTCCTGTGGGTCCCAGCAGTCAGGGGGAAATGTTTTTTTTCACGAAATACTTGTGGCTCGTCCAGTGGGTCCCTGCTGTTAGGTGGAGGAATAATTATTTTCTGCGTAATAAGGAGGCACTTCCTTGCGGCTGCAGTGGACCCAGCTGTCAGCCTCTCCTCGTACAATACTCTTCCGATGGAAGTCGGTCATTGACCACATTGACCACGCCGCGCCGAGAGCACCACGGCGGTGGACGACGGCGAGGCCTAGGAAGGGGACGACGCGGAGCCGGGGAGGACGCGACAGTGGAAGCCCGCGCGGAGAGAAGTACGAGGGTTCACCAGTTCGGCTGCGGTGTGAGGCTGCCGTCGCCGCAGAATAATAGGGGGTGTGGGGGAGTAGAGGGATGCCCTGGCCAGTGGTGGGAGTAGTAGGGGGCGATGAGGCCTGCGCGGCAGCACAGCCGGCCACGGGAGGCGGGAGTAGGCGGTCCCGCCGGCGCTGCTTTGGCGGCTGGAGCAAGAAGATCAGAGATTGAAGAAACATGACGGCCGTTGGATTGACATCCAACGGTTACGTCTGCTAGAATCGTTTGTTGACGTATATAATAACTAGAAAAATCTTGCATACACGTCAACTAAATAGGCCCACAAGTCAGACCACTCCCTTTTTTTTAATAATTTATATATAGCTCATGGCAACTTCTTATGCAATTTATTGCAGTCGTTTTTTTGGTTGGCCAGGGCCAATTTCGCATATTTCTGTGGGTTTCAAACTATTTTTAATACCAAAATGTCGAGCCAGATTTAAAGTACTTTTAAGATATATTTAAATTAGGTTAATGCCGAGTGAAATAGGAATCTGAAAATGTGAAAAAATTCAGAAATTATAAAGTAATTGCCAATTTGTCATCTGTTTTTATATTTACAACCCATTTCATATTACTTTCAAGATTTGCAAGCGTCTTGGAAGAGTTGTAGCCCATCAGGGCGTAGAAGAATAAGTAGGCTTGGATTGGGTATTCTTTAGAAAAAATAAATTGGGCTCATTTTCACAAAGAAAAAATAGTTGGGCTGGTCACATGGTGAACATAAAATATAAGCCTGGGCTAGACGGGCCACAGCCCAGTTCAAACCTTGCTCCGTCTCAACAATACCAAACAAAAAAAATACTGCTCGAGTAGCTACGTCCCAGGTGTCAGTCGATCTTGTGTTGTTCCCTTGTCTATTGACTATATACGCTCACAATGTCGTGGGTCCCAGATGTCGGGAAAACACTAGGAGGAAGCATTTTATTTTTCCATACGCTGACGTGGTGGGCCCCTACTGTCATCCTCTCCATGTACTTCTGCCGATTCTTGTTGTTTGTTGACCATGTTGACAATGCGAGAGGGCGGCGCCATGGCGAGCGCACCAAAGCGCGCGGAGAACATCGGCGTTAACGATTTAGGAGACGGTGGGGCGGCGATGCATGCGCTGAGGCGCAGCCAGCCATGGGAGGCGGAAGCAGGCGGCCCCGCCGGCGCTAGTTTGGTTTTGGTGGCTGGAGGAAGACAGGACTGAAGAAACATGACAGACTGTAAAAGCAGCAGGAGTACTTAACAACCTTAGCTGAAACCAGCAGGGGCACTTAACAACCAAAGCTGAAAGTAGTATGAGTACTTATACAGGTTCAACCGTACAAAGCACGCCTCGAACAGTGCTACTTTGCCTACAGTTAACCAAGGGTGAGGCCGCCAAGCCCCAGGACAAGGCCCAGGCGCCACCCCGCGCATCCACAACCTTCTGAAAGCGACTTCATCTCGCAACGTGGTCAATAAACATGATATTCACTTTAGAGCCATGGAAAAGCATGAACATAATCTTCTGTCCTATTCTCCAAGATGGACGGGCCTTCATTATTTGAGACCGCCCATGAATAAGTATCTTTTCACCTCCAAGGGCAATTGAGTAGGTCGACATAAACATCATGTTGTGACCAAGCGCGCAGACTGCTTAACTCTGAAAAAACCTACACGTGCCACCAATTATAAGAAAATATTAGTTAGAAGTAGCATCTTCATGAGAGATTCGTTGCTACTTCTAAAGTTAAATTGTGATTAGTTAGACAGAATAGGTGGATTAAGAAGTAATCGAGGCAACAAGCAAGAACCAGATACAAAACTAACATGGATGAACAATTGGAACGACGTCGGGGTGGAAGATCCGCAGTGAAGATGAGACCAGGTTCTGCTATTTCCATCAACATTCGTGCGCGAACTTTCAGTCCGTAACACTTGAGAAAGTTTATCCAAGTTCGTCCATAAAAAAGCAGCGATCTTTTTGGTTCATGAACCCAACTCGGAACTTATATCCATGGCTTTTCTTCAGTGTGACCATTAAACTAGTGTATTCAGTTATGGCAAGGCTGAGCATCTTGAGTACATGTGTTCTGGCAGAGCAAATAATACACTGCAGGAAAAATAATATGAGAACACAACATGTCCAAAAAAACCCACCCTCCCAGATAGAAAAGAGGATTCTAGGAACATACTGTGCGCGTTTCAAAATGTTGTGTTAGGATGAGAAGGAACAAGTGTGGCGTCTCGCCGAGGGCGCGGAAACCTGTAGGGTACTCGCACTTTGGGAACTGCAAATGAAACACACTAGATTCAGTAGGAAGAAAAATGCATCAACGGCGGCGGCTGCCATCCTAGCATTACCTGCGACCAAGGGACTTGGATTTATCGAGGATGGATGAAGAATTCATACCTGGTTCTCCATGAGAAAACCCTATGCAATCGCCAAGAGGGGGTTTTCTCTGAACAAGCAGACGAGGGAGAAGGGGATTCAGGCCAAGTGAAATATTGCCACTTCGTCCGTCCAGCTTACTGCTAAAGCTGGAAGGGGGGGTTGTGATTTGACGGCTCATTGGGCATTACTGCGGCGCTACGACCGGGGTGTGTCTACCGTGAAGTTGTGCACTCTAATTTGTGCATATGGCACGTGGAGCCCGATGCCGGTTGCCCCACATATCAGCGAAAGGAAGTAGAAAGACAGGAGTAACTAGTTACACATAAATATATTTTTTGAAAGAGAGATACTCCCTCTGTAAAGAAATATACAAATCTTTTATATCACAGGCTCACCTTGCCGAGAAATATACTCCCTCTACAACGCACGGGCATTATGGGGGTTCAGCTTTTTTTATGGGGGTTCAGCTGAGAATATAATACTCAGATAGGCTCACGGTTCTGGACTTTGGGTCGCAGGCCGACCCTGCATGTTTGGGGGCCCATGTGTTCTACCTCAGCGCTTTTCATATTGCAAGTGATTGGTACGACGCTGGTTTTAGATGCTGTCGCAAGGCGAATACATAAAATTGAATAAAGCACGACAACTGTTGGAATGAAATCGAATGACAGTTCCTAACCAGCAATCAGAGTTGCAATCCTATCAACGATATACCATGTGATAAATAATACTGTTGTACTACTTATACACACAGGACACTTGTTTCACCATGCCAGATTATTACATCAAAATCTCTCGGAGGATAGATCAGTTCGGCAGTTGCGTATAAGTAGTTAGATCAACACAGTGAATCATGTGAAACAACATGGAAAGAAAAAAGAACGAAGCACTTGGGCGGCCAATTCTTACCAAGAAGGTGGACATGTCGGTTTTTGTAAGGACTTTGGTATATGAAGTGCGAACTGCAGCCCAGTCTGTTGCCGGTGCAACTGCACGGGCCGGAGCAGATGCAAGTGCAAGTGTTGGTGCAGGTGCCGAAGCCGCCACTGCTGTCGGAGATGGTGCTTGAGGGAGTCCTGGATTAGGGGGTCTCCGGACAGCCGGACTATATCCTTTGGCCGGACTGTTGGACTATGAAGATACAAGATTGAAGACTTCGTCTCGTGTCCGGATGGGACTCTACTTGGCGTGGAAGGCAAGCTAGGCAATACGGATTTGTGTATCTCCTCCTTTGTAACGGAACTTGTGTAACCCTAGCCCCCTACGGCGTCTATATAAACCGGAGGGTTTTAGTCCATAGGATAACATACAATCATACCATAGGCTAGCTTCTAGGGTTTAGCCTCTCCGATCTCGTGGTAGATCAACTCTTGTAATACTCATATCATCAAGAGTAAATCAAGAAGGACGTAGGGTTTTACCTCCATCAAGAGGGCCCGAACCTGGGTAAAACATCGTGTTCCCTGCCTCCTGTTACCATCCGCCTTAGACGCATAGTTCGGGACCCCCTACCCGAGATCCGCCAGTTTTGACACCGACATTGGTGCTTTCATTCGAGCCCTTACCTTGTGCGCCGCACGGTCACGATGAGTACGATTTCGCTCTACCATCGTACAGTGTTCGAAAAATCGCACCGGCAGCCGCTTCGACCCTCAATTCGGAGCTAGTCGCGCCATCCGTGGATGGGTGGATAGACCCCGCCACGGAGGTTGTATCCTCTGCGGCAATCGAGCCGAATATCGACCTTACCCTTCACGAGAGCCGTGTTGCCAAACTACCAGATCCTTCTCCGGCCACGGACTCCGAACCGCCTGCGCCCGTTCCTGTCGAATCCGATTGGGCGCCGATCATGGAGTCTACCTCCGCGGATATTTTTCAACACTCACCCTTTGGCGACATACTGAACTCATTAAGGTCTCTCTCCTTGTCAGGAGAGTCCTGGCTGAACTACGTCTGGCCGGATTGGGATGGGGATGACGAAGAAATTCGCCGCCCACCCACCACCCACTTAGTAGCCACTTTCGATGACTTAACCGACAAGCTTGACTTCGATTCCGAAGACATCGACGGTATGGATGACGACACGGGAGGCGAAGAGGAACCACTGCCCACAGGGCACTGGACGCCCACTTCATCACATGATGTATACATGGTCGACACACCCAAAGAAAATAACGACGAGGAACGGAAGGACGCAGCGAAGGGTGGTTCCCTCGAGCAGCAGTCAAAGCGGCGGCGTAAACGCCGCTCCAAATCCTGCCTCGGCAGAAATAACAATCACATAGACACAACATTAGAGCAGGGTGGACCATTGCTCGACCACGACAACATGGAAAATCAAGCCGAACAACCCAACCCCGTCGAAGATAACAGTACGGATGACATCACACCGGACAGGCACCAGGAGCAACATAATGCCCACCAAAGGCTTGTTGCTACGGCGAGGAGTCTGAAAAAACAGAAGCAAAGGCTCAAGGCTGCACAAGACAAACTCAAAATCAAATGGAGTGAAGTACTCAATACCGCAGCGAAATACGGCAGTAATCGCCACACCAAGAGCTATCCGAAGCGAAAGTTGCTACCTGAATTTGACGAGGAGGCCTTAGATCCTTCACAATTAAAAAATAAAATGGCCATCCGGTCGGATAGAGGACCTCATAGCCAACATAAAGCGGCAATCGATGCCACACATAAACCATTATGCGATCCGCGTAAGGGGTCGCATCAAAAGGACGGCGCAACCAGATCCATCTATGGACCACGCAGGCGCGCTCCAACATACAATGCAACACAACAAACATCTGAACACCATGGTACACCCAAATACAGGGGTGCCGCACACCCTCTATGTTTCACCGACGAGGTGCTGGATCATGAATTTCTAGAGGGATTCAAACCCGTAAACATAGAGGCGTACGACGGAACAACAGACCCTAGGGTTTGGATCGAGGACTACATCCTCCATATCCATATGGCTCAAGGAGATGATCTCCACGCCATCAAGTACTTACCCCTCAAGCTCAAAGGGCCAGCACGGCACTGTCTTAAAAGCCCCCCCGAAAACTCCATCGGAAGCTGGGAAGAGCTCGAAGACGCCTTTTGGGCAAATTTCCAAGGGACATATGTCTGACCACCGGATGCAGACGATTTATGTCATATAACTCAACAGCCCGGTGAGTCATCCCGAAAACTTTGGAACAGGTTCCTCACTAAAAAGAACCAAATAGTCAACTGTCCAGACGCTGAAGCCTTAGTAGCTTTTAAGCATAGCCTCCGAGACGAATGGCTTGCCAGACACCTCGGTCAAGAAAAGCCGAGAACAATGGCAGCATTAACAAGCCTCATGACCCGTTTTTGCACGGGCGAGGACAGCTGGTTAGCCAGATGCAGCACCAGTGAGCCAAGTACATCCGAAGTCAGGGATGGAAACAGGAAATCATGACGCAGCAAGAATAAGCGCCGGAATAAGGAAGACAACCCGAAGAGCATGGCGGTAAACGCCGTATTTAGAAGCTCTTGGCCAGGCCAACAAAAGCCGCCCTCCAAAGGCAACAGAGACGAACTGTCCAGCCTAAACAAAATTCTGGATCAAATATGTCAGATCCATAGCACCCCAGATAAACCTACAAATCACACCCACAGAGAATGTTGCGTCTTCAAACAGTCCGGCAAGCTCAACGCCGAACACAAGGGGCGGGATACGCCAAGTGAAGACGAGGATGAGCCTCGCAATAAAAGCACAGGGGAACAGAAGAAATTTCCACCAGAAGTCAAAACAGTCAACGTGTTACACGTGATAAAAGGGAGAAACAAAGCGGCACCTTTAGAGGAACATGCCCCAGGGCCTATCACCGTGGAGCTCCGCCACTGGTCGTCCCAATCGATCACCTTCGACCTTCAGGATTACTCGGCAAGTATCCGGCGTGCAGGATGGGCTGCCTTGATATTAGATCCAATAATTGACAGATACCACTTCACCCGAGTCCTAATGGACGGCGGCAGCAATTTAAATATGATATATCAGGACACAGTCTGCAAAATGGGGATAGACCCAACAAAAATTCGCCGCAGCAATGCTACCTTTAAAGAAGTAACGCCAGGCCCGGAGGCTCACTACAGGGGCTCCCTACTACTATAGGTTATATTCGGCTTCCCCGACAACTTTCGCAGTGAAAATTTAACTTTCCACGTCGCTCCGTTCCAAAGTAGCTATCAAGCACTACTCGGACGCGAAGCTTTCGCTCGCTTTAACGCAATACCGCATTACGCTTCCCTCAAGCTCAAGATGCCCGGTCCACGTGGCATCATTACAGTAAATGGAAATATTGAGCGCTCCTTGCGTGCCGAAGACGGTGCGGCTGCCTTGGCCGCCGCACACTAAACGGCCTCACCAACTCAAGCATTTGACAGGTTGTTAAGACCACGGACACGGCTAGACGAGTCCGGCTCAGCTATATGTAATTAATACAGGTTTGATGGCTATACCCCTATTACAATACAAGGGGCTCAACGCGCGCGCAAAAGCGAAAACAAGGCTCACCTTTACTCATTTTACAACTATATATTGTTTATTTAGTATAACTTAACTTTTGCACGACAACTTTTCAATTAATTTCCTCTCTTTTTTAGATGACCATCGTGCTACACCGTCCAGAATATGGCACAACGGAGACACAGGTGCAGAAGTGCAGCAGGGACCCGTTCCAAGGATTCTTTGTAGATTAAGACCCTGCGTAAACCTTTTTTACTGTCTCTTGTTGATTTAGATCCCTCAGATTCTCAGTACAACCGAGAAGGATGCTGACGTCTTGGCATGTGGCCACGCCAGAATAATGCACATACTTGGACACCAGGGGCTTATTACAAAGGGTACTATTTATACCCGGTTTACACCATAAAGACTGAATACCTTACGGAGTGTTCGGCGTCGCGAGTTTGGCCTTATATGCATCAGCTCCGAATCATGTCTTTGGTCAAATGTTGGGTTTGCCCGGCTCCTATGTTTTGCTGCCTTACGTTCCGCTCTATCAGCTAAGGCGGCACCAGGAGAACTACTGCGATTGTGCCCTGGTTCATCCGGACGAGCACCTCAGTAGAGAAAGCCGAAACTGACTGTCATGATATAGCGTGAGACTGATCAACCACTCGATGACCTATTGGAATCTTCGAGATTCCTCCGCATTAACGAAGGGCCATTTCCCGGCCAGGCATGTACGCACCCCGAATCCGGGCGAGTGTGGAGCCACCAGGGGCTATATAGTAGCCCCATTGTCAAACTACTATGGCTAAGTGAAAGTCTTAAAGCATTATAGTCCGGTTTCCTAGTTCGCTGCGCTATCACCTCCTTACTAGGACCAAGACGTTGGATTAAGTGTGAATACGCGTCTTCTGCGAACACCCCCGCATTATATGCGTGGGGGCTGAAGCCGACGACTGCAATCTTTCAGGTTATATACATATATACATAAACGGCCGCACAGGAGGCATCATAATACTTTCGGGCAAAAGTATAAATAAAACCTTGAGAAATTCCATAAAACGCTATCTTTACAATGGGAATACATGTCACTCAAACATAACATTCTTCGAGCATTGGGCCTCTATCGTATGAGCGCCCTCAAGAACTTCTTCAAATTAATGCTCGGCACCCACCCGGCCTATGGCCGAACCCTGCGCCATGACAGTGGTGGCATCCATCTCTGCCCAGTATGTTTTGACACGGGCAAGGGCCATCCATGAGCCTTCTATGCACGCTGACCTCTTCATCGCATTGATGTGTGGCACCGCACCAAGGAACTGCTACAGCAAGCTAAAATAGCTGTTCAGCTTCGGCCTTTCTGGCCACAGATGATTCATGACAGACCTCATGGCGAGTCCGGACAATCTATTGAGTTTGGCCCATTCGACGAGCTGATCAGTCAACGGAAGCGGACGCTTTGGAACGTTGAATTGCGACCAGAACAACTTGTCCACTTCATGATCGGTTTGATCTCGGAAGTATTCGGCCGCATCGACAGCGCTCGCCGCTAAGTCTAGATATGCATCGGCCGAACTCCACAGCCGATCCAGAGGGGCATACCGCAGATCGCCAAACTTCCTTCGCAGCATAAAGGGCTTCCTAGCCACAATGTCCCCGGCTTCACGTAGTTCCTCCTTCTTCGCTCTCATTGCAGAGTGGGTGTCTTTGGTCGCCATTGTGGCCTTTTCAAGGTCCGTAGCCTTCGCTCGGTTTTCTTCCTCAAGAAAGTGGCAGCGGTCGGCAATGTCTTTTAACTTCACAGCCATTTCGGCCATTTTCCCTTTGCTCTCGCTATGAGCGGCCTTCCCGGCTTCCAACTCTTCGGCCGCCTTCAAAGCGGCCGCATTACTACTCCTTGCATGCTCCTTGGCTCGGGCAAGCTCCGCCCGCAAGGCCTCCACGGCGGCAGCTCCATCTGCAGTCACAACATATTAAAGATACTGGCATCACGCTGCTCTTACTATGTGACATCCACTATAAATATCACCTACCATGGGCCTCGTCAAGCCGCTTGTTAACAAGCTCGATGTCGGCATCCGCCGCATCCAGTTGCCGCTTTAGTTCGGCAACCCCATCAATTCGGCTAGCCACCGGAGCTCCAGACACCTGCACATAAAGGCGGTCTGGTTATTACCAGGGACTACGATCCTCTATTTGCCGCCGTTTTCGACGACAACCAGCATCTCAGGGGCTACTATCTACACAGGGCACACCTAAAAATGTACGGATGCATATCATTTCACGTACCACAAAGCCCGTCAGTAGACTCATAAAGGCTTCATGCAACCCGCTTTCGACGGACGAAATCCTTTCAATCACCATACCCATCAATGTACGGTGCTCTTCTGAGATAGTGGCTCGCCCTTGCAGATCCCTCAGTGCGTCCGACCGCATACCAGACGGTGCCAGATTCTTTTGGTTGCTCTCTTCAAGAGCCGGATACTGAGGGCTTCGGGTGACCATGGGATTACCTTCTGGCCTTGCCGGATCCGGAGAAACTCTCCATGATGACATTTCAAGGTCGCCCGCTTCTTGAGCCAGGGAGTCCGGGGGAGGAGTTTCGCTCTCCATCATCTCCGAAAGAAGATCCCCCGAAGACGAGCTCTGTTGAGAAGGGCTCAGATCTGAACTGCAACATAGATGCTTCGGTTATCTTCCTCAGAAGTAAGGTATAATATTTTCGCTATCAAGTACTTTTTGATTACTTATAGCTCGTTAGAGGGCAGATCCCCGCACGGACTTTGTGCGGCAAGAGCACCCTCCGAGACGGGACCCTCTGGTGGAGTTTTCTTCTCCCGTTTGGAAACCTTAGTTTCCGGATCATCAGAGGTAGTCCTCTTCCTCCCCCGGGGCGAGGGAATGTCAGATTCCTTCCCTTGGTTATCCTCCATCACGGAGGTGCTCGTTCCATCGGTTGGAACAGGTAGCGGTGGAGGCCCGCTTTGGCCCTCTTTATCCGCCCTTCATCTTCCTTTGAGGGCACCAGGCAAGGTGCTGGCTCGAGCATCTTTTCCAGGACCGGATTGTCCAAGCCTTCGAGAAGGGGGGCCAAACACCGGATCATCTTCGCCTTTGTTATCCAGTCCTGGTCAAAAAGCAATTCTTCAGAATGACGTCACGATAAATGAAAGACAGTGTGTTCGGCTAGAGGATTACTTACTTGGGCCGCGGTGCGGTTGCTGCCCAGGGCCACGTCCTCGGAGGTGTCCGGACACTCTATTTGGGGTCCGAAGAACGACTTGTACATCTCCTCGTGCGTCAGGCCGAGGAAATTCTGAATAGCGCACGGTCCTTCTAGGTTGAATTCCCACAAGCGGAGGGGCCGACGTTTGCAAGGCTGGACTTGACGAACCAGCATGACTTGCACTACCATAACCAAACTAAAATCTCCCTCGAAGAGATCCCGGATGCGGCTCTGCAGTATGGGCACATCCTTGGCTGGACCCCAGCTCAGCCCCCTGCTGATCCATGACATCAGTTGTGGTGGAGGGCCCGAGCGAAAGGCGGGGGAAGCTACCCACTTGGCACTTCTGGGAGCGGTGATGTAGAACCACTCCCGTTGCCATGATCCGAACACCTCTGGAAAGGAACCTTTTGGCCACGGAGCTCCGGCAATCTTGCTTATAATGCACCCCCGCACGTTGCATACTTCCCCTCGACCGTCTTCGGCTTCACATCAAAGGTCTTGAGCCATAGGCCGAACTGAGGGGTAATGCGGAGGAAGGCCTCACATACGACAATAAATGCCGAGATGTGGAGAAAGGAATCCGGGGCTAGGTCGTGGAAATCAAGCCCGTAATAGAACATCAAACCCCTAACGAAGGGATCCAGAGTGAGGCCTAGTCCTCGGAGGAAGTGGGGGATGAACACGACGTCTTCATTGGGTTCAGGAGTAGGGACGACCTACCCTCGGGCAGGCAGCCGATGCGAAACTTCGGCGGTCAGGTATCTTGCCTCCCTCAACTTCTTGATATCCTCTTCCATGACGGAGGAGGGCATCCACCGGCCCTGGAGGCTGGATCCAGACATGATTGAAGGTCCGAAGCACCTGACCTAGGCTTTGGGTGTTAGAACTCGAGGCGGGGGAAGGATTCGATTGAGCACGGGAGGAAAAGAGTAAAGGCCTTGTCCCTTTATAAAGAGGGTGAATATCAAGCGTCCTCCTCGTGGCCGTTTGGGACTTGCCTAAAATCTAGGAGTCCTAAGCATGGTTGGGTTACCCACACCCGTATTGATGAGAATCCCGTAATATAGGGGACCCGATCTCTGCTTGGACAAGACGTGTCAAGAAACCGCCTCGCGTTATGTGCGGGGCTAGTTAAAGGAAACGGTTCAAATAATCACCGGGCCATGGCATAATGTCATGTTGCCAAAACATGTCAGCAGATTAGATTTGTGGAAATATTATTCTATCTACGGTGGTATGTGGAACTTATTTTGCAGGGTCGGACACTATCCTTGTATTCAAATTCTTCCAT
The DNA here is from genome assembly GCF_003073215.2 of Triticum urartu. Taxonomy (NCBI): domain Eukaryota; kingdom Viridiplantae; phylum Streptophyta; class Magnoliopsida; order Poales; family Poaceae; genus Triticum; species Triticum urartu. The sequence goes on along the minus strand of NC_053024.1, from coordinate 453,003,134 downwards.
GGTGTATTTGGAGGAGGAACCCGCCTTGCAATGCCGAAGACAATACTGCGCGCCAGACTCATCGTCATTGAAGCCTGGTTCAGGGGCTACTCAGGGAGTCCTGGATTAGGGGGTCTCCGGACAGCCGGACTATATCCTTTGGCCGGACTATTGGACTATGAAGATACAAGATTGAAGACTTCGTCTCGTGTCCGGATGGGACTCTACTTGGCGTGGAAGGCAAGCTAGGCAATACGGATATGTTTATCTCCTCCTTTGTAACCGACCTTGTGTAACCCTAGCCCCCCTCCGGTGTCAATATAAACCGAAGGGTTTTAGTCCGTAGGATAACATACAATCATACCATAGGCTAGCTTCTAGGGTTTAGCCTCTCTGATCTCGTGGTAGATCAACTCTTGTAATACTCATATCATCAAGAATAAATCAAGCAGGACGTAGGGTTTTACCTCCATCAAGAGGGCCCGAACCTCGGTAAAATAGTGTGTCCCCTGCCTCCTGTTACCATCCGCCTTAGACGCACAGTTTGGGACCCCCTACCCGAGATCCACCGGTTTTGACACCGACAGTGCTCCTTGTAGAGCTGGTGCCGGTGTCGAAGCAGGTGCCGGTGTCGATGCCCGATCCTCTGGTAGATCAGACTGATTCGCTGACGCGGTCGGTCCAAATCCTCAGCTGGATCAGACTGAGCTGCTGCCGCTGTCAGTGCTAGAGCAACTGCCGGTGCTCGATCTGTGCGAGACAGCATTGATCGTGTCTGGTCTGCTATGATCAGCTTTCTAACTTGACTAGGATCCGTGACCGTGATCTAGTTTTTTTCTTCATTTCTTTTAAACGCGAGCAGGACTAATTGTAGCGTTTTTTGTTAAACCAAACTGCAGTTCATCATAGGGATTCAAATTGTACTCAGACACTAGACTGATCCAATTTTTTCCAGTAATATAAGTGATGGACAGTGCCTTTGTTACTGACACGACATAAGAAGTGAAACCTGAAAAGATAGCCATCGTAGAGCAAACCAAATGGTTTATTCTGTGATGAATGTCACATGGCAAAACCTGCATCATAAAATTGCAGGAAAGAAAGAAAAGATGACATTAAATCAATAAGATTTAGACAATAAATCAACAAGATTTACTTGATGTGACACGAGTGAATCCTTACCAGGAAATCACTATGTTGAAGTACTAAACAGAAGATTGATCGTCCAACTACCCGTGGCATGTAGGGGCCCCGCCTACTCCCACAAGCAGGACAGTCCAAAGGTCGTGACAAATCATATGGACCGAACATCCATGGGACTGGAAATCCTGGTGGGTGCGATAAACCCTGCAATGCATACAGATATTGGAGTGTAACCATAATTGATAAACTGTCCTCACAAAAAATATGATCTGGATACTTCAAAATATACAGACTGAATTGAGTGGACAGACATGAACATAGACCGTTCTCAGGACTGACCACACACCAAAAGCGGCAATACTAATAAACAATACAGGGTTCACAAACACAAATCAAGTACTGAACAATAGTACTTACTACAGACAAGCAAAGTTGCACTAACTAAACTCTGCAGACTATTTCTTGCCACCGACCTACGGGATGAACCCTGCATAACTGACTAGGCCATGGACTTCATGTGAGATGTCTACATGCACCATCACCATCTTGTCAACCTTGGAGAAGCTAACAAAGTGGTCTTTCCACTCATAAACATGATGATGAAGATAGGCCACATCAGATTTGTTGCGAAGCTTTACAAGAACCACACCCTTCATAATCGAAGGCACAACCAGGAAATTGTTGTGGTCAAGTACAGCCTCGAGAACACGCCTGACCACAATGCTACAGGAAAACACTAGTTCAGGACACGTGGCGACAAGGACACATCAGCTGGATAGTTCAGCAGTAGAACTCATCATCAGGTCTTCCAGTTCACACGGCATGACTTTGAGAACTTCATCTCCACCGCGGACCTCGTTCTAATTAAAACAGAAACCATATTTTATTAGTACCTCCGTTTGGAAATATAAGATGATTTTCGATATTATACTCCATATATGACTACATATACGCACATAAATGAGTGAACAAAGACACTAGAACATGTCTTCAAAGGCATGAGAGCAGAGGGATTACATGCAATATCCATAGCACAAGTTACTGAGGAAAATATTGTTGGGGAACGTAGTAATTTCAAAAAATTTCCTACGCACACGCAAGATCATGGTGATGAATAGCAACGAGAGGGGAGAGTGTGATCTACGTACCCTTGTAGACCGACAACGGAAGCGTTAGCACAACATGGTTGATCTAGTCGTATGTCTTCACGGCCCGACCGATCAAGTACCGAAACTACGGCACCTCTGAGTTCTAGCACACGTTCAGCTCGATGACGATCCCCGGATTCCGATCCAGCAAAGTGTCGGGGAAGAGTTCCGTCAGCACGACGGCGTGGTGACGATCTTGATGTACTACCGTCGCGGGGCTTCGCCTAAGCACCGCTACAATATTATCGAGGAATATGGTGGAAGGGGGCACCGCACACGTCTAAGAATATGATCACGTGGATCAACTTGTGTGTCAAGGGGTGCCCCCTGCCCCCGTATATAAAGGATAAAAGGGGGGGGTGCGGCCGGCCAGGAGAGGGCGCGCCAGGAGGAGTCCTACTCCCTCCGGGAGTAGGATTCGCCCCCCTTTCCTATTTGGAATAGGATTCGGGAGGGGGGAAAGAGGAGAGAGAGAAGGAAGGGGGGGCGCCGCCCCCCTCTCCTTATCCTATTTGGACTAGGGGGGAGGAGCGCGCGGCCCAGCCCTGGCCACCTCTTCTCTCTTCCACTAAAGCCCACTAAGGCCCATATACCTCCCGGGGGGTTCCGGTAACCTCCCGGTACTCCGGTAAAATCCCGATTTCACCCGGAACACTTCCGATATCCAAATATAGGCTTCCAATATATCAATCTTTATGCCTCGACCATTTCGAGACTCCTCGTCATGTCCGTGATCACATTCGGGACTCTGAACAAACTTTGGTACATCAAAATGCATAAACTCATAATATAACTGTCATCAAAACCTTAAGCGTGCGGACCCTACGGGTTCGAGAAAAATGTAGACATGACCGAGACACGTCTCCAGTCAATAACCAATAGCGTAACCTGGATGCTCATATTGGCTCCCACATATTCTACGAAGATCTTTATCGGTTAGACCGCATAACAACATACGTTGTTCCCTTTGTCATCGGTATGTTACTTGCCTGAGATTCGATCATCGGTATCTCAATACCTAGTTCAATCTCGTTATCGGCAAGTCTCTTTACTCGTTCCGTAATACATCATCTCACAACTAACTCATTAGTTGCAATGCTTGCAAGGCTTATGTGATGTGCATTACCGAGAGGGCCCAGAGATACCTCTCCGACAATCGGAGTGACAAATCCTAATCTCGAAATACGCCAACCCAACATGTACCTTTGGAGACACCTGTAGAGCTCCATTATAATCACCCAGTTACGTTGTGACGTTTGGTAGCACACAAAGTGTTCCTCCGGCAAACGGGAGTTGCATAATCTCATAGTCATAGGAACATGTATAAGTCATGAAGAAAGCAATAGCAACATACTAAACGATCGTTTGCTAAGCTAATGGAATGGGTCATGTCAATCACATCATTCTCCTAATGATGTGATCCCGTTAATCAAATAACAACTCTTTTGTTTATGGTTAGGAAACATAACCATCTTCGATTAATGAGCTAGTCAAGTAGAGGCATACTAGTGACATTCTGTTTGTCTATGTATTCACACATGTATTATGTTTCCGGTTAATACAATTCTAGCATGAATAATAAACATTTATCATGATATAAGGAAATAAATAATAACTTTATTATTGCCTCTAGGGCATATTTCCTTCAGTCTCCCACTTGCACTAGAGTCAATAATCTAGTTCACATCGCCATGTGATTCAACACTAAGAGTTCACATCACCATGTGATTAACACCCATAGTTCACATCGTCATGTGACCTATACCCAAAGGGTTTACTAGAGTCAATAATCTAGTTCACATCATTTATGTGATTAACACCCAAAGAGTAGTAAGGTGTGATCATGTTTTGCTTGTGACATAATTTTAGTCAACGGGTCTGTCACATACAGATCCGTAAGTATTTTACGAATTCTATGTCTACAATGCTCTGCACGGAGCTACTCTAGCTAATTGCTCCCACTTTTAATATGTATCTAGATCGAGACTTAGAGTCATCCAGATCTATGTCAAAACTTGCATCGACGTAACTTTTTACGACGAACCTTTTGTCACCTCCATAATCGAGAAATATTTCCTTATTCCACTAAGGATAATTTTGACCAATGTCCAGTGATCTACTCTTAGATCACTATTGTACTCCCTTTCTTAACACAGTGTAGGGTATACAATAGATCTGGTACACATCATGGCATACTTCATAGATCCTATGGCTGAGGCATAGGGAATGACTTTCATTCTCTTTATATCTTCTGCCGTGGTCGGGCTTTGAGTCTTACTCAATTTCATACCTTGTAACACAGCCAAGAACTCTTTCTTTGACTGTTCCATTTTTGAACTACTTCAAAATATTGTCAAGGTATGTACTCATTGAAAAAACTTATCAAGCGTCTTGATCTATCTCTATAGATTTTGATGCTTAATATGTAAGCAGCTTCACCGAGGTCTTTCTTTGAAAAACTTCTTTAAAAACACTCCTTTATGCTTTGCAGAATAATTCTACATTATTTCTGATCAACAATATGTCATTCACATATACTTATCAGAAATGATGTAGTGCTCCCACTCACTTTCTTGTAAATACAGGCTTCACCGCAAGTCTGTATAAAACTATATGCTTTGATCATACTATCAAAGCATTTATTCCAACTCCGAGAGGCTTGCACCTAGTCCATAAATGGATCGCTGGAGCTTGCACACTTTGTTAGCTCTTTTTGGATCGACAAAACCTTCCGGCTGCATCATATACAACTCTTCTTCCAGAAATCCATTCAGGAATGCAGTTTTGACATCCATTTGCTGGATTTCATAAAATGCGGCAATTGCTAACATGATTCGGACAGACTTAAGCATAGATACGAGTGAGAAACTCTCATCATAATCAACACCTTGAACTTGTCAAAAACCTTTTTGCGACAATTCTAGCTTTGGAGATAGTAACACTACTATCGGCGTCCGTCTTCCTCTTGAAGATCCATTTAATCTCAATGGCTCGCCGATCATTGGGCAAGTCAATCAAAATCCATACTTTGTTCTCATACATGGATTTCATCTCAGATTTCCTGGCCTCAAGCCATTTCGCGGAATCTAGGCTCATTGTCGCTTCCTCATAGTTCGCAAGTTCATCATGGTCTAGTAACATGACTTCCAGAACAGGATTACCATACCACTTTGGTGCGGATCTCACTCCAGTTTACCTACGAGATTCGGTATTAACTTGATCTGAAGTTACATGATCATCATCATTAGTCTTCCTCACTAATTGGTGTAGTAGTCACAGGAACAGATTTCTTGTGATGAACTACTTTTCAATAAGGGAGAAGGTACAATTACCTTATCAAGTTCTACTTTCCTCCCACTCACTTCTTTCAAGAGAAACTCCTTCTCTAGAAAGGATCCATTCTTAGCAACGAATGTCTTGCCTTCGGATCTATGATAGAAGGTGTACCCAATAGTCTCCTTTGGGTATCCTATGAAGACATATTTCTCCGATTTGGGTTTGAGCTTATCAGGATGAAACTTTTTCATATAAGCATCACAATCCCAAACTTTAAGAAACGACAACTTTGGTTTCTTGCCAAACCACAGTTCAGATTGTGTCGTCTCAAAGGACTTAGATGGTGCCCTTTTAAACGTGAATGCAGCTGTCTTTAATGCATAACCCCAAAACGATAGTGGTAGATCGGTAAGAGACATCATAGATCGCACAATATCTAATAAAGTACGGTTATGATGTTCGGACACACCATTATGTTTTGGTGTTCCAGGTGGCGTAAGTAGTGAAACTATTTCACATTGTTTTAACTGAAGGCCAGACTCGTAACTCAAATATTTTACCTCTGCGATCATATCCTAGAAACCTTTATTTTATTGTTACGATGATTCTCCACTTCACTCTGAAATTCTTTGAACTTTTCAAATATTTCAGACTTGTGTTTCATTAAGTAGATATACCCATATCTGCTCAAATCATCTGTGAAGGTCAGAAAATAATGATACCCGCCACGAGCCTTCACACTCATTGGATCTCATACATCAGTATGTATTATTTCCAATAAGTCAGTTGCTCGCTCCATAGTTCTGGAGAACGACGTTTTAGTCATCTTGCCCATGAGGCATGGTTCGCAAGCATCAACTGATTCATAATCAAGTGATTCCAAAAACCCATTAGCATGGAGTTTCTTCATGCGCTTTACACCAATATGACCTAAACGGCAGTGCCACAAATAAGTTGCACTATCATTATTAACTTTGCATCTTTTGGTTTCAATATTATGATTATGTGTATCACTACGATCGAGATCCAACGAACTATTTTCATTGGGTGTGTAACCATATAAGGTTTTATTCATGTAAACAGAACAACAATTTATTCTCTTACTTAAATGAATAACCGTATTACAATAAACATGATGAAATCATATTCATGCTCAACGCAAACACCAAATAACACTTATTCAGGTTCAACACTAATCCCGAAAGTATAGGGAGTGTGCGATGATGATCATATCAATTTTGGAACCACTTCCAACACACATCGTCACTTCACCCTTAACTAGTCTCTGTTTATTCTGCAACTCCCGTTTTGAGTTACTAATCTTAGCAACTGAACTAGTATCAAATACTAAGGGTTTCTATAAACACTAGTAAAGTACACATCAATAACATGTATATCAAATATACTTATGTTCACTTTGCCATCCTTCTTATCTGCCAATCACTTGGGGTAGTTCCGCTTCCAGTGACCAGTCCCTTTGCAGTAGAAACACTTAGTCTCAGGCTTAGGACCAGACTTGGGCTTCTTCACTTGAGCAGCAACTTGCTTGCTGTTCTTCTCTGCACTTTTCTTGAAACTAGTGGTCTTGTCTACCATCAACACTTGATGTTTTTCTCGATTTCTACCTTCATCAATTTCCGCATTACGAAAAGCTTGGGAATCGTTTCCGTTATCCCTTGCATATCATAGTTCATCACGAAGTTCTACTAACTTGGTGATGGTGACTAGAGAATTCTGTCAATCACTATCTTATCTGGAAGATTAACTCCCACTTGATTCAAGCGATTGTAGTACTCAGACAATCTGAGCACATGCTCACTAGTTGAGCGATTCTCCTCCATCTTTTAGATATAGAACTTGTTGGAGACTTCATATCTCTCAACTCGGGTATTTGCTTGAAATATTAACTTCAACTCCTGGAACATCTCATATGCTCCATGACGTTCAAAATGTCTTTGAAGTCCCGATTCTAAGCCATTAAGCATGGTGCACTAAACTATCAAGTAGTCATCATATTGAGCTAGCCAAACGTTCATAATGTCTGTATCTGCTCCTGCAATAGGTCCGTCACCTAGCGGTGCATCAAGGACATAATTCTTCTGTGCAGCAATGAGGATAAACCTCAGATCACGGATCCAATCCGCATCATTGCTACTAACATCTTTCAACACAGTTTTCTCTAGGAACATATCAAAATAAACACAGGGAAGCAACAACGCGAGCTATTGATCTACAACATAATTTGCAAAATACTACCAGGACTAAGTTCATGATAAATTTAAGTTCAATTAATCATATTACTTAATAACTCCCACTTAGATAGACATCCCTCTAATCCTCTAAGTGATTACGTGATCCAAATCAACTAAACCATGTTCGATCATCACGTGAGATGGAGTAGTTTCATTGGTGAACATCGCTATGTTGATCATATCTGCTATATGATTCACGCTAGACCTTTCGGTCTCCGTGTTCCGAGGCCATATCTGTATATGCTTGGCTCGTCAAGTATAACCTGAGTATTCTGCGTGTGCAACTGTTTTGCACCCGTTGTATTTGAACGTAGAGCCTATCACACCCGATCATCACGTGGTGTCTCAGCACGAAGAACTTTCGCAATGGTGCATGCTCAGGGAGAACACTTATTGATAATTAGTGAGAGATCATCTTATAATGCTACCGTCAATCAAAGCAAGATAAGATGCATAAAAGATAAACATCACATGCAATCAATATAAGTGATATGATATGGCCATCATCATCTTGTGCTTGTGATCTCCATCTTCGAAGCACCATCGTGATCACCATCGTAGCATCATTGTCGTCTCGCCAATCTTATGCTTTCCACGACTATCGCTACGCTTAGTGATAAAGTAAAGCATTACAGCGCGATTGCATTGCATACAATAAAGCGACAACCATATGGCTCCTGCCAGTTGCTGATAACTCGGTTACAAAACATGATCATCTCATACAATAAAATTTAGCATCATGTCTTGACCATATCACATCACAACATGCTCTGCAAAAACAAGTTAGACGTCCTCTACTTTGTTGTTGCATGTTTTACGTGGCTGCTATGGGCTTAAGCAAGAACCAATCTTACCTACGCATCAAAACCACAACGATAGTTTGTCAAGTTGGTGTTGTTTTAACCTTCGCAAGGACCGGGCGTAGCCACACTCGGTTCAACTAAAGTTGGAGAAACTGTCACCCGCTAGCCACCTTTGTGCAAAGCACGTTGGGAGAACATCCGAGCCGCTTCGTCCAACAATACCGCCGAACGAAAGTATGACATGCTGGTAAGCAGTATGACTTATGTCGCCCACAACTCACTTGTGTTCTACTCATGCATATAACATCAACATATAAAACCTAGGCTTGGATGCCACTGTTGGGGAACGTAGTAATTTCAAAAAAATTCCTATGCACACGCAAGATCATGGTGATGCATAGCAACGAGAGGGGAGAGTGTGATCTATGTGCCCTTGTAGACCGACAACGGAAGCGTTAGCACAACGTGGTTGATGTAGTCGTACGTCTTCACGGCCCGACCGATCAAGTACCGAAACTACGGCTCCTCCGAGTTGTAGCACACGTTTAGCTCGACGACGATCCCCGGACTCCGATCCAGCAAAGTGTCGGGGAATAGTTCCGTCAGCACGACGGCGTGGTGACGATCTTGATGTACTACCATCGCAGGGCTTCGCCTAACCACCACTACAATATTATCGAGGAATATGGTGGAAGGGGGCACCGCACACGGCTAAGAATATGATCACGTGGATCAACTTGTGTGTCAAGGGGTGCCCCCTGCCTCCCTATATAAAGGATCAAAGGGGGGGTGCGGCCGGCCAGGAGAGGGCGCGCCAGGAGGAGTCCTACTCCCTCCGGGAGTAGGATTCCCCCCCTTTCCTAGTTGGAATAGGATTCGGGAGGGGGGAAAGAGGAGAGAGAGAAGGAAGGGGGCGCCGCCCCCCTCTCCTTGTCCTATTCGGACTAGGGGGGGAGGGGCGCGCGGCCCAGTCCTGGCCACCTCTCCTCTCTTCCAAGAAAGCCCACTAAGACCCATATACCTCCCGAGGGGCGCGCGGCCCAGTCCTGGCCACCTCTCCTCTCTTCCAAGAAAGCCCACTAAGACCCACCTCTCCTCTCTCAATCTTTATGTCTCGACCATTTCGAGACTCATCGTCATGTCCGTGATCACATCCGGGACTCTGAACAAACTTTGGTACATCAAAATGCATAAACTCATAATATAACTGTCATCGAAACCTTAAGTGTGCGGACCCTACGGGTTCGAGAAAAATGTAGACATGACCGAGACACGTCTCCAGTCAATAACCAATAGCGGAACCTGGATGCTCACATTGGCTCCCACATATTCTACAAAGATCTTTATCGGTCAGACCGCATAACAACATACGTTGTTCCCTTTGTCATTGGTATGTTACTTGCCCGAGATTCGATCGTCGGTATCTCAATACCTAGTTCAATCTCGTTACCGGCAAGTCTCTTTACGCATTCCGTAATACATCATCTCACAACTAACTCATTAGTTGCAATGCTTGCAAGGCTTATGTGATGTGCATTACCGAGAGGGCCCAGAGATACCTCTCTGACAATCGGAGTGACAAATCCTAATCTCGAAATACGCCAACCCAACATGTACCTTTGGAGACACCTGTAGAGCTCCTTTATAATCATCCAGTTACGTTGTGACGTTTGGTAGCACACAAAGTGTTCCTCCGGCAAACGGGAGTTGCATAATATCATAGTCATAGGAACATGTATAAGTCATGAAGAAAGCAATAGCAACATACTAAACGATCGAGTGCTAAGCTAATGGAATGGGTCATGTCAATCACATCATTCTCCTAATGATGTGATCCCGTTAATCAAATAACAACTCTTTTGTTTATGGTTAGGAAACATAACCATCTTCGATTAACAAGCTAGTCAAGTAGAGGCATACTAGTGACATTCTGTTTGTCTATGTATTCACACATGTATTATGTTTCCGGTTAATACAATTCTAGCATGAATAATAAACATTTATCATAATATAAGGAAATAAATAATAACTTTATTATTGCCTCTAGGGCATATTTCCTTCACATACAGGGCAAGAGGTACTCACAAGAGCAATGCAGTGTGCAGTATAGTTGCGAGATTTTGTGGTCCCTTGAGAACGAATGTTCTTCTGCTAACAGTTTTTGTACAAGTGAGACATTAAGGCAAATGCAGAAATGTAGTTGAAATTGTGATGTGATATCATAGACAGTAGCTTACGCTGCAGCCGAGACCAATGTGTAACAAGATTATTCCAGTCACCGCTGGATAAATGTAGCACCGGAGACTTTACAGAAATTTCATTCAGAGGCTTGCCATCGAAGTGCACTTGCCTCAGGTAGGAACGATACTTCATCAATGAGTGCTTGAAAAGCGCAACCAACCCTTGCTCATCATCACAATCCAGTTTGCTCCTCGCCTATTTAAAAGAATGAAATCTTGTGTCTTCTGTCAGCAGAAACATATGCAGTAATGACCATGAATAACATTAGTACATTACTTACGCGTAAGTTGCGGAGGAAGACTGGAAATTGTTCTATGTCTGCGGTATAATCTTGCAAGGCTTGCAAGGCTTATAGAGATGATCATCCCACAACTAACTCATTAGTTGCAATGCTTGCAAGGCTTATAGTGATGTGCATTACTGAGTGGGCCCAGAGATACCTCTCCGACAATCGGAGTGACAAATCCTAATCTCGAAATATGCCAACCCAACAAGTACCTTTGGAGACACCTGTAGAGCACCTTTATAATCACCTAGTTACGTTGTGACGTTTGGTAGCACACAAAGTGTTCCTCCGGTAAACGGGAGTTGCATAATCTCATAGTCATAGGAACATGTATAAGTCATGAAGAAAGCATTAGCAACAAATTAAACGATCAAGTGCTATGCTAACGGAATGGGTCAAGTCAATCACATCATTCTCCAATGATGTGATCCCGTTAATCAAATGACAACTCATGTCTATTGCTAGGAAACTTAACCATCTTTGATTCAACGAGCTAGTCAAGTAGAGGCATACTAGTGACATACTGTTTGTCTATGTATTCACAAATGTATTATGTTTCCGGTTAATACAATTCTAGCATGAATAATAAACATTTATCATGATATAAGGAAATAAATAATAACTTTATTATTGCCTCTAGGGCATATTTCCTTCAAATATACCCTCTTAAAAGGTAGCATTGATGTTCATAAAGTACTCCCTCTGTCCCAAAATTCTTGTCTTAGATTTGTCTAGATATGGATGTATCAAGTCACATTTTAGTATTAGATACATCCGTATCTAGACAAATCTAAGACAAGAAATTTGGGATAGAGGGAGTAGTTGATAGTAATCTATAAGAAATCAGTGTCAACCTCTCGCATGTTTTTGTCAAAATAGGAATTTAGAACCGTCATTTGGCACACTAAAATCACATGTAAGATCACCCAGAAAGTTGTACTACCAGTACTAGTACTGCATGTTAGATGAAAAAACACGATCAAGATCGAGAAAAAGATCATCAACAAGAGACATTACCTGGACTTTCTTAATGAGGGATCCCGGAGAGGGGGGCTTGGACAGGGCGATGGCTTTGAGCTTGTCTGCGGTAGTCTCGGCGGGGTGCTTGCGCTTCTTCGTACCATGAGCCTCGACGGTTTTGGCCAGAGCCATAGACATCACGTCGGCCGGTGCTCCGGCGTCCATCCAAGAGAGGAAGCTGAGAGGGAAGAGTGAAACGAGGAACAAGATGAGGGAGAAGCGAAGCGAGTGGGGGTTTTCTTCAAGAGAGGAAGTTGAGAGAGAAGAGTGAAATGATGGTTGCTTCGTCCGTCCAACTTACTGCTGGAAAGGAGGGGGTTTGTGATTTGACGGCTCATTGGGCATTACTGCGGCGGTTCGATCGGGGTAGTCTACCATCACTCTACTACGGAGTAATTTAGTGCATGGCTGGTGGACCCAGGTGCTGGCTGTCCCACACGTCGGCGAAAGTGAGTAATTTAGTGCATGGCTGGAGGAGGATCCGCACGGTAGAGCGTGTCCACTATTTTTCTGAAGAAAAAAATGATTACAGCAAGCGTTTCCACTCTTACGATGGAGGAGTGCAAAACACGGCAGCCACTTGAACATACATAGTGCTCCTACTACTAGGCATGTGCAGTGGTTCATACGTCAGTACTACACAATCTTGTTGCTAGTGTAGTAAGATATGACGATAACAAATGATGTTGTGCGCAGGTCAACTACTCCTATATGTAACATAGTACCGCTTTTTCGACTGTCCGATCGAGAATGAACGGTGAGATCAATGTTAACAGAACTAGGTCCACGACGCACGGAGAGTACGGTGCTACAGTACTCCACAAAACATGAACCATATGAAGCACGAATAGTGTTAGGCAAGGTGTATGAAGGGTGCACGGGATGGGAGCAAAAGTTCCCTTCTCGACCCACTTTTGGGTGTTTGGCAGAGTGCATGAAGGGAGCATGAGTCCACACTAGTAGGTTGACAAAAATACAAGAAGAGGAAACAACTATATTGAGATGAGAATGCAACCAAACACACCCACACGTTTTGTGCTACAGTGACTGATATGCACCATCCGAGTTTGATCCAACTGTCATGTTGCACCGAGACATGGACATGCCCATCCAGAGGGCGCCTAAACACCACCGAAGTCCCTCTGCTTCTCGAGGCGCATGACGTTGGTGCTGTAGGGTGCAACCGCCCGCTCCCGATCGACGGGAGCCAGTGTCAGGCGCCTCACCTCAGACTCCGTGATCTGTTGCGCCACCATGGCACCAGGTAGAAGCAATGGGGAGAGGAAGCAAAGGGGGCGAAACAGCTGAAAGGCAATGCAATCTACGGGAAGGCAGAGGGAGCGGGGAATCTTTTGGTTTTCACCACGGTAAAACACCAGTCGACGACTTCTCACATCAGGGAGCAGTGGGTTTTTACAGGCGGAGTCATCGTGACTAATTGCTGCCGCGCCTGCTCCGGTCAATCAAAAAATTAAAAATCCTACTGCGCCTACTCCCATCAATCAAAAAATTAAAAATCCTGCCGCACCCAAACACCAGAGCAACGCCGCGGTGGATATTTAAATTTACATGCCGGCAAGTAGATAAAAAAGGGGTGAAAAAAGAAATGTGGCGGCGGCCTAGCTAATCTGTCGAACTAGCCCAACTAGCTATAGCCACCATGCTTCACTGATGTACTCAGCAGGAAAGGTGGTCTTTCATGATTTGACGACTCATTTACTTGCTTCGGCACTATGACCGAGGAGGACCCAGAAAACGTGCGGTAGGGCATCCCACGTCAGGAAGAATATATGCGTGCACCACCCGGGAGGACCCCGAAAGCACGTGGTAGGGTGTGCCACGTCTCGGCACGGAGGAAAAATGTGCGTGTCAAAATATACTGTATCAGATGTAGTACCTATGGTTCGACCTCGGGACCCAGCTAGTCGGTCGAAAACACCCCACTAGCCACACAGCTTCATCATGCAAACGTGGCACGGAGGATAGATGTGGTTAGCTCCGTCTCGACCAGCCACAACGTCTCTTGTTCTAGGCGATTCTTCTATTTTCCAAGCTTTTTTTAGTTGTAATAACACCTCGGCAAGCTAGCGCCGCTCTTCTGTGTGCCCGTGCAAAGGTTAGATGATGGAGAGAAGAGAGATTGAGATCGTAGACCTGGGACCCACTAGTAAGTGAGACAACGGTCATGCACGTGTTGACGAGGCACTCCCTCTACTCTACTCAACGCAAGTACTGTATAAAATCAAGTTATGGGACAAAGCCAACAACCGTTTGTTTTTTCAGGCTATCGACTTACGCTTTGTAGTCCAGGTTGCCAGTTCGAATATCATCTTTCAGATTTGTTAGTTTTAGGTCCAAATTTGATTAATGACAAGTGGGACCCTCGTGTGTTGTTCCGATATTTCAGTGTAGGATGGTTTTTTTGAACAAACACTTTGCGCGGTTAGACAAGTAACGGCACGAGTTACACATTTTTTGCAAGTTTACGAACAAAAATGACAGCGGCATAGAATATCACATGCACCCCGCAGCTTAGATACTATGCTGATACGAGTTTTTACACTATTGGAAGTGAGATCCAATGGCTTGGGAGTAGTCTTTGTAATTATGCGTAATTTCCAAACTCTCCAAAGGCTTTTTTGCAAATAAAACATTCAGGCCTTGTGTGTGCCGCTGCATCTTCGATCCAACGGCTCCCCGATGCTCATATTAGGTGCTCCCCATAGCTTAATTACCCGCTACGGTGATATGAGCATCTAGGTCGTATGATCAGTGATCAGATGGCACATGCATAGTACTTGTACTTTCTACTCATTTCCCAAACTCTATCAGCCGTATATTGCAAAAACATTCAAACCTCCTACTGTGGGCCGTTAGATCTCAGTGAACTCGTATCACCATAGAATCTATGGTGCGGGATCACCTCATACTCTCCCGTGCGAGAAAACATAAGATGCTATCGCAGCTTGGATGCTACGGTGATACGGGCTTGGAGGTCGTTTGATCTGAGATCCAATGGCATCTGAGCAGTCTTTGTGCTTGTAAGCAGTGGCCGAACTCTTTTGGGGCTTTTCTGCAAAAAACCATTCGAACCACCGAGGAGGTGTTGGGTCACAAATCCAACGCCTCCGAAGAGCTTGTATCACCAAAGCATCTAAGGTGTGGTAGCACATGGTATTCTTACATACAGGAGAATATGATGTCCTCCTTCATCTTAGATGCTACGGTGATATGAGCTTCGAGGTCGTTGGATATGGGATCAAAGGGCATCTAAGTAGTTTTTGTACATATTGTGTGCAATTCTCAAACTCATCAAGGTTTCCTGCAAAAATATTAAGACACATCATGTGAGTTGCTATATCTCAGATCTACAAGCTCCAAGCAACTCGTATCAGCATATATCATCTAAGGTATGGGGGCACATGATATTCTCCCGGGGAGGGGGGGTGGGGGTGCACAACCAATCGGTGGTTGTGAGGGTGGGGACAAATATAATCTAAACAACCCTAAACAGAGCTCCAATATTTTATCTAAGGTCTAGGGGTTGACCCCCGATAATCATAGCTCCACCTAAACACAATATTTGCATGTACTGTAGTACTAGACTTAATATTCATGTTTCAGTTTCATGTTCATTTTAAATATTGAACTGAGGACCATGGATGTCTTTCATTTTACTCCCTTCGTTCCTAAATATTAGTCTTTTTAGAGGCTTCAAATGGACTGGCACATACGGATGTATATAGACATATTTTAGAGTCTAGATTCACTCATTTTGCTCCGTATGTAGTCACTTGTTGAACTCTCTAAAAGAGTAATATTTAGGAATAGAAGGAGTATTTTTGAATTCATGTCATACATGCATGGTTTGGAAAAATAGATGCACTATACTTATTGGATTGTTGTTGTGTTCGTGCGCGTGTGTGTGTCTGTGTGTGTGTGGTCATATGCTTGATACATACAAAGTTTTCTCACCTCCACATTGTTCATCTTTTAAATTTGAATTTGCATTGGAAAACTTACTAGGGATACCATGAAATGTGAAATCCACATTGAGATCACTATATCACAAACTCACTCTAATTCAACAACTCGTCATAAATCAATTACCACGTTGAGATTAGTATTTGCAAGGAAAATACGGGTATTGTAATACCCATAGATTCGTTTAGCAATTTAAAAGGTTCCTTTCGTATTCTCGAATTGTAGGACCCAACGGTGTACCGGCCAGACCTTGGCTCATGTTGATCCTAAAAAAACCGGTCTCGTGTCCTTCGGTGGCGTGCGTGGTATGCACATTAGGCAACCCCAACCAGTCAAGCCTCAGTGTTTCAAGTCGAAATATCTGGCGGCCAGAATTCCAGCCCTAGGAAATTCCCCTCATGTCCCCGGTCCGTAATGACTACCGATGAACAACAGAGGGATGCTTTAGTAACTAGACAACGTTACCTACCGTGCCGAGCACGGTTCAATTCCCTCGGTCGCCGCTCGTCAAGGTCACCCGTCAACTGCATTGCCTAGTACTACTACTACTACACCAGGATGAGCACAGAATTGAGCCTGTTTGTTCGTTCCTAGTACTTGAGTTAATATATCAGGAAATGCACTAGTACGGAGGGATTATCCTTTTACTCTGCATATATAACTTGTCTAAAGTCTAACCAAGCAAAATGTTTGACCAAATCCTTTCTTAAGAAATACAACAGGACAGATGTACGGCTTGAAATTTTTTGCATGATGTAGGTTATGATATTGTTTCGAATCCTGGATCTTAAATTTCAGAAAACCCAAAAGTGAGCATAAATTCTTGAAACTAAGCATGGTCAGGTGATATGGCACAAATATTACTTTGTAAGTTTTTTCCTTCAATTTGAGACAAGCTGCTTATGACAAGTTCCACAAATGAAGAGCCAAGGTATTTTGGAACAAAGACCTGTCACGTTAAGGCGAATGCTTTCACTATTGAAACCGTGGGCGTTTACGTGCCGCCACGAGTCCCGAATTCTCATCGGCAGGTGCCGTCCGAGCAAGCGTGTGAGTTGACAGGAGGCATGCGAGCAGACCGCTGCGCCGGCTGTCAGGGAGGCGTGCGAGCAGACCGCTGTGCAGACTCACCGGGAGGCGAGCCCTTTGACCAGGCTCCGCCGCCCACCGTCGTCCCAACGGCTCCCACTTTTAATGTCGCCGGCACCGCAGTTTAAAATCAACCCCGCACTACCCGGCATCGCTACAATCCTCTCTCTTCCTCTCTGATTCTCCTGTCGTCTACCTCCAACTAGCCTGACCTAAACGTACGCCATGCCGCATCACGATGGTCTGCCCTTAGTGTTCCAGTTTCCTGAGGAAGACACCCAGCCGGAGTCTCAAGAACATAAGGCACTTTGGGTTGAGCTTGAACTGGCCTTGCGGGAAGATGCCGCGCCTCTCCCCGCTCCCGTTCCGGCTCCCGTTGCCCCGACTTCACCAGCGCCCATCCTCGTGGCATTGATGGGCTGGGAGCCGCACATTGTCGCCGAGCTTGATCCCACGGGGATCCACGAGGTCCCCGCCGACTTTCACGTGCCCGTGCACCTGCCAGCGCATGCGCCTATGCGTGCACTGATGCGCACGCCCGTGCCGGTGCCCATGCACCTGCCAGCGCATGCGCCTGCACGTGCACTGACGTGCGCGCCTGTGCCCGTGCCCGTGCACACGAATGTCTCCGCCACGCCCTTGACAGTGCCTGTCCCCGCGCGGGTGCCAGTGCCCCCCTCTACGGCATGGATGGCCGCCGTCGACCGCTTCCTTGCACCAACGCCAGTCGCCTCCTCCCGCTAGTTGACTCGCTCCGAAGTCCAGACCATTTTGGCCTTCCTTGAAGCTAGGCTAATGTCCAGGAGTACGCCAACAACGGTGCAAGACGCCGCCATCGCCGTCAGTAAATGGCTTGACGACACACAGAGCACGGCAGAGGAGCTGCTTCCCACCGCGAGACGCCCCCGCCGCCGCCGCGTAATCTAAATTTGCCATGAAAAACATTCGGATTACCATGCTTAAAATCCAAACGTTTATCATTTCCGTTTATTTTATATAGATCATTGTATAATTTAAAGCCGGAGTCAGACTGAACGAAATGTATGGTTTGATCGATTGAATGTTCTTGTAGAGCCGTATCAAGTTAAATATAAAACATCATCAAGCCACATGTATTCCTTGTCATCCAGCAACCTAGACTGCTTCAATGTCGAGCGCTCAACACGTTTAGCATGCAGTTAATTTCATGCCAAAAATAGTGCTAATCACACGACAACATGCCAATAATATCCTAGTAGTTAATATCCGCCTGCACTTAATATACTTCCAAATTAATGTGCATTGCACGTACACACTGACTAGTGCTGCTAGTACGTGAAACTGGTGCCGTGACTTGTGAATGCGTCCAGATATGGTCAACGGCAACATCGCCCGCGAGTTCTTCCTGTTTGCCCATGCGTCTAAACGCAGAAGGGGAGGAGAGAGAGAGAGAGAGAGAGCACACATGGAACCCACCAGTAAGTGCAGGCAAATAGTACTAAAAATAATATTACATGTTATCCATTAATTGGGCTATGGTAATATAAAAACATTATGTGAACAAGGGGGGTACAACAAACATTGCTATTCTACGATGTTGCCTATTGACGTGCGGCTTGAAGGCCCGGTCGCATGTTCGATCATCGTCCTTTATTTTTTAATTTGTATATGGGTCCAAATTTGTTTCATGACATGTGGGCCCCTCGGTGTGTAGTTTGTAGCACTTTAATTTGTGGGTAGAAATTTGTTCCATTCCAAGTGGACTATCGGTGTGTAGTTTTGTAGCTTATTTATAATAATTAAAGAGAACAACATAGTTTTTTCAATAATACCATGGTGCGACATTGAAGGCGAGAAAGGACGTGCGAGAGAGCGATGACCGAGCCAGAGGGAAATCAACTATGGGAGTTGCGTGGGTTGCAACGGTGTTTGGAGTAGTTGTGGGCCGACCGGAATAAATGCCTACACAAATTAATCCAAGGTTGGAGTGCCCCTCGCAATGTAAATAGCTTCGACTTTGTGATGGATGGAGAGGTAGTAGCTTCAACACGTGGAAGATACGGTGTGAGAAAGCGAGGTCAATCGAGAGACATATGGATAGAGAGACAAAGTGTGGTCCGACATTCATTGAACAAATATATATGCTCTGGAGAGATATTGTCCGATTGAGCTTTTCGGCACGGGTGAGGGCTGTAAGATAGAGCTTGAGAGATGATCCAGTCACAGACGTGTAGATATATTTTGTGTGTGGGAGGAAGCAAGGTCAACCGATCACATAGGGTCGTCGTGCGATCGAAAGAATGGGACGGGTTGGAGAGAGTGACCTAGATAGACGATGTGCGTGAGAGAGTATACAATGTGAATAGGTCGAATTGGGCTCAAACATGGTGATATATCGTTTTTGTCCGAGAAAGAGCGAGGTCAATCGAGACATACGGGGAGAGAGAGAGAGAGATTGAGTGAGCGTGGCCCACCATGAGGCCGAAAGAGTGGCGGCGGCTCGGATGGACTGACCTAGATAGACAATCTGCGTGAGAGTATAGAGTGTGTCGATCGAGGCCTGAACAGGGAGATATATCATTTGTGTGTGACAGAAAACGAGGTTAAACGAGACTCGGATAAAGAGAGCAAGATTGAGCGAGTGTGGCCCGCCATGCGGAAGGAAGAGTGAGACGGTCTCGAGGGAGTGACCTAGATATACAACGTGCGTGCGTGTGCACGAGAGGTTGGGGGGCTAGATAGGCAATGCATGTATTTAGCGCGAGAGGGTGAGAGGGAGAGGGGGGAGAGAGAGAGCTCGGCATGGGGTGCAATGGTGGGTGTGTGAGGTAAATACATTTGGTAACAGAGTGGAAAAAGGGGTTGTGTAGTTGAGAGACTTAGAGATCAAAACATGGAGAGAAAGAATGAACGTGTGTTGGAAACCGATAGCTTCCTAAGGTGGTTAGGAGAGGAAGATTGACCGATACAGGAAGTATGTACCGTTTGTGCGGGGGGTGGGGGTGGCTAAAAACAACATTTGAATGTACATAGTACGAGACTTAATATCGATGTTTCAGTTCGGTGTACATTGTAAGATTTGAACCGAGGACCAGGCATACGGGTAATTATTTTGAATTCGTGCCATACTAAGTTTCGAAAAGTTGACATTGACTCAATTTGTTGTGCTATTTTGTAGGTCATATGTTTGAATCCATCCAAAAGTTTTCTCACTACCATGGTGTTCATCATATACATATGAAATTGTATTAAAAAAGTAGCGTGGATATAGTGAAATGTGAAATCCACGTTAGAATTGGAGATCGCTATGTGACACACACTCTAATTCAAATAACTAACTACGTGACACACACTCTAATTCAAATAACTAATTATGTGACACACAATATAATCCACGTTAGCGTGGGTACCGTTTCGATTTTTTTGAAATAACTCCTCATTAATTAATTTATAGTACTGCCTCTGTTCACTTTTATAAGACCTTGAACACATTTCAGACAATGTGCAAAATAGTTCATTTTAAGTTTTCTGAAACGACTTACAAAAGTGAACGGATGGAGTATCTCGTTTCGAATGACTAATTATTGCAAGGAAAACACGGGCATGGTAATACATACAGATTCGTTTTCAAATGAAAGAAGATTCGTTGGCATTCTCAAATGTAGGCGCACCAGGCAGACCAGGGTCGTGTCGGGGTGGACGCTGCTTCTGTGCCTTAAACGCAACTGCCTTTGGGTCACTGACATGCGGGCCAGCCACCTGTTGGGCCCACGTGTCATGGACACAAAGGCAGGTCCCTTAAGGCACCGAAGCATAGTCCTGCCGGGGTGGTCGCGTGTGTTGGACGGATGCGTAGCACCCAACCACTCAGCCCCCCCCCCCAAAAAAAGGACGACGACAATATAAGTTCGCTTTTCCATGTTTCGGATTGAAATATCTGGCGGCCCCAATTCCAGCCCTGCAAAATCTCTCTTCTCCACCGTGCCCTTCCGCACCCAGATTTTGCTCAAATCCTAATTCGCCGCCAACCCTCGAATCGCCCCTCGTCTCGTCTCTTTCCCCACCGTTCCCCACCTTTGTGTCGGACGACAATGACGAAGACAGCGGTCGCGCTTCACCACCGCACCGGAGCTACCTCATCTACGCCCTTGTCCACCGCACCGGGTGGTCCACCGACAACATCGGCTGCCGCAACCGACGTGCCTCACAGACACCTAGTTCCACCGCATCAGGTGCGCTTCACCGATGCCATCTCCCAGTTCACCGTGGCTACTTCACCGAGCACATCGTCGCACCTCCGCCCCCCGAGGCTGTTGGGGCTTCACCAACGGTCGCGTCCACCGCATCATAGCGCTCCGCTGCCACTCAAGATCTGCATCCATGCGCGGCCAGCCAACGCCAGCGCATCACCCTCAACGGCTCTGAAGTGATCCGCACTCTAGCTAGGCGAGCATGCCCAAATGCCTACCCGAACTAGGTATCCACGCATCACTCCCTTGTGCACTATTCCGATGATGTTTGGATATCCTTTCACTGCTCTCTTAGCTTACACGCCTATGCAACTCTGAATTTAACTCTTATTTCTTCTGGAGATATCATCTGAAACAAGAAAATCCATTTTTTAGCGAAGCATGACGGCGCTACGGGATCTAGTACACATCCTGCACACCCGTATAACCTTGTAAGTATCTGTCCTCCGGTACAACATCAAGGTCGATTCCTCTTATTTGATCAACAATTCACCGTGTCAAAAATGCAGAGGGGAAGCAAGGAGCACAAGGCATGCACATCCAAGCAAGTGGTAACATGGACTTGTACATGGAACATCCCAAGCACAAGAAGAGTTGCAGTGAGCCTGTACAACGAGCTAGCGTAAGTCCCTGCATTTCGCGTAAGTCCCTGCATTTCATTTAATTCGTACTGGCATTCGTGTATGATTTGTGTGCAGTGGCTGATCCACGAATTCAAGTTACCAGGGGCGAACATGTAACTTAAAAAATACGAAGGCACTTGCACTCCGGAAATCAACATAACTTGAGAAATGTGAAGCTACATGCACTTTGAAAACCAGCTAATGATCCAAAGTAGTTCAGATTATAAACACTAAATTATGCAAGCACCAAAAAACACAAAATGCAACATGGTGTACAAGGACTACAAACATGGTCTGTACCTGCTTGAATTATTCGTTCTCTGGCTGAAAATATCGAAGTGTAATTGCACGTATAACCAGTGCACAAACTCCATATCAATATATCTATCCTGCGTAAGTATGCCAATAGTTTCAAACAACATATTAGAAAAGTATTTATGCTATGTTGTCATGATACGGGGACTTTCTGGTAGATGGCCTCGACGTTTCCTCAAGCTATGAAAATGCACTATAATTTGCTTGTCATCAATGCCTGCAAATCTCTGTCTCTCTCAACATAGTAGATCATCATTAGACACTAAATCCTTCAATGAGCTTGCAAAATGCTTCCATTAGATCCCTCATTAGACACTATATGTTCATCACCAGTAGCATGTAAAATGTTTGCATCAAATCCTTCATTAGAAGTCCGTTCCTTAGACACTTCAGGCTCAAGAACAACATGAGCTTGTATGTTTGCACCGGAAACTTGATTAGATACATCAGATTCAGTCAGTTCAGTATTGATTGGGAGAGTTATAAAATAAGTAGAAATTGGTTTCATTTTCTCATAGATTCCCTACATACAAGCAGTTTTACAACACCGTCAGGTTTAACTATTGGCCAGAAATTGAAGAGTTGAATTAGATATAATCAGGGATGTGATGTACCTGCTCGTTGCGCATGCTACTCTTGCAAGCTGTGACTGTCTGTTTGCGCAAGCTTGATGCCATGCCCATGCTGCCGCCGTTGCCTCCCACGCAGGCTATACCCAGGGTTGGATCTTCATCTTCTTGTCCTTCCGTTCGCTTGAAGCCCGGCGACCGCCCTCCAACAAGGGCGCGGGGAAGTGTTGTGTCGGTCTGTCCAGCGGCGGCTAGGTTTGGAGCGAACCAGACTGGAGGCTGGAGCAAATGAATTGGGATTTTTCCTGCTGTCGATTGATATGGGAGGTGCTCGTTTGGGCCGCGAGCCTGCTATAGGGCTTGCCTTGCACTTATGTTATTGGCCCATCCAAATTGAAACATTTTTTTTTCATTTTTTACATTGCCTGCTCGTGCGTTGGGACAAACAAAACTAGCATGGGCCAACCTGGATGACTCAAACTAGGTGCACACTTTCCAGCCACCTGAGGCGGCCGCCCATACCAGCCCCTATGGTGGTGTCACCCCTTTTGCGTGTATGATTGGATAGTGAAAAATATTCCAGTAGCGCTTTTGATTTACCCACAAAATGGTTGAATTGCTTGTTTCTATGAACTGAGTTTGCCAATAATGTGAAGGATGCTAGTCTTTTCATCCTATTGTAGATTGCTTAGATCTCGATATGCCAAAAGTAATCGCATGAAATATACAGTAAAAGCCAGTGTGATGTGTTTGGCTACAACTAGTCTGACTACACGTCCTCATATAACATATCAAGGACGCACCATCTTACCAGATTAACCATTCGACTTACCCATGCAGTGTGGGAAGCAAGAAGTATTGGGACTGCGTATCCAAGCAATTGATGCCATGGACTCCTTCGTACAACCTTGTAAGCGAAAAAGAAGTTACAGTGTGCCTGTACAAAGAACTAGCGTAAGTTCAGTTACCTGCTTCTCAGAATTGTAGTTAGCCACTTATTGCAAAATTGTTCAATTACGTTGCTTGGCTTAATTTAGTTTGCTACTAATTATATAATGGCACAGCCTGTTAATCATAGTGTAGACTGCGCCTATCTATGTGTTTGGTACTTACTGTTAAGAATTACCTGTTTGCCTTAACTTAAATATCTACTTGTTTGTTTAACTGCTTTGCTGCTGCAACAGCAGGTTACAATGATGTTAATAACTACTTTTCAGTATCCAATTGAAACTCATTAATTCCTTGTTTGTTTAACTGGTTTGCTGTTATAACTCCCAGTTGAGATGTTTTCCTAACTTGAACTTTTCTGAATCCAATCGGAACTTTAATGACAAAACAGGTTAGCCCAAGATCAAAGAGCGAGGTCCCCATGGACGTTGCATCATCCCAAAGCAGTGGCACTGGCCCAATCGTGCATTATGAATTGCCGACTGCTGATGCTCTAGAGGCTAAACTAGTGGTAGAAACAGGTTCTGCTTCTGCACTTAGAGATGAAGTTGACATGTTGAGGAAGCAAATAGCACAATCACAAGAAGTACTCAAGACAACCATTAAATATTTGGTGGATTTCAAAACGAAGCAAGCTGAGACTAACCAGATTGTTAAGGTCCTGAAGGAAAAAAGGAAATTAAATTCTGACTTGGTAAATCAGGTGAAATGTTCTTTCCATAGTTGAATAACCTTTGTGTTGTCTGTTCATGTAATCAATCAAACCATTTGTTTTAGAGATCATGTAATAATTGTTTTTTGGTTTGTAATTTTATTTGAGCACAAGTCTATATTAATTGATAAGACTCGGAGACATTTCATTTGAATTGTTGTGCCAGACCTACAAATATGCCAATCGGGCTGAATGTGCATTCAGCAATAGTAGTAGTATAGATGGACCATAAGTGGCATGCATCGGAAAGGTCCAAGATGCTGGCTAAAAAAAGGATGCTGTTGTAGCCAAAAAAAATACAGCGGCCTGGCTTATGTATGTTAGTTGATATTATTGATCCATATACTCTATAAGTGTTTATATGTCTGTTAGTTATGTACATTCTTGGTTGATTGACTCGGTATTTGAATCTCGATACATCGCTTGTGTACATATCTAAATGGGAGTACACATTCTGCTGCGTGTGACATTTGAGTTGGACATGAAGTGTTCCAAATATTCGAATTCACCTTAAACTGGATTCTAGTTTCTGAATTTGAGTATCGGCATTTGTAAACCATATTCATATATGACAGTGGAATACATCTTTGTCGTCCTTTTGAAGATATATAAAAACACATAATGATTTATAAAGATTCATATAGGAATACAAAATGGATTCGAATTTAGTTGCCAGGGTAAACGTGGATGCTTATTGTCCCAAAATTCAAAAGAAGCGGCAAAATGTCCACTCCCACGTCGGCTGCCCAAAGCCAAGTGTTTGGGAGATGGAAATTACTGTCTACCCATTACACGGACAATCCATTGGGCCGATTTCCACTGCTCTAAATAGGGGTAGGTTAGTAACTTCAATTAGACGTGACACGACCGCCTCTGAGCCCATTTCGACACGGTGGGCGTCAAACATGGGCCGCAAAAATCATTTGATTCAAGATCATCCGAAAGACCTCTGTTTCTCCCTCCAGTCCCCATTCATACATGGTGGGCGGCAAAACAAACTCGACTCGGCCGAAATCGATGTAGGCAAATATTTTCAATAGGGGCAGGTTTGTAACTTCACTCAGATGTGACACAACCGCCCCACCTGTTAGCCCCGTTCATACACCGTGGGTGCCAACCATGGGCGCCAACCACCCTCTCCTCGCCCAAAATCGCTTTGGGCAAATATTGGCGAGATGCGAGATTACCGTCCTATCCCCAACCAACAAGATGTCCAAATTTCAAATGGGGGCTAAGTTCGTAACATTCCCATATTTCAGACAGGCCCGTCCCAAAAACATGGTTCCCCGTACCTCTCCCTCCATTTTCCCATTCATACACTGTCCGCGCTAAAACACCCCATCCCCACACCAGCCTCCATCCGCCACCCCATGCATCGCCGCCGTCCTCCACCACATCCATCGCCACCGTCCTCCACCATGCCGGAGCGCCTACCAAGACCGCGTCGTCCACTGCTAGAGATGGATGTTTCTCATCCATGGCGACGGACCAATAGCCTTGTATCGCGTCCTCTCGCTTCATCGGCACCGTCGTCCTCTTTGTCGGGGCCGCTCACACAACCTTCTCTTCCACCGCAACGGGACTTATCCCCCGATGAACCCATCTACCATCGCAGATCTGCTTCAACGCCACCGACAGCCATCGCACCCCTGATGCCTACAAGGCGCCGCAAGAGAGGTGGTACTTCATATCTTTTCAACTTTTTGATCTCAACTAGAAAATAGATCTTAACTTGGTTACTATACTTTCTTTTCAGCTCTTAGAATTTAGTTCTTAGTTCGAAGCAAACAATGGATGCTAAATATCATTTCTCCAGTTTGCAGCTTCAAATCTGCCATGGCACAGCAGTAATATGGTTTAATTGATCATGCTTAGGGTTTAATTGGTCATGTTGGTTCCGTGGTGGTTTCTTTAATACAAATCGGAGGGGAAACCCTCTTTTGCTAAAAAAATATGCTTAGAGTTTCCCCCTTTTATGATCAATATATGATCAGAATACGTGCTTCGTGTCATAATAACACTGCCCCACCCATCAAGCTAAACAAGCTTAGTTGTTCAAATACGAATCTGATATTATTAAAATAGAGTTGTTTAATTGGTCAGCTAAATGTTCCTAAATTAGTTTCGAAAATGCATGTTCGCCGCTCGGGTGTGTATCTCTAGAGGGTGCCCACGGTGGGCCGGCCCACCCTGGGATTTTGGGTCGTCCCAGGCCCCGATTCCCCTCTGTTCTGCTACGCGCTTCCGAGCTCTACTCGCCCCCAGCCGCCTGCCTCGCCGGCGAGTTGCCGTCCCCAAATGACATGACTCTAGGAGGAGACACCGGACTAACAGGAGGCTAGGAGCCGCTCGCCCAACATCATCACTGCTGCCCGGGCGCGCCGCCGTGCCTACCTTCCCAGTCCATTCAGGGCTCAGGCCAACCCGATTTATCCTGAGATACATCCTCAACACTCAGCAACCACTCCTCATCACCCATTTTCTAATTGATTCATTACTCATTAGGCAAGACTGTCATTAGGGTTTATTGTGTGCTCAGTGCTACCTACACTTAATGGTTCAGATGTATTTCGGTAATCTTTAGTACCTCTAAAGTTTACAGGGTTTTCAAAATTCCAGCCCTCGGAACAGAAACTTTTCATTTTAGATTGTTGGTGGTAGTGACATTGACCCAGATTACTACTGCAAGCCAGGTTTGTTGATAATCTTACTTGTCTTTCTTACTCATTCGATATAATATCCAATTATTCACGTCGATTAGTTGCAAACAATAAGTGCTAGACAAACTTCTTCATTCAGATTTTGGACGGTCTCTTACTGCAGTTACAATTCTGCATACTTTTCCTAGTAAGCTCACAAGTAAATGATTGATTCACTACATCTATGCTTGCCTTGCCATATTTGTTGTCAATATTCTTTTAGGGTGGACCACCCTATTTCTAAATACTGGAACCGTAGACATGAGTGAATAGTATTTCTCTATGTGATCTCTTCCATCATGTGTGGGTAATGAACACTGCATTGTATAAAAAGAAAGTGTCATTTCCAGCTTTTACATAAGTTTTGATCTTTTACATGGAATACAATCTGCCTACTTGCTTTGTGTCGCACTACCAACACTCCACCCTTGAAGCTAAACATTACGCCACTCATGATTGCTTAGTTTATTTGTTCAAATACGAATTTCATATGATTCTAATGTTCCTACTTCAGTTTTGAAATGTGTGCCTGCCTGTTATAGAGAGATAAGGGGTTTGTATTTCTGTGTGTGGTCTGGTCAGCACGATTGGGGAGGTGAACTTTGCATATGCAGGGGTTTATAGGGAGACACTCTCCGAGTTGAATCCGCAATGCATTCCATAGATAATATGACTACTTTTTATGTTTTCATGAATCTCAGATTCTGAACAGCATCATAATGATTATGAGCTTGCGCACATGAAAATAATAAAGCAGAACAATGTCATGGCTGTCAAACTTGGCATTAAGGGACTTAAATCAAGTCTGGATGCAATGCAATGCAAACGCTCTCCACCTACATATTCATGCTCAGAATATGATCCTAACAGTGATTCTGAGCTAGAGGGAGACCTAAGTCAATGTAGCTCCCTAGTGGAGGAGTCAGAGGAAGATGCCCTATCTTATTCACCCATCAAGGTACTTGCTCTAACTTTCCAAGGTTACATTGCTCGCACATATCTTGCAACTGATGCTTTGCATTGCTTTTACTTTGTTGAACTACCATTAGCTTAGTTTACACATCGTGTATGTGAATACGCCCTGCCTATCCATTTTCAGTACATATTCCATCTATCATCATACCATATTTATCCATTCAAATGTTGTTCTTGTGTATTAGACGTTCAAAAGGAAGAGGGCGATTGCTGATTGTGGAGGAGCACAAGCAAAGTATTTGGAGAAGGTAGTGGCACCTGATAAATCAAATAGCCCATTAGGTGTAGTTGCAACATCACCTGACCCACAAAATACCCAACTCTAGCAGACTCTAGCCCTACTACACTGGTCATTTCTGATGCCCCAACTCAGCAGACCCCAACTGCAGCAAACAGTATGATTATGCCATTTGACATAGCACCAGTTGTACGACACAAAACCCCCATTCCAGCAAAGAGTACACCAAATCCAGTTGCCAAATCCCTTTTCGAACCAGAGAGAGCCCCAATTGCAGCAAATAGGACCCATGTTCCATTTCCTCCCAGTTTAGAAGACGAAGCTTATGTTGTTGTCAGGAACTTTGTGCGCATCTTTCCTTCATGGAAAGATTATACCGCAGACACAGAACAATTTCCAGTCTTCCTCCGCAACACACGCGTAAGTAATGTACTAATGTTATTCATGGTCATTACTGCATATGTTTCTACTGACAGAAGACACAAGATTTCATTCTTTCAAATAGGCGAGGAGCAAACTGGATTGTGATGACGAGCAAGGGTTGGTTGCGCTTTTCAAGCACTCATTGATGAAGTATCGTTCCTACCTGAGGCAAGCGCACTTCGATGGCAAGCCTCTGAACGAAATTTCTGTAAAGTCTCCGGTGCTACATTTATCCGACGGTGACTGGAATAATCTTGTTACACATTGGTCTCGGCTGCAGCGTAAGTTACTGTCTATGATATCACATCACAATTTCAACTACATTTCTGCATTTGCCTTAATGTCTCACTTGTACAAAAACTGTTAGCATAAGAACATTCGTTCTCAAGGGACCACAAAATCTCGCAACTATACTGCACACTGCATTGCTCTTGTGAGTACCTCTTGCCCTGTATGTGAAGGAAATATGCCCTAGAGGCAATAATAAAGTTATTATTTATTTCCTTATATCATGATAAGATTTTATTATTCATGCTAGAATTGTATTAACCGGAAACATAATACATGTGTGAATACATAGACAAACAGTATGTCACTAGTATGCCTCTACTTGACTAGCTCGTTGAATCAAAGATGGTTAAGTTTCCTAGCCATAGACATGAGTTTTCATTTGATTAATGGGATCACATCATTGGAGAATGATGTGATTGACTTGACCCATTCCGTTAGCATAGCACTTGATCGCTTAGTTTGTTGCTATTGCTTTCTTCATGACTTATACATGTTCCTATGACTATGAGATTATGCAACTCCCGTTTACCGGAGGAACACTTTGTGTGCTACCAAACGTCACAACGTAACTGGGTGATTATAAAGGTGCTCTACAGGTGTCTCCTAAGGTACTTGTTGGGTTGGCGTATTTCGAGATTAGGATTTGTCACTCCGATTGTCGGAGAGGTATCTCTGGGCCCACTCGGTAATGCACATCACTATAAGCCTTGCAAGCATTGCAACTAATGAGTTAGTTGTGGGATGATCTGTTACGGAACGAGCAAAGAGACTTGCCGGTAACGAGATTGAACTAGGTATTGAGATACCGACGATCGAATCTCGGGCAAGTAACATACCGATGACAAAGGGAACACCGTATGTTGTTATGCGGTCTGACCGATAAAGATCTTCATAGAATATGTAGGAGCCAATATGAGCATCCAGGTTCCGCTATTGGTTATTGACCGGAGACGTGTCTCGGCCATGTCTACATAGTTCTCGAACCCGTAGGGTCCGCACGCTTAAAGTTCGGTGACGATCGTAATAAGAGTTTTTGTGTTTTGATGTACCGAAGGTTGTTCGAAGTCTCGGATGAGATCGGGGACATGACGAGGAGTCTCGAAATGGTCGAGACGTAAAGATTGATATATTGGATGACTATGTTTGGACATCGGAAGGGTTTCGAGTGGTTCAGGCATTTTTCCGGAGTACCGGGAGGTTACCGGAACCCCCGGGGAGAAGTTATGGGCCTTATGGGCCATAAGAAGGATGCACACCAGCCCACAAGGGGCTAGTGCGCCCCCTTTGGGCAGGAGGCCTAATTGGAGAAGGTTTGGGGGGGGGGGGTGCGCCCCCTTTCCTTCTCTCCTACTCCTCCTTCCCTTCCTCTCCTACTCCAACTAGGGAAGGGGGAATCCTACTCCCGGTAGGAGTAGGATTCCTCCAGGGCGCGCCATAGGAGCCGGCCCTCTCCCCCTCCTCCACTCCTTTATATACGGGGGTGGGGGCACCCCATAGACACACAAGTTGATCTTCGTGATCGTTCCTTAGCCGTGTGCGGTGCCCCCTTCCACCATATTCCACCTCGGTCATATCGTAGCGGTGCTTAGGCGAAGCCCTGTGTCGGTAGAACATCATCATCATCATCATGCCATCGTGCTGACGAAACTCTCCCTCAACACTTTGCTGGATCGGAGCTCGAGGGACGTCACCGAGTTGAACGTGTGCAGAACTCGGAGGTGCCGTACGTTCGGTACTTGGATCGGTCGGATCGGGAAGACGTACGACTACTTCCTCTATGTTGTGTCAACGCTTCCGTTGCCGGTCTACGAGGGTATGTAGACAACACTCTCCCTTCTCGTTGCTATGCATCACCATGATCTTGCGTGTGCGTAGGAATTTTTTTAAATTACTACGTTCCCCAACAGTGGCATCAGAGCCTAGGTTTTATGCGTTGATGTTATGCACGAGTAGAACACAAGTGAGTTGTGGGCGATATAAGTCATACTGCTTACCAGCATGTCATACTTTGGTTCGGCGGTATTGTTGGATGAACCGGCCCGGACCGACATTACGCGTACGCTTACGCGAGACTGGTTCTACCGACGTGCTTTGCACACAGGTGGCTGGCGGGTGTCAGTTTCTCCAACTTTAGTTGAACCAAGTGTGGCTACGCCCGGTCCTTGCGAAGGTTAAAACAGCACCAACTTGACAAACTATCGTTGTGGTTTTGATGCGTAGGTAAGAACAGTTCTTGCACAGCCCGTAGCAGCCATGTAAAACTTGCAACAACAAAGTAGAGGACGTCTAACTTGTTTTTGCAGGGCATGTTGTGATGTGATATGGTCAAGACGTGATGAGATATAAGTTGTTGTATGAGATGATCATGTTTTGTTGAAGTTATCGGCAACTGGCAAAAGCCTTATGGTTATCTCTTTATTTCATAAGATGCAAGCGCCAAATAATTGCTTTACTTTATCGCTATGTGATAGAAATAGTTGCAAGAGCAATTGTTGGCAAGAGAACCATGTGACGACACATTGATATAGATAAAGATGATGGAGATCATGGTGTCATGCCGGTGACGATGGAGATCATGACGATGCTTTGGAGATGGAGATCAAAGGCACAAGATGATGATGGCCATATCATGTCACATATTATGATTGCATGTGATGTTTATCTTTTATACATCTTATTTTGCTTAGTTCGGCGGTAGCTTTATAAGATAATCCCTCACTAAATTATCAAGGTATAAGTGTTCTCCCTGAGTATGCACCGTTGCGAAAGTTCTTCATGTTGAGACACCACGTGATGATCGGGTGTGATAGGCTCTACGTTCAAATACAACGGGTGCAAAACAGTTGCACACGCGGAATACTCAGGTTAAACTTGACGAGCCTAGCATATAACAGATATGGCCTCGGAACACGGAGACCGAAAGGTCGAGCGTGAATCATATAGTAGATATGATCAACATAGTGATGTTCACCATTGAAACTACTCCATCTCACATGATGATCGGACATGGTTTAGTTGATATGGATCACGTGATAACTTAGAAGATTAGAGGGATGTCTATCTAAGTGGGAGTTCTTAAGTAATATGATTAATTGAACTTTAATTTATCATGAACTTAGTCCTGGTAGTATTAGCATATCTATGGTGTAGATCAATAGCTCGCGATATTGCTCCCCGTTTAATTTTTCTATGTTCCTAGAGAAAACTAAGTTGAAAAATGTTAGTAGCAATGATGCGGATTGGATCCGTGATCTGAGGATTATCCTCATTGCTGCACAGAAGAATTATGTCCTTGATGCACCGCTAGGTGACAGACCTATTGCAGGAGCAGATGCAGACGTTCTGAACATTTGGCTAGCTCAATATGATGACTACTTGATAGTTTAGTGCAGCATGCTTAACGTCTTAGAATCGGGACTTCAAAGACGTTTTGAACGTGGAACATATGAGATGTTCCAGGAGTTGAAGTTAATATTTCAAGCAAATACCCGTGTTGAGAGATATGAAGCCTCCAACAAGTTCTATAGCTAAAAATGGAGGAGAATAGCTCAAGGAGTGAGCATGTGCTCAGATTGTCTGGGTACTACAATCGCTTGAATCAAGTGGGAGTTAATCTTCCAGATAAAATAGTGATTGACAGAATTCTCTAGTCACCATCACCAAGTTAGTAGAACTTCGTGATGAACTATAATATGCAAGGGATAACGGAAACGATTCCCAAGCTCTTCGTGATGATGAAATCGACGAAGGTAGAAATCAAGAAAATCATCAAGTGTTGATGGTAAACAAAACCACTAGTTTCAAGTAAAGGGACAAACGGAAGAAAGGGGAACTTCAAGAAGAACGGCAAGCAAGTTGCTGCTCAAGTGAAAAACCCAAGTCTGGACCTAAGCCTGAAACTGAGTGCTTCTACTGCAAAGGGACTGGTAACTGGAAGCGGAACTACCCCAAGTAATTGGCGGATAAGAAGGATGGCGAAGTGAACATATGTATATTTGATATACATGTTATTGATGTGTACTTTACTAGTGTTTATGGCAACCCCTCAGTATTTGATACTAGTTCAGTTGCTAAGAATAGTAACTCGAAACGGGAGTTGCAGAATGAACAGAGACTAGTTAAGGGTGAAGTGACGATGTGTATTGGAAGTGGTTCCAAGATTGATATGATCATCATCGCACACTCCCCATACTTTCGGGATTAGTGTTGAACCTAAAATAAATGTTACTTAGTGTTTGCGTTGAGCATGAATATGATTGGATCATGTTTATTGCAATACGGTTATTCATGTAAAGTAGAGAATAATTGTTGTTCTGTTTACATGAATAAACCTTCTATGGTCATACACCCAATGAAAATGGTTTGTTGGATCTCGATCGTAGTGATACACATTTTCATAATATTGAAGCCAAAAAATGCAAAGTTAATAATGATAGTGCAACTTATTTGTGGCACTGACGTTTAGGTCATATTGTTGTAAAGCACATGAAGAAAATCCATGCTGATGGACTTTTGGAATCACTTGATTATGAATCAGTTGATGCTTGCGAACCATGCATCATGGGCAAGATGACTAAGACTCCGTTTTCCGGAACAACGGAGCGAGCAACAAATTTGTTGGAAATCATACATACTGATGTATGTGGTCCGATGAATATTGAGGCTTGCGACAGGTATCATTATTTTCTGATCTTCACAGATGATTTGAGCAGATATGAGTATATCTACTTGATGAAACACAGGTCTAAAATATTTGAAAAGTTCAAAGAATTTCAGAGTGAAGTGGAGAATCATCGTAACAAAAACAAAAGTTTCTACGATATGATCGTGGAAGTAAAATATTTGAAGTTACGAGTTTGGCCTTCAGTTAAAACAATGTGAAATAGTTTCACTACTGTCGGTGTACTAGAGTAGGGGTACCCTAGTATCCCGAACTTGTGCACGGGCAGTCGCAGCATCCCGCGGCAAGCCTTGCCGGGTGACCGCCAAGGTCCTCCATGGTTCCTTTGGAGCCATTCAAGGACAAAGTATCCAAGCCAAGGAGACAAGACCCCGGCAAGAGGAGCTTGCCGGGAAGGCCAACCAAGGCATCTCAAGGAACTTGCCGCGACGCGCCACGCGTCCCGGCAAGGCCCGGTGAGCGACAAGCTCCCGGACGCGACAAGACAACGACCGCGGCAAGGCGCTTGCCGCGGCAAGCCACCACTCTGTGTCCGCGCTCCAGCACATCCACCGACGTGTCGCTCTGGGACCCTTCGAGGCATACGTGGCAAGCGGCGCTGACAAGATTGCCATCGTGGCGAGCGGTGGCGTCCCTGACAGTCCCTTTTGCACTATTTGAGCGACGCAGACAGGCATTTAATGCCTTTGTCCCCTGCCGTCAGGGTTAGGTATGATACACTGTAGCAGGTAGCTGTACCAACTGCAACACCTTTCCATTTTTACCCTTGTCTACGTTGCCACCTGTCGGTGACCCCTTGAGCATATAAAAGGAGGCCCATGCGCAACGTAGAGAAAAAGGGTTGGAGGAGGGAGAAAAAGAACACTCACGCTCGGTCTCGTTAGCTACTGGGGTGTACTGTAGCACTCCGCGCTCCCGAGCAAGAACTCAATACAAACCACAAAGCAGGAGTAGGGTTTTACGCATCCGTGCGGCCCGAACCTTGGTAAACTGCTCGTGTGCTTCGCCTCGATCCGCTCTTAGTGCGACCCTCGCCCCCGCCGAACCGAAAGGGACTCGGTCCGCCGGTCCCATAGGTGCTCGTGGATTAGTACCCCGACATCTTTGGCGCGCCAGGTAGGGGTGTCGAGGTTCTGTGAACCAGATCCGGCATTCACACGAGCTAGATCTTCATCATCTTCATCGACATGCCGCCGAAGAAGAAGGTTTCGGAGGCGGCTGCTCCGTCCGCGCCGAACCCACCACCGCCGGAGCAAACGGCTGATGGGGCAGACGCCGGCGGAAGAACGGGCGTCGACGAGGGAGCTCACGGTGCTGCCAGGTCTAAGGACAAGGCTGCGCTGCCCATCGGCGGCGTAGCCGGCTCCCACAATGACCGAGCGCACTCCAAGACCTCAGTGTCCGTACATGCACCGCGCCCATCTCAGGAGGCGCGGGACCGGCAGCGTCATGGTACTCACGGTACCATGCGTTTGCTGGACCAAGATCGAGCTGGTGGATCTCGGAGTGCTCAAGACCAGCATGCACGCCAACATGCTGGCATGAGCGAGGCACGGTCGCCTGGACGGGATACTGCTCCTTCTAACATAGTTAGAAGTCCGAGCATATCCCGCTCCTCGCACCGTTCGCCACTGCCACCCACCACTACAGCAGAAGCTTTGGCGCGAGCTCAACTGCTCCTGGACTACCCTCCAACGGCAGACAAGATCGACAACTGGAGGGCCACCATTCAGAGTCTCATCGGCTTCGCCAACGGCGACACTCAACGGCAGCCGAGCATGTCGCAGCCGCGGCAAGTCAGCCAGGCACGAGCCGGTGGCGACAAGACCGGTGGTGGCGACAAGATCTCTGCCCCGAAGGCCAAGATCGCCGACTCGCCGGATCCACCTCGACAGCGACTCCACCGCGTCATCAGATCCACGAGCTCGTCGCGATTAGCGCCAAGTTCTTCACGAACGACAGCAAGAACACGCTCGTACTCGCATCAAGCGCCGAAGAGAAGCGCGGCGTCAATCAGACCAGCGCGCTGGGCCCTCTGTCGACATGCATGCACCAGGGGAACCAGGCGACTTGCTGTACGCGGTAGGTTGCCCTGCGTTTACTCATGAGCTGTGGCAAGTCCAGTGGCCCAGCAAGAAGAATTTCAAGCCAGACGTACCCGAGAAGTACGACGGCAAGTCGCATCCGTCGGAGTTCCTCAGCATCTACACCATCGTGGTGCAGGCTGCCGGGAGGCGGGACGACAAGATCCTTGCCAACTACTTCCCGCTGGTGCTCAAGCCCAACGTCAGGTCCTGGCTCATGCACTTACCGGACAACTCCATATCCTCCTGGGCAGACCTATGCCATCAGTTTGTCGGCGCCTTTACAGGCGGCCACAAACCTCATGGCCAAGAGAGTGACCTTCATCTGCTCGCCCAGAAGGAAGGAGAGCCCCTGCGCAAGTACATTCAGAGATTCAGCCGTGTACAGCACAACATCCCAGATGTCCACCCTGCCGCGGTCATCAGCGTGTTCCATCAGAACGTGCGTAACCGCATGATGCGGGAGGAGATGGCGATGTGCAAGATCAGAGACGTCAGTGAGCTGTATGCCCTGGCCGACAAGTGTGCAGGTGCTGAGGAAGGGAGGAAACTCCCTGGAGAGAATACAGGAGCAGGAAGATCTGACAGCGAGGATGCTGCCCCGGCAAAGAAAAACCGGCGGCGGAACAACAGGAAGAAGAAAGGCGAAGATGTGCTAGTCATTGAGCAGTCCGGCAACGGAGGTGGCCCCAAGAAAGCTAAAGCTGGTAGCTCCGCCAAGGAGATTGCCGCATGCACCAACTGCCAGGCTGTGGCGGTCGCTGACAAGCAGGACGGCACCGACAAGCAGTACTGCAAGATCCACCGCACCAAGGGCCATGACCTCCAGAGCTGCAAGAAGGTCGAGCAGCTTGTCCAGCAGCAAAAGGCTGAATACGAGCGACGCGACAAGGAGAGGGCCCAAGGAGGCGCTGGAGAATCCGGAAAGAAGCGCGCCGGCCGGGGAGGACGCCGCGGCAAGGCCAAGCAGCGGCAAGGAGACAGACCTCCCCGCGGCCGTGACAAGGATGAAGATGACGAAGACGACGAAGACATGGATGATGTCGAGACCAGTGAGCAGGAGTTCCAGAAAGCCACAGAGGTCTTGTGCGTTGACGGCGGTGCTTCTCTGCATACTTCGCACCGCCAACTCAAGCAGTGGGTGCGGGAAGTCAATGCGGCGGAACCACCTGTCGAGTCACGCAAGCTTCTGAAATGGTCCAGCACGCCTATCATCTTTGATATTGAGGACCACCCTGATCGCACAACTGCGGTCGGGTGCTTGCCGATGTTGGTTTCACCAACTATCCGCAACCTCAAGGTCACTAAGATGCTAGTTTACGGTGGGGCCGGCTTGAACCTGATCTCCTCCGCTGTACTCCAGAAACTCCAGATCCCTGACAGCGAGCTTGAAGAGACCGGC
The DNA here is from genome assembly GCF_003073215.2 of Triticum urartu. Taxonomy (NCBI): domain Eukaryota; kingdom Viridiplantae; phylum Streptophyta; class Magnoliopsida; order Poales; family Poaceae; genus Triticum; species Triticum urartu. Next base: position 452,965,724 of record NC_053024.1, on the reverse strand, counting down.
ACATTCCAAGGAATCAATCCGGGGAGGAGCAAGCCGAAGGGGAAGGTCACTTTGCCAGTAACATTTGGCAGCGAGTTGAACTTCAGGACTGAGAGGGTCACTTTTGACGTTGCCGATTTTCCATTGCCTTACAATGGGATACTAGGCCGTCCAGCACTCGCCAAGTTCATGGCAGCCTCTCACTACGCATACAACATGCTGAAGATGCCAGGCCCGATAAGCGTCATCTCTGTCCCTGGCGACAAGAAGGATGCTCTTATCTGTGCCGACAAGATCTACCGGGAAGCGGCAGCCGCAACAGATCGCAAGTCACCTGCCGTTGAAGCTCCCGGGGGAAGAAGAAGACCAAGTCCGGCAAGAGTTCTGATGCCCACTCCGGCAAGCGCACCTCTTCGGAGTGCTGCGCTGCCGTCGAGGACGCACCATCGAGCTCCACCGGCAAGTGTAAGAAGACAATGGCAGCTCCGCCAGAGACCAAGAAGGTGTCCGCCAAGGAGGACGGCACTGGTGGTACCTTCACCATCAGTGCCACTCTTGACCCTAAATAGGAAAGCGCGCTCATTGCTTTCCTGCGGGCGAACGTCGACGTGTTTGCGTGGCAACCGTCTGACATCCCCGGTGTTCCCAGGAAAGTAATTGAGCACCATCTTGCCGTTTGTCCTCATGCGCGGCCCGTCAAGCAGAAGGTCAGGAAGCAAGCAGTGGAGCGCCAAGAATTCATCGCAGAAGAGATCAAGAAGTTGGAAGCAGCAGGCCTTGTCAGAGGAGTGCTCCATCCTACGTGGTTGGCCAATCCTGTAGTCGTGCGCAAGGCGAACGGGAAATGGAGACTTTGTATCGACTTTACCGATGTTAACAAAGCTTGTCCCAAAGACCCATTTCCTTTGCCGCGCATTGACCAGATTGTTGACTCCACGGCCGGATGTGACTTGCTTTCATTTCTTGACGCATACTCAGGATACCATCAGATCTTCATGGCAGAAGAGGATGAGGAGAAGACCGCATTCATCACTCCATGTGGCACGTACTGTTTCATACGGATGCCTTTCGGTTTGAAAAATGCTGGTTCAACATTTGCAAGGGTAGTCCATGTCGCTCTTGAGCCACAAATACACAGAAATGTGGAAGCCTACATGGATAACATAGTGGTCAAGAGCAAGGACAAGGCAACTCTGATTCAAGATTTAGACGAGACCTTTGCAAATCTGTGCAAGATCAGCCTCAAGCTTAACCCCGAGAAGTGTGTGTTTGGAGTCCCCTCCGGCAAGCTTCTCGGGTTCTTCGTGTCTCAGCGGGGAATCGAAGCCAATCCCGACAAGATCAAGGCCATTGAGCAGATTGAAGCACCAAAGCGCGTCAAGGATGTACAAAGACTTGCCGGTTGCGTGGCTGCTCTCAGCAGGTTTATCTCTAGGTCTGCTGAGCGCGCCCTACCGTTTTTCAAAATATTGAAAAAGGCAGGTCCAATGAAATGGACTCCGGAAGCGGAGGCTGCGCTGCAAGACTTGAACAGATACCTGTCCTCCACTCCAACAATTGTCGCACCTAAGCCACAAGAGAAGTTGATGTTGTATATAGCGGCAACCAATCAAGTGGTTAGTGCTGCGTTAGTAGCAGAGAGGGAGGCAGATGACGAGCCAGCAACCACGGCAGGCGCATCCAGCGACAAGCAGGGGGCTTCCCCGACAAGCTCTGGTCCCGACAAGGATGGATCTGCGCAGACACGCGAGGAGATACAGAAGAGAATGGTACAGCGCCCAGTTTACTTTGTCAGTTCCCTTCTGCAGGGGGCTAGGTCAAGGTACTCTGGCATGCAGAAATTGCTTTTCGGCCTTCTCATGGCCTCGAGAAAGCTGCGCCATTACTTCCAAGCACATGAGATCACAGTTGTCACTCGTTTTCCGCTGAAGAGGATACTACAGAATCCAGAAGCGACAGGCAGGATTGTTGAGTGGGCACTGGAACTGTCAAGCTTTGGCCTCAAGTTTGAGAGTACTTCAACTATCCAAAGCAGAGCATTGGCAGAATTCATAGCAGAATGGACGCCAACATCAGATGAAGAAATTCTAGAAACGAGCATCCCCGTCGAGGAAGCAAGCAAAGAGTGGCTGATGTACTTTGATGGTGCCTTTTCGCTGCAAGGCGCCGGCGCTGGCGTGCTGCTTGTCGCACCCACCGGAGAGCACCTCAAGTATGTAGTCCAGATGCACTTTCCCAAGGAGCAAGCAACAAACAATAATGCAGAGTATGAAGGCTTGCTTGCCGGTCTTAGGATCGCGGCAGACCTTGGGATCAAGAAGCTCATTGTCAGGGGTGACTCGCAGCTTGTCGTCCGCCAAGTGAACAAGAGCTATCAGAGTCCGTTGATGGAAGCCTACGTCGACGAAGTGATAAAGCTAGAAGAGCACTTTGACGGCCTACAGATGGAGCATGTTCCAAGAGCTCAGAACGCCATTGCCGATGGCCTATCAAAGTGCGCCGCACTTAAGTTACCTGTGGAACCAGGGATATTTGTGCTCAAGCTGACTCAACCATCTGTAACGCCATCAACTGGACAGAGCAAGAAGAGGAAGTTGATTTCTGGTGACTATTTTCTGGCAGAGCTTCCTGAAGCCGCCGCCAAGAGGGTCCCCAAGATCAACGCCAACAGCGCTGAGGAGCAGTCTGCTCCGGCAAGCCCTAGGGTTTGTTCCGTTGAAGCACAAACTCGCGACAAGTTTTGCTCCGGCAAGCTTGCCGGGGAACGTCAAGCTCTGGCAGAGCCGCAGGTTCTCGCCGTAGAAGTGGATGCTCCCGCAGCGGCAGATTTGCCTTTAGTCCTTGTTGTCGAGCCACAAGCTCCAGCGTGGACACAACAGATTGTCCGTTTCCTTCAGACAGGAGAACTTCCCGAAGAGTAAGAAGAAGCGGAAAGAGTAGCCTGGCAGTCAAGTATGTACCAGTTTGTCGACAACACACTGTACAGAAGAAGACTCAACGGTGTGAAATTGAAGTGTATTCACCGGGAAGACGGACAAAAGCTGTTGGCAGAGATACATGGAGGCATATGTGGTCACCACATTGGCGCAAGAGCACTTGCCGGCAAAGCATTCTGGCAAGGTTTCTTTTGGCCGACAGCCCTCCAGGATGCAACTGCACAAGTAACCAAGTGTGAAGCGTGCCAGTTCCATTCCAAGCAGATACACCAACCAGCTCAAGCTCTCCAGACGATCCCTTTATCCTGGCCATTTTCGGTCTGGGGGCTCGACATTCTCGGCCCCTTTCCCCGAGCAGTCGGGGGCTTTGAGTACTTGTACGTTGCAATCGACAAGTTCACAAAGTGGCCAGAAGTGGAAGCAGTGAGGAAGGTGACAGCACAGTCAGCAGTCAAGTTCTTCAGGTCGATTGTTTGCCGCTTCGGGATCCGTAACAGGATAATCACCGACAACGGTACGCAATTCAAGAGCCGCACCTTCATGCAGTACGTCCAAGATCTTGGCGCCAAGGTCTTCTTCGCTTCTGTTGCTCATCCGAGAAGCAACGGTCAAGCGGAGAGGGCAAATGCTAAAGTGCTGCATGGGCTCAAGACCAGGACTTTCGACAGGCTGCACAAGTGCGGAAGAAACTGGATTGAGGAGCTGCCGGTGGTTCTTTGGTCGATCAGGACGACGCCAAATCGAGCCACTGGCCAGACACCTTTCGCTCTAGTCTATGGAGCAGAGGCAGTTCTCCCCACGGAACTCGTATACGGGTCACCTCGAGTGCTCGCTTATGATGAGCTTGAGCAAGAGCAGCTGCGACAAGATGACGCGCTGCTCCTTGAGGAAGACCGTCTTCAGGCTGTTGTACGAGCTGCTTGCTACCAGCAAGCTTTGCGCCGCTACCATAGCCGCAAAGTTAACACCAGAAGTCTTGAGGAAGGCGACCTTGTTCTTCGGCGTGTTCAGTCCGCCAAGAATTCCAACAAGTTGACGCCGAAGTGGGAAGGCCCTTACCGGGTGAAACGAGTCACTAGGCCTGGCGCTGTCTGCCTTGAGACCGAAGATGCCATTCCGGTGAGCAACTCCTGGAACATTGGGCATCTTCGTAAGTTTTACCCGTAAGGCGCGGTTGCCGGAACCCGTTCCGGCAACCACCTTTTGTACAAGTCTTGCCGCTGTTGCATGTAATCCTTTGTACAAAGCCGGGCGCAGACCCCGTGCATAAAGCTCATGTGCTCTGCACACCTTGTCAATTTCATGCTTTCTATTTTTTGCATATGTGACCTGACACTTTGTGCAGCACCTACTCCCCGGTAAGCAATAACGAGCCGTAAGGCTCCATATCTTTATTTTCTCCTCTTTCTTTTTTATCAAGGAAAGGAAGGTTCCCTCGCCCACAAGTTTGCCGGGGGGGAAAGGAGAAGATAATGGTATGGACCAGGCGTCGTTCAAGAAAGTTTCGCCTTACCGGGAAGCAAACAACAGAAAAGCTAAGTTGCCAAAGTTTGAGCAATCAGATTTTTAAAATTTTTAAGTTATCTCCCTTGAACGACCGCACTTTGTATGGAAAACCTGTGCACGGAGGAACCAACTCGTAGCTAGTTGCGCCCTTACTTTGTTTCGAGTCCGCTCAACAACTTAAGTGAGCTGCGACTAGTTGCGACAAGGTTTCTTGTCGGTAGCGGCACCGCCAGCAGGCTGCTGACGTCCCGCACTCAGCGCTCGTGGCTAAGGTGCCTGCACCGGCAAGTTCCCTAAAAGCGTAGGGCAAAAACATACAAAGGGAGGAATCAAGTAAAGGGAATAACATTGCAATCATTACCCGGAATAGAGTTATATTACAAGGTAGCTTGTCGCGGCTCTAACAGATTGTTCTCATAACATGACCAGCAGCGACAAGAAAAGAAGAAAACGGGCGGCCTAGTCTACGCGATCGCCCTCAATCCTCTTGATCCCGCTCACCTTATCCACAATGGGTGCGACAAGGGTCTTGAGCGCCTCCAGATCAGCATCCGGCGGCAGGGTCTTGAGGACGTTGGTGAGGTTGAGGCCCGGGTTGCGGAAGGCCACCTTCACCAACACCTTTTGAAGAGCTCCCGCGCAGATCTTGCGCGACTCGTCGGCCAGCTGCTTTGGGATCTTCTCCCGGAGCCGCTGGAGGGCCGTCGCCACGCCTTTGAAGAACAAGGTGAGCTTGGCGCTGGGTTGGAGGTTCTCATCAGAGGGATACCCGAGATCCTCCAACCCCAGCTGCGCCAGCTCCCTGTCGATATCTGCGGCAGCATTCACGAGACCCTCCGTCCAGTGCTCCACTTTCTCCAGCGTCTTGGTCAAAGTGGTCAGCTTCAACTCAAGATCTGCGTTGGAGTCCTTGGCGGGGCTAAGCTCTTTGCCCTTCTCGGCAAGATGAACCTGCAGCTCTGAGTTGCTGTGGGCATCCTTCTCCCGCTCACGCTTGAGCGCGGCAAGCTCTTCACCACTCGCCTTGAGATCGGCCTCCAGCTGCGCCACCTTCGTCTCCAGCTCCTTCTTGGCGGCCTCGGCAACTGCGGCAGCATCCTCTGCTTGCTTAAGGGCTCCGCCGAATTTTTGCTCACGCGCGACAAGCTCCTCCTCGTGGCTGTCGAGGTTAACTTTCCGCTGCACCAGCTCGCCCTCCTGCGCAGACAGCTTCTCAGCGGCAAGCCGCTGTTGCTCTTCGACTTCAGCCCTCTCGAGGAGGAAGGCCTTCTGCTCCTCGGTGAGTTGCGCCCGCTCCTCTGCCAGGGACCGGAGAGCTTCCTGGTTGAAACCCCGGAGCTCCTCCGCGCGCTTCTCGATGTCCGCTCCCGCCTTCGCGACAAGCGCCTCGCGGGATTCCAGCTTGGCTTGCCGCGCGCGGTAGAGCGACAACAGCTTCCGCAGCAGCCGCTCCTCCTCAGGCTCGCTGCCGCTGCTACTCGGCGCGTCAACCAGCGTCAGCCCAGCGGAGGCGAGCAGCTCTCCGTCGAAGCTCTCTCCTTCGACCGGCGCCCTGGAGCTTGACGCCCAGGGGAGGCTGATGAAGACGCCATTGCCGGCCTTCAAGTAGACGCCTGGCTGGGGCTCTTCGGAGCCTGACGCTGCGGCAGCGGCGGAGGGATCGGCGGTCGGCGTAGCGCCGGGCGCTCCTGCGGCCTCAAGGCCGTCAGTGCGATTGCCAGACCCCCCGCCTGCTTCTGCGGCGGCAGCTTTGGCGGCCTCTGCGCCGGCGGGATCGTCAGCCCCGGCTGCTTCTTCAGTGGCAGTGGCGAAGTCGGCAGCAACCTCGATCTCCATCGGCTCCATAGCAGATGGGTCTGATGGCTGGAAAAGTGAGAAAAGTCAAGCAAATACCCCAAAAGAAGAAGAACCCAAGGGAAGCTTTGAAGAGAAGATTACCTGTACTGGGTTCGGCAGTCGTAGTCTCCGCCGCCGGGGGGACGCTGATACTCTCCCTTGCCGGAGGACTCTCCCATGGCATTTCGGGGGCGGCCTCCGGGCGCTCCTGGTGGGGCTTCTCTGCTCCTACACAAACCAACAGTCAGATGTTAGCAAAGAAAGAGTACCCATGCGCGCCTAACAGCGGAAAGCAAACCATATACTTACGCTGGGGGCTGCTCTGGAGAACAGTTGTCGGGTCCGGCAAGGTTGTCTCGGACGCACCCCCTGCTGTCGCGGTGGGTTCGTCCTCGATGACAATCACCGGGACCTTGGCTCTCTTCGCTGCTCTCTGGGCCAGAGTCCTAAAAAGGAACAAGTTCAGAGTAAAGCAAATGAGATACAAGACAAAACAGCAAGAATTGAAGAACTACAAGTACAACAAGAGAATCTTACTCTTCTTCTTCCTCGTCGGAGCTGAACGCGGAGAAGTCGAAGTCCGGCTCACGTCCGGCGCGAGGAGGCGGAGGAGTAGTTTCCCTTGGCCGCTTGGCGGGAACAGTGGCGGTGGTTTGAGACGACCCCGCTCCGGCTGCCGCCATGGCGTGAGAAGCGGCAGGAGCAGAAGCGGTGGTCCGGGTGGACCCGGCTCCAGTTGCCGCAGCAGTGTGAGGTGCTCCCGCAGCAACAGTGCTTGCCGCGGTGGAGCGTGTCGCGCGGCACGGCGACTGTTCACTCGCCCGCCGCCCCGCTACGTCCCCGGCCTTGCGGAGACGCCTTCTTGGTGGGGATGGAGGCTCTGCTTGCGGCGAGCTGTGTGAGGAAGAGGAGTTGATCTCCAACGAGCCGCTCATATCCTCGGCGGGCTCGCTGGACTCGACATCATGCCCGGCAAGCGCTTCCCCGCCGACAAGCCCCTCTCGCTCGGTACGGCTTGCCGCCTCTGCGGCCTCTGCCTCCTAGTGGCGATGCGTGTTGTCTCCGCATCTGCGGCTGCGGCTGCCACCGCCTCTTCCAGCCTAGTGGCGATGCGGCTGCCACCGCCTCTTCCAGCCTAGTGGCGATGCGTGTCGTCTCCGCATCGGTGGTGTCGCGGGTGAGGCTATTCTTTTCGTCGGAGCGGACCGGCACTTCTACCAAGCCGTCAAAGAACTCCTGCACGACGTCGTCTGCAGGCTCTTGCCAAGTTGGGACAATTCCATGCGAATCGCACAGCGGCATCATTGCACGGATGCGGTCGAGCGCGGAGTTGTTGCACAGCGGAACTACACCCTTCGGCAACCTGAACACTTCGGGATGTTGAGGGTCGTACTTGAACAGCTCCTGGAGCATCGCGTTAAGCTCCAGAATAGTGAAGTTGAAGTTGAGGCCCGGACGTAGCCTCATGATATCCGCCGCATTCTTGAATTCCCAGGCGAGTCTCCTCCATTCCTGCAGGGGGGCGATGCGGCGGCGAAGAAAATATGCGCCAACAGCGCCTACAGTGAGCCCGGCAAGCCTGAGGCGTTGGATCCGGGTGACGGCAATCTTAAGCCTATCGTCTTCCGGGGCCACGTCACTCCAATCGCTGCCGCGTGCTACTGGGGCTTGGCGCCGGGCGGTAAACGGCTGCGGGTTCTCCTCGACAATCCAGCACCAGTCTGCTCTCCATTCCTCCCACTTGCCGCGGAACTCTCCCTCCAGATAAGTGTCCTTCTTGCCGGCCCTCGAGATCCAGGCGATTCCGCCGGATAAAGGCTCTCCTCTCTCTACTCGGGGCATAAAGAAGTGGCGAAAAAGGGCTACATTGGGATAGACTCCGACAAAGTTTTCGCAGAGATGTGCGAAAACTGCCATGGTCAGAACAGCATTGGGGGTGAAGTCAAGGAGGCGGAACCCATAGGTGTTCATAATATCGCAGAAAAACTCAGAGAAGGGCGGGCAGAGCCCGCAGTAGAAGAACAAGGCGAAGAAAGGATATCCGTTTGGAGCCATTTTCCAAGCGGCGGCTGGAAGTACCTTTGTGCGCGGATGCGCTCGCGTCTCCGTCCACCAGAAGAGGTAGTAATTCTCCCTCAGCTCCCTTGCGGCGAGCTTGGGGGGGGGAGATTGCCCGCTCCTTTCGCAGCGCCGCAAGCCGCTGCGCCTCGGTCGACTTCACAACCTTCCCTTTGTTGGCTCTCGGAGCCATGGCGGAAGTGGTGGAGGAGGTCGACGGCGTTGGTGGTGCTGGTGGCGATGGGGGGCGGGGCGCTGCTCTCTTTCAGCTTTGGGAAGACGAGGGAGTGGCGGAGGTTTCCGAGATTGGAGTAGCAACCGGCGAATGGGCGAACTACCCCTATTTCCCATGCTTATAAAGAGGGAGGGGGCGAACGTTCCTCCTTTCCGAATAAAGAAACCACCCACGATCTCTCCCACGACGCCGCATTCAACGCGTGCCATTCGGGGAGGGCGCGGTGGATACGGGGAGAGATACGGCGTAACCCAGGCCGCGCGTGCCCGTGCCCTGTTTTGGGCCTGGCCCAACAGCGCTCGGCACCGTGTATGGCCCAGGCCCGGGGGCTCCTATCGGTGTACTAGAGTAGGGGTACCCTAGTATCCCGAACTTGTGCACGGGCAGTCGCAGCATCCCGCGGCAAGGCTTGCCGGGTGACCGCCAAGGTCCTCCGTGGTTCCTTTGGAGCCATTCAAGGACAAAGTATCCAAGCCAAGGAGACAAGACCCCAGCAAGAGGAGCTTGCCGGGAAGGCCAACCAAGGCATCTCAAGGAACTTGCCGCGATGCGCCACGCGTCCCGGCAAGGCCCGGTGAGCGACAAGCTCCCGGACGCGACAAGACAACGACCGCGGCAAGGCGCATGCCGCGGCAAGCCACCACTCTGTGTCTGCGCTCCAGCACATCCACCAACGTGTCTCTCTGGGACCCTTCCAGGCATACGTGGCGGGAGGCTGTGCAGCCAGCGGTGCGCGGTGGCAAGCGGCGCTGACAAGATTGCCATCGTAGCGAGCGGTGGCGTCCCTGACGGTCCCTTTTGCACTATTTGAGCGACGTAGACAGGCATTTAATGCCTTTGTCCCCTGCCGTCAGGGTTAGGTATGATACACTGTAGCAGGTAGCTGTACCAACCGCAACACCTTTCCATTTTTACCTTGTCTACGTTGCCACCTGTCGGTGACCCCTTGAGCATATAAAAGGAGGCCCATGCACAACGTAGAGAAAAAGGGTTGGAGGAGGGAGAAAGAGAACACTGATGCTCGGTCTCGTTAGCTGCTGGGGTGTACTATAGCACTCCGCGCTCCCGAGCAAGAACTCAATACAAACCACAAAGCAGGAGTAGGGTTTTACGCATCCGTGCGGCCCGAACCTGGGTAAACTGCTCGTGTGATTCGCCTCGATCCGCTCTTCGTGCGACCCTCGCCCCCGCCGAACCGAAAGGGACTCGGTCCGCCGGTCCCATAGGTGCTCGTGGATTAGTACCCCGGCAACTACTCACGCCACCTGGAACACCACAGTGTAATGGTGTGTCTGAATGTCGTAACCGTGCTTTATTAGATATGGTGCGATCTATGATGTCTCTTACCGATTACCACTATCATTTTAGGGTTATGCATTAGAGACAGCTACATTCACGTTAAATAGGGCACCATCTAAATCCATTGAGACGACACCGTATGAACTATGGTTTGGCAAGAAACCTAAGCTGTCGTTTCTTAAAGTTTGAGGTTGTAATGCTTATGTGAAAATGTTTCAACTTGATAAGCTCAAACCCAAATCAGAGAAGTGCGTCTTCATAGGATACCCAAAAGAAAATGTTGGGTAGACCTTCTATCACAGATCCAAAGGCAAGATATTCATTGCTAAGAATTGATCCTTTCTAGAGAAGGAGTTTCTCTCGAAAGAAGTGAGTGGGAGGAAACTAGAACTTGATGAGGTAACTGCACCTGCTCCCTTATTGGAAAGTAGTTCATCACAGAAATCTGTTCCTGTGACTACTACACCAATTAGTGAGGAAGCTAATGATGATGATCATGTAACTTCAGATCAACTTACTACCGAACCTCGTAGGTAAACCAGAGTGAGATCCGCACCAGACTGGTATGGTAATCCTGTTCTGGAGGTCATGTTACTTGACCATGACGAGCCTACGAACTATGAGGAAGCGATGATGAGCCCAAATTCCACGAAATGGCTTGAGGCCATGAAATCTGAGATGAGATCCATGTATGAGAACAAAGTATGGACTTTGATTGACCTGCCCATTGATCGGTGAGCCATTGAGATTAAATGGATCTTCAAGAGGAAGACGGACGCTGATAGTAGTGTTACTATCTACAAAGCTAGAATTGTCGCAAAAAGGGTTTTTGATAAGTTACAGGTGTTGACTACGATGAGAGTTTCTCACTCGTATCTATGCTTAAGTCTGTCCGAATCATGTTAGCAATTGCCGCATTTTATGAAATCTAGCAAATGGATAAACAAAACTACATTCCTTAATAGGATTTATTAAAGAAGAGTTGTATATGATGAAACAAGAAAGTTTTGTCAATCCTAAAGGTGCTAACAAAATCAAGCATCTCGGAGTTGGAATATACGCTTTGATAAGTTGATCAAAGCATATAGTTTTATACAGACTTGTGGTGAAGCCTGTATTTACAAGAAAGTGAGTGGGAGCACTACAGCATTTCTGATAAGTATATGTGAATGACATATTGTTGATCGGAGATAATGTAGAATTATTCTGCAAAGCATAAAGGAATGTTTGAAAGGAGTTTTTCAAAGAAAGACCTCGGCGAAGCTACTTACATATTGAGCATCAAGATCTATAGAGATAGATCAAGACGCTTGATAAGTTTTTCAATGAGTACATACCTTGACAAGATTTTGAAGTAGTTCAAAATGGAACAGTCAAAGGAGTTCTTGCCTGTGTTACAAGGTGTGAAATTGAGTAAGACTCAAAACCCGACCACGACAGAAGATAGAAAGAGAATGAAAGTCATTCCCTATGCCTTGGCCATAGGTCCTATAAAGTATGCCATGCTGTGTACTAGATCTATTGTATACCCTACACTGTTTTTGGCAAGGGAGTACAATAGTGATCTAGGAGTAGATCACTGGACAGCGGTCAAAATTATCCTTAGTGGAATAAGGATATGTTTCTCGATTATGGAGGTGACAAAAAGGTTCGTCGTAAAGGGTTACATTGATGCAAGTTTTGACACTAATCCAAATGACTCTAAGTCTCAATCTGGATACATATTGAAAGTGGGAGCAATTAGCTAGAGTAGCTCCGTGCAGAGCATTGTTGACATAGAAATTTGCAAAATACTTACGGATCTGAATGTGGGAGACCCGTTGACTAAACTTCTCTCACAAGCAAAACATGATCACACCTTAGTACTCTTTGGGCGTTAATCACATAGCGATCTGAACTAGATTATTGAATCTAGTAAACCCTTTGGGTGTTGGTCACATGATGATGTGAACTATGGGTGTTAATCACATGGTGATGTGAACTATTGATATTAAATCACATGGCGATGTGAACTAGATTATTGACTCTAGTGCAAGTGGGAGACTGAAGGAAATATGCCCTAGAGGCGATAATAAAGTTATTATTTATTTCCTTATATCATGATAAATTTTTATTGTTCATGCTAGAATTGTATTAACCGAAGACATAATACATGTGTGAATACATAGACAAACAGTATGTCACTAGTATGCCTCTACTTGACTAGCTCGTTGAATCAAAGATGGTTAAGTTTCCTAGCCATAGACATGAGTTGTCATTTGATTAACGGGATCACATCATTGGAGAATGTTGTGATTTACTTGACCCATTCCGTTAGCATAGCACTTGATCGTTTAGTTTGTTGCTATTGCTTTCTTCATGACTTATACATGTTCCTATGACTATGAGATTATGCAACTCCCGTTTACCGGAGGAACACTTTGTGTGCTGTGCTACTAAACGTCACAACGTAACTGGGTGATTATAAAGGTGCTCTACAGGTGTCTCCGAAGGTACTTGTTGGGTTGGCGTATTTCTAGATTAGGATTTGTCACTCCGATTGTCGAAGAGGTATCTCTGGGCCCACTCGGTAATGCACATCACTATAAGCCTTGCAAGCATTGCAACTAATGAGTTAGTTGCGGGATGATGTGTTACGGAACGAGTAAAGATACTTGCCAGTAACGAGATTGAACTAGGTATTGAGATACCGACAATCGAATCTCGGGCAAGTAACATACCGATGACAAAGGGAACAACGTATGTTGTTATGCGGTCTGACCGATAAAGATCTTCGTAGAATATGTAGGAGCCAATATGAGCATCCAGGTTCCGCTATTGGTTATTGACCAGAGACGTGTCTCGGTCATGTCTACATAGTTCTCGAACCCGTAGGGTCCGCACGCTTAAAGTTCGGTGATGATCGTAATAAGAGTTTTTGTGTTTTGATGTACCGAAGGTTTTTCGGAGTCCCGGATGAGATCAGGGACATGACGAGGAGTCTCGAAATGGTCGATACGTAAAGATTGATATATTGGATGACTATGTTTGGACATCGGAAGGGTTCCGAGTGGTTCAGGCATTTTTCTGGAGTACCGGGAGGTTACCGGAACCCCCGGGGAGAAGTTATGGGCCTTATGGGCCATAAGAAGGAAGCACACCAGCCCACAAGGGGCTGGTGCGCCCCCTTTGGGCAGGAGGTCGAATTGGAGAAGGTTTGGGGGGTGCGCCCCCCTTTCCTTCTCTCCTACTCCTCCTTCCCTTCCTCTCCTACTCCAACTAGGGAAGGGGGAATCCTACTCCCGGTAGGAGTAGGATTCCTCCAGGGCGCGCCATAGGAGTCGGCCCTCTCCCCCTCCTCCACTCCTTTATATACGGGGGTGGGGGGCACCCCATAGACACACAAGTTGATCTTCGTGATCGTTCCTTAGCCGTGTGCGGTGCCCCCTTCCACCATATTCCACCTCGGTCATATCGTAGCGGTGCTTAGGCGAAGCCCTGTGTCGGTAGAACATCATCATCGTCATCACGCCGTCGTGCTGACGAAACTCTCCCTCAACACTTTGCTGGATCGGAGCTCGAGGGACGTCACCGAGTTGAACGTGTGCAGAACTCGCAGGTGCCGTACGTTCGGTACTTGGATCGGTCGGATCGGGAAGACGTACGACTACTTCCTCTATGTTGTGTCAACGCTTCCATTGCCGGTCTACAAGGGTATGTAGACAACACTCTCCCTTCTCGTTGCTATGCATCACCATGATCTTGCGTGTGCGTAGGAATTTTTTTTAAATTACTACGTTCCCCAATAGTATGACCATACTTACTTTCATAGCTGTTTGATTATGTAGCATCATTGCACATGTTAGCCTCGTAATCGTCCATTTGGTGGACATTATAAGATCCGTATGGACTCTTACATAAATTTAGAATCAACCCAATGCTTTTGAAGAGGTTTAGCTCTGCAGTCCTCTTGTAAGGACTAAACGTGGTCTATCACTGTATTTACATTAACAGCTACTCCCTCCGTCCCATAATATAAGAACGTTTTGTACAGTACACCAGTGTTCAAAACACTCTTGTATTATGGGAAGAGGGATTGGTTCATTTTGTAGCATTCTGCATCTTATCTCCCTCACCCACCATTTACTAAAAAAGATCAGATCTATATTTAATCTTACCAACAAGTAGAATACACAGACAATGCCAGTGCAGAAGTGTAGCCCATTGCTCTTGTCAGTACATTTTGTCCTGTAACGCTTGTACCTCCAGGGATTGGTAGTTGATTATGTAGCATCAATCTGCATCTTATCTTCATTATCCTCTATCCCTTCCAGTATTATCATATCTATAATTACTCTCTACAAAATGTAGAGTACATGCAATGCTTACGAAGAAGATTCTGTGCTAAAATTCTTGAGTTATCCTTCCCCTGACATGGAGAAGGGCATTGTAAAGCTGGTGTTAACTGTTAATGTAAGTCTGTCCTTCTAAAGCCTTTATCATCAACTGTTGTTTAATTTGCTCATACTCCCTATCGTTTTCTGCTGTTTAGTTTGTTGTTTCTACCAAAATGCATGTTCGTAAGAACCATAAGTTCTAAGTTTTACTTGTAAAATCAAATTCCTTATTCATACCATGCACATTACTTAATACTCCCTATATGTATGCTTGTTTTTGTGGATCTATAATCCAGTGTGTGGTGAAGCAGCCCACGTTTGCACCTTGTCATCTCCTGTTTTATCTTACTGATGTGGCTGATGATATGAACAACATGCCATGCACATTATCCAAAATAGATACAATGATTTTCTTTGCCCTTCATCTATGCTTGTTATGTTGACATGGTAATCCAGTAGTGTGGTGAAGCTCCCTGCATTATGAACAATGCCAAATTATGCTATTGATATTTTGAACTTACTCTTTATTTTCTAATTTGAAATTGGATAGAATTGACAGAACAGTTATCATCTTTGTTTATACACGTGCAAAACTTGTCATCTCTCTGCTTTGTTTCAGGGTGATATGCCTGATGGCATGCACAAGTCTGCTGAAGGCTATGAGACAAACCCAACATATATTGCAGCAAAGAAGGCAAAACATCTTGAAGATAGCGAGACAACCCCAAAGTCTTGTCTTGATGCAGTGTTCAAGTTACTTGAGACTAATAGTCAGACAAGCTCACAGAATTCGTTGTATGAATCAGTTCGACTTCTTCACTCCCAAGTTCTAGCAGAAAGGCATTCTGCAACTCAACTTTGAATTGAAGTGCTATCTCTAAGAAAGATTGCGGAGAACACCAGTGAGAACCTCATCGCTAAATAGCTACACCTGGAAGCTATGACCGACATGCTAGGCCGGTCTCACGGCCTTGCGCAGCAGCTTGCGCAGCAGTTCCCCTGCAAGGCTAACCTTTCTTGAACTGTCTTGGAAGTGTTCTCGGTTCAGTATTATTTTGTTACGATGCTATGGTGCCCAGTTTTTGTAATCTGCTTCTTCGTTGCGCTTTATGATCACTGGTGGTGAACTTCGATGCCTAGTGGATGTAATATACCTTAAATCCTTTATTGTATAGTGTAGGTTTATTCTTAGTTACTATGCCGTAATTTCTTTATTGTATAGAGTAGGTTTGTTCTTAATTCCTACTAGTTACTGCCATCATTCGCTATCTGAAAAAAATCAGATGTAGTCGACCAGACCGAAACATTCGACTCTAACGGGCCACAATTGGGCCAGCCTGCGTCTTTCTTGGGCCCGAATGATTGGGGCCTTCACACATTGCGCCAGACCCAAACTTACACCGGCCTATATTTTAGTTGGGCCTTTTGTCAACCCAGCGCTTAGTTTGGCCTAGGTAGTGTTGGGCCATTAACAGGCTGAATATTGTACTGGCCTGTTACGGCCGAGATGAAACCACGGGCCTTTAGCAGGCCAAAATGCATGTTGGGCCTCAATTTTCACTAGTCGTCGACCGGCCTTCAGCAGGCCGAAATGTAGACCGGGCCATTTTGGGCCCAGTTAGCTCACGGGCCGTTACCAGGCCGAAACATATCTCGGGCCTTAGTTGGCCCACGGATATCATGGGCCTTTAAAAGGCCGAAAGCTTAGCACAGGCATCAACGGGCCGAATTACGGACAGGCCTTTAACAGGCCCAAAGTCACGTTGGGCTTAACTATTGCCACCTTTAGCACAGGCCGTTAGTGGGCCCAATGTCCCGTCGGACCATATATGGCCCATGGGCAGCACATGCCATTCTCAGGTTGAAAGTCACACCGGGCTGAACTGGGCCCATGTCTACATCAGGCCTCTAACAGGCAGAAAGTCACTGGGCTGTAGTTGGGCCCAAATATTCGGCGAACAATTAACGTGCAAGATCTGGCTTCAGGCCGCAAATGGGCCCAAATATTGGGCGAACAATTAACGGGCCAGATCTGGCTTCGGGCCGTAAATGGGCCCAAATATTGGGCGAACAATTAACGGGGGCCAGATCTAGCTTCGGGCCGTAAATGGGCCTTTATTAAGTAGGCCGTTATTGGGCTAGCCCACTAGTACCTGATTAAGTTCTACGGGCATTTGACTGGGCCGGCCTTTTTAACCTATATGGGCCCCTGTTGGGCCCAGCCACATGTCGACGCATCATAGGCATGTCTCCTCCAATGGACGGGCGACATCTGGCCCACTGACGAGCTGACAGGTGTTCCCTTCAGCCAATCAGAATTTTACACGTGGAAATTTCCCATTGGTCAGGGCTGTTAATGGGTTATCGGATCCAAAATCTAACCCGATAGCTTAACGGTGTTCCGTTACGGTGGACGCCACGTGTCGGTCACCCTTGACGAAAGCACTTCTGTGATACGCGATTTATCGTCATGGAAGTGGACACTTCCGTGATGATAATTTTTGTAATGTCATGGAACACTTCTACGACAGCACGAGTATGACTATCTTGATTCTGTCATAAAATCGTCATGGATGTACATGCATGACAAAAAACGCGACCTACTGTGACAAACACGTATCATCACGGAAGTGTTTTTTTTGTAGTGCACGGTCTAGCTCGACGAACCCAAAGAACATGAGACACAAGATTTATACTGGTTCGGGCCACCGTTGTGGTGTAATACCCTACTCCAGTGTGGTGTGGTGGATTGCCTCTGGGGCTGAGGATGAACAGTTACAAGGGAAGAATAGCCTCGCGAGGAGAGGTGTTCTTGTGCTTGGTGGACTTGTCTGGTGGTCTTGGTGGGATGGATCTAGTCCAAGATGAGATGTGTCCCTACGGTGGTGGCTAGTCCTATTTATAGAGGCCCCGGTCCTCTTCCCAAATATTGAGCGGGAAGGGATCCCACAACGGCCAAATTTGCAGGGAGAAAACTAGTACAAGCTATCCTCACGAAAGTAGTCTTCGCCTGCCAAAGGCTCTAGTGGTGACGCCGTCTTGGTCTCCACGGTGACCTCCGTCCTGCCGTCCTGCTAGTCTTGGTCTTGTTGCACTGACATGGAAACCTTTTCCTGATGCCTCGGGACTCCTCGTCTGGGCTTGCCCCTTTAGCACCAAAGAGGAAATGAGGACACTGCGCGCTGGCGCCCACCTGGTGCCAGTCGTCATGGCTTGCGTCATAGAAACCTCGTGAGGTGCTCCTTGACTTGATCTCTCCGCCCCTCGCGAGCCAGGCTGTTGAGGACGCCCCTGAGGAGGTCTTGCATCATCCTCCTCGCGAGGCTTGGCCCCTCGCGAGGGTCTTGAATGTTTGCTCGTGAAGATGGGCCGTACAGGGCTGCTGGGGGAGCAACGCTGCGGGCCCCAGGCAGGCAAGTCTGGGGACCCCCGTTCCCAGAACACCGACATCTACCATGGGTTTTTACGTCATGGACGGCCCAAAGAATGACATGCAGCTACGTCTTCGGCCCGCCCAGGATGAAAAGCCCATTTTCTATCATGATTTTTTGTCATAGAAATAGCACCCCGCCACATCTATGATGATATCGGGTTTTGTCACAATTATCATCATAGAAGTGTCATAAGCATGACACGAAAAAAATCGCATGGCCCAAAATGTCACGGATGTGTCTTTTTTTGTAGTGGAGTAAAACACGAAGTTGTTGTGGGCATTGATGTTCAGATTGCTTACACTACTGGAATCAGGATCTTTGTCGTCAGCCTGTTCTTTGTCGTCTGCTAGCTGACAGCAAAGAAGGTCTTTGCTGTACGCATACAGAAGGCTGACGGCAAAGAACAAGCGGACGTCAAAGAGCTTGTTTGCCGTCAGTTAGCTCTTTGCCGTCCGCTAGCAGATGACATAGAAGCTTTGCCGTCTGCTAGCGGATGGCAAAGAGGGAGGTTGGCCCACTGGCTGTCAACCCCTAACGGCGCCCCTCTTTTCGGTTCGCTAGCGGACGAAAAAGTTTTGTATGCCGTCCGCTAGCTGACGGCAAAGAGCTTGCAGACGGAAAATCTTGAAAATTAACTTAACGGTCGTGCCCCGCCGTCTCTCTCTCTCTGTCTCTCTCCTCTTTCTCCCCCCTTGTGCCACCCCGCACCGTAGCCGCAGCACCCTCCCCGCGCCGTCGCCGCCCCCTTCCTGCCTCCACCCCCCTCCCGAGCCTCCCCGCCGCAGCCACGGGTTGACCGTCCCCCCGAGGAGGGGCACCCGTCGCCGCCCCCTCCCTGCCCCGTTGCCACCTCGCCTCGCCTCTGCCCCATCGACGCCCCCTCCATGACTGTTGTCGCCCCCACTGTGAGCCCCTGCCCCTATTTTCTTTTCTGTTTTTCTTTTCTATTTAGTTTAGGTTGTTTAGTTTAAGTTTTTTCAGTTTAGTTAGTTTAGGTTTAATCAGTTTAGGTTATTTACTTTAATTAGTTTAGGTTATTTAGTTTAAATAGTTAGGTTTAATTAGTTTTGGTTTTTTAGTTTAGGTTTTTTAGTTTAGGTTTAGGTTTAGGTTTAATTACATTAGATTTGTGTTAGGTTTGAGTTAAATAGTCATAATTAAAGGAAGTGAAAAAAGAAGAAGAAAAGTAGAATAAGTAGAAAGGGGGAAGAAGAAGAAGAAGAAGAAGAAGAGGAGGAGGAGGAGGAGGAGGAGGCGGAGGAGGAGAAAAAGAGGAGAAGGTGAGAATAAAACAGGAAAAATTAAAAGAAGGAAGAAGAAAAATAATAAGAAGAAGAAGACGAAGAAGAAGAGGAGGAGGAGTTCTATTTTTTCTTTTCTATTTTAGATAATAGATATATTAGATATATAGTTAGCTAGATTAAATTATATTATATTACATTAGTGTTGGGTTTGAGTTAAATAGTCATAATTAAAGGAAGTGAAAAAAAGATGAAAAAAAAGAAGAAAAGTAGAATAAGTAGCAAGGGAGAAGAAGAAGAAGAAGAAGAAGAAGAAGAAGACGAAGAAGAAGAAGAGGAAGAAGAAGAAGAAGAAGAAGAGGAGGAGGAGAAGGAGGAGGAGGATGTGTAGAAGAAGAAAAGGAGGAGGGG
Organism: Triticum urartu; assembly: GCF_003073215.2. Classification (NCBI taxonomy): domain Eukaryota; kingdom Viridiplantae; phylum Streptophyta; class Magnoliopsida; order Poales; family Poaceae; genus Triticum; species Triticum urartu. Next base: position 452,946,413 of record NC_053024.1, on the reverse strand, counting down.
TTTTTCTAGGTTAGTTAGGTTAGTTATCTTTAGACTAGGTTAGTTAGGTTAGCTTCTAGGTTAGTTACGTTAATTAGGGTGAGGGATTTTTTAGGTGTTGTTTTCACCCACCAATTTTTTATTATGTTTACGTTGTACTAATTTCGTTTACTCTTTGTCATTGTAGGTGTTGACAGATGGTGGGCGTGGGTCGAGAGCGCTCCGAGCCTCCTTCTTCCTCGGTGTGTGCTGGGACGGGTGGCTATATTCCACCCCAACAGCTTCGTAGAGCGCTCGTAGACAGCATGGTGACACCGGCGGGCCCTTCTTCAGCCGAGAGAGGTCGGGGGAAGATGAAGAGGGGATCTAGAGGTGGACGTGGCGGCGGGAAAGGTAGGAAGGCTGTTGTGCCTTCCTCGCCGCCACCCGAAGTTGATTCTTCGGACCATCAGAGTGCTCCATCTCAGGTAGAGACGTCAGACTTGGACCCATCTCGGACTCCGGTCCACGAGCCTCGGGCTGACGAGCCTTGTGTCGCCAAGCCGTCGTCCCAGGAGACTCGGGCCCCAGAGTCTTCGTCCCACGAGACTCTAGTCCCAGAGTCTTCGTCCCAGGCGACTCCGGAGACTAGTGGCCATGCTGATGGCGAGGAGACCTAGTCTGAAGATAGTTTTAGCGATGGCGAGCTGGTTGAGAAGGGCAAGAAGCTGTACCAGCGTGGTGGTATGAAGCTCCCGGCCATGCCGGCGACCCGCGATCAGAGGTGGTTGATTCAGCCTAACAGGGAGAAGTAAGTGCATTTACTCTGTTTTCACCTTTGTCCTTCATGTTTCTTCAAATTAATATCTAATGTGTTGGCCTTGTCATACTGCAGCGATTGGATACAACCCGATGGTGTCTGCAGGCCTAACTAGGTCCTTGGTACTCTAGTCTAACACCACTTCCTGGGGTGGGTCACGTTGCCCGGTGAGGGTCAGGCTCCACAGCTAGCAATGAGCTAGGAGCCGTACGTGGCTGACTCGGCCCCGCCAGAGGAGAGGGTCGACGGTGTCGTGTGTGAGATGGTGGCTGACATTGTGAGGCGACAGTTTTGGGTAATTTCTACTTTACAGAATTAAAAATCAACATTACCTAGTGATTTTACTAATCAGTGTTGTCTTGCTCGATTGCAGACCTTCTACAGGGTTGCTGAGGAACACGAGGCAGAGGCGACTAGGGTTCTCGAAGCCGAGTGTAAGCGCCTACTTCAGAACTTATGGCACGAGGCTAGGGTGCAGGCTGTTTGAGACTACTATGCCTCGAATAACATTAGGAGGGCCAAGAAGAAGTGCTGCCTCAAGTATCTGAGTAAGGAGAAGTGCATGAATTAACTATTCTTAAGGCCTTGTGCTTAGTTTCCTTGATTTCATTCGGAGGCGTAGCGCTGAAATTTCTCTTTGCCACACTTAGGTGCCCCCGAGATGGTGTGCGGATTTGATGGAATGTTGGGAGGCATTGGTGGATGAGTGGTGCTCTCCCCAATGGCTAGACGAACACAATAAGGCCAGGGATAAGCGTTCCAAAATGTGAGGTGTGCCACACCATCAAGGGAGCTCCAACCTGTTTGAGTACGGGGATCACTCGGTATGTGGTTTCAGCCCTTACCAATTCATGCAATTTCATTCTTCATGCTAGCTTCAGCCCTTAACTAATATGTTGTTCCTCTCTTTTAGGCGAGACACAACAAGAAGGAAGTGCCATCGCTGTACAACCTCTATGCCATGGCCCATATGGCCCCATTCACGAAGGCCAAGGCATTCTTTGAGGATGATCTCGATCATCCAGAGAGCTTCACCAACTTCTCCTCCCAAAACAAGCTCGTGAGCTACAGAGACTGGGGGAAAGCGATGAAAGGGGATGACTTCAACCCGAGCCAGAGTCCTTTCGGTACAGAGCTCGTGATGCTATCTGGTGATAGAAGGAGACATGGCTCGGTAGCCATTGGGGATGGACTGATACGTTCTCCTAGCAGTCTCCCGGAGATCAAGAAGAGCCACGTGAAGTCTCTTCCAGACATACTGCCTCGACCATGGCCAGTGGACCTCGCCATCGAGGCTAGGGCCCAGGAGCTTCTGGCGGAGGCAAACAGGCAGGCCAAGGAGAGGTAGACCGAGCTGGAGCAAAGGACGGCTAGGATGCTGGAAGAGGAGAGGAACCGGAACGACACGTCTCACCAGGCCCCATACGAGCTCCTCGTGGTAAGTTTCTCCTGATTATTAGCCAAATCATGCATGTAATGTTTGTTTCATTACTAACTAATATCACTGACTCGTGAAGTCAAAATGTGCAGACCGTGTGCGAGAAAAATGGTCAGACCCCTTCGTCGATGCCTCAGATTGCTATAGCAGACACGGTGAGGTTCATTTGAATGGTCATTAGTTACTAGTATTCACATTTCAGTTGCATCATGCTAACGAGACATTACAAATGATCTTTGGTGCAGCATGCCTCCCGACAAGCATCGACCGATCCTTCTCCGTCTCGCGGTGGCGCAACCCCGACCACCACCGGTCCTTCACCGTCTGACACTGGCGTAAACCCGACCGAACCTTCACCTCCGTGATGATGGTAACATTTCTCTAGTGTTTTGCCTACCAAATTCATAAAGACCTAGACTTATATTTATTTCCTCCAAAATGGTTACCATAATGACCTAGACTTAGCCAACCTTCCTAAAGAATGACATTATTAGCTTACTTAGCTCCAAAATGATCTATACTTAACTAAATTAGTTCTAATATGCTTAGTTACCTAGGTTAGCTAAATAAAGACCTATACTTAGCTTACTTATTTCAAAAATGGCATAATATGCTTAGTTAACTCAAAAATGGCATAATTAGTTAAGTTAGCTCCAAAATGACCCATTTTACCTAGGTTTGCTCCAATATGATCCATTTTACCTAGGTTAGCTCCAAAATGAGCAAGTTTACCTAGGTTAGCTCCTATATGATCCATTTTACCTACGTTAGCTCCATTATGATCCATTTAGCTAGGTTAGCTCCAAAAATGATCCATTTTACCTAAATTGGCTAAAAATGGTATAATTACTTATGTTAGCACAAAATGACCTATACTTACCATAATTTCCTCCAAATTGACATAATAAGCTTAGTTAGCTAAAAATTGCATAATTACCTATGTAAGCTCTAAAATGACACAAATAAGGAATGAGAAGAAAAAAAACAAGGAAGAGGAGAAAAAGAAAGAATAGAAGAAGAAAGAGAATAAAAGAAGAATGAGAAGGAAAACGGTAAAAACCTTCTTCTTCTTCTAGTCTTCTTCTTCTTCTAGTCTTCTTCTTCTTCTAGACTTCTTCTTCTTCTTCTAACTCGCTTGCTCCCATTTTTGCAGATTTGATTCACTTCATGGAAGCTGGATTGATGGACTGCTAGTTTTAGTTTCTGTTTTGATTTTGGGTTGATAAACAATGTATGTTGAATAACTCCGTGAAACTATGTATGTATGTTGATGAACTCCGTGAAACTATGTATGTATTGGACATTTTAATACCCTATGTGTTCTGTTGCGTTGATGGACCGCTAGATGATGGATACATGGGCTATGTTTGAGGTTCAAACTATATATATGTAACACCCCGGATATGACTTTCCAATATGTACTCCAACTCTTGCCGTTTCCGGCGTTAAGTTATTTTATTTTTTCGGGTTCGGGCCTTTGTCTCCGTGTGTTGTTATCGTTGTCATGCATCTCATATCATGTCATCATGTGCATTGCATTTGCATACGTGTTCATATCTTGCATTCGAGCATTTTCCCCGTTGTTTGTTTTTCATTCCGGCGCTCCGTTCTCCTCCGGTGGTCATTTCTACCTTTCTTTCGTGTGTGGGGTTTAAACATTTCCAGATTGGACCGAGACTTGCCAAGCGGCCTTGGTTCACTACCGGTAGACCGCCTGTCAAGTTTCATACCATTTGGACTTCGTTTGATACTCCAACGGTTAACCGAGGGACCGAGAAGGCCTCGTGTGTGTTGCAGCCCAACACCCCTCCAATTTGGCCCAAAACCCATCAAAACCCTCTCCATCATCTAGAGCGTGGCCAAAAACCGCACCTCATTTGGACTCTCCCAGCTCCCTGTATGCCTATAAATAGGTCCTCCTCGAATATTCGCAGATCCCCTCTCTCAAACCCTAAAAATAGGATCTCCGCCGCCGCCGGACACGTCCGGACGGAGCCGGACGCGTCCGCCGCCACCGCCTACCCAACCGGGAGACGCCACGTGTCCCCGGTCGGCCTCCTCCTCCGCGGCCCGCGGGAGGCCGCATCCGGCCCCCCCGGCCCATCCGGCCAGCGCCGCCGCCAGCACCCGCGCACCCGAGCGCTGCCGCCTCCTTCGCCGACTCCGGCGGCCGGACGCCGCCGACCGCCGCTCGCCGCCGCCACCTTCTTGCGCCGGATCCCGCACCGCGCACCGCGCGCCGCTGCCAAGCCACGTCGTCGCCGGCGCCCATCTCCGCCGCCTCGCCCTCGCTTTCCCCGGCCCGGATCCGGCCACCACGGCCCCTCCGGCGACCTCGCGTGGCTCCTCTGGCGAGATCCGCCGCCGCATCGGGTCGGGCGTGCGCCAGCTACAGTAAACCCTAGGTTGCCTCCTCTTTTTTTTCTAAGTCTGCAGTCCAAATGCCCCTATTCATCGCATCGTAACTCCTCATCCGTAACTCCGTTTTTGGCATATAACATATCATAATGTTCGCTTCAGAGAGTACATCATTTCATTCCATTGCATCATTTTCATTTGAGTTCATCTTGATGCCCGAAATGCTGTTAGAAGAGTGCTACTTGAGATAATTGTCAGATCTGCTGCTCCATTTAGATATTTGTCATTTTTTCCATGATTATTATGTGCATGATATGCCCATGAGCTCTACATATGTTTTGTTAAGGATTTTGCCATCTTTCCATATGTGCAACCCATGTATTTTTGTGATGTGTGTGGTGACTAGCACGAGCTTGCAAAGTGAGGCACTTGGTAATGCTGATTTCAGGGACTTAGCATTTCCACTAAGTCCTTGAGCTGTTTATCTCATATGGCCATATGTTCATGTTGTTTCCTAGTGATCCGTGCCTCTTTTGAGGATGATCAGTAAGGATGTTTTGTTAATCTTGTAGTGCTCTATCCATCCATGTCTTTTTTTGCAATTATGGAGCACCCTAGCTTGAGTCAATCGAGCTCTACTTTTGCTACTTCGTGAATCTGGGCAGAATGTCTACTTGTTAGCGATTTTGCCGATGATGTTGTAGTTGATCCGTGCATGCTATGCTATTGTTCTTGCCATGTCTACCTTGCATTTTGTGTATTATTGATGGGTGTATGCTTATATTATCATGACTTGCTCCGTAGTGAGTGCATCGAGCTCGTGAACATGCCTACTTGATATCTGTTTTCAGCATGCTCCAGTTTTCACCAAGTCTGAGAACTGATTATGTTTTTGCCATGTTCACATGCTTGCAATTGTATTTTCTGATCCCTTTTGGCTCAAGGTCACTAAGGGACTTTTGTTAAGCTCTTTGAGTAGCTCCATGCCATGCTTTACTTTGCCATGTTCATGTCCTGTAGCATGTAGTTTTGATGCTCCGAAGAGTGCTACCTTATCTGAAATTCCAGACAAGTGTTAATTTCACAAAGTCTGAGACCTGTTTACCATATGCATTTTTGCCATGCTTGTTTGAACCTGTTAATGGATGATTTGGCCATAGCTCAGTGCTAGACTTTTGTTAAGGATCTTGAATGCATCCCTTCCATGTATTTTTATGCCATGTTTGAGTGCTGTAGCTTGTTCATCTTGTTGCATTTAGATGGCTACTTGCTGTAAATCGCAGAACGTGGTCATATTTAAATCGCTTGCCATTTCCAAACCGTAACTCCGATTCCGGCGTTCTTTATATTGTTTTCAAGTGATTTACCTCATATTTCCAGTGGCACACTTGGATTCCCAAGTTGAGGTCAGGTTCATGCATCCCTTGTCAAATCTTGCATATGCATCCCGCATCGCATCCCGCATAGCATACCATCCTTGCATCATATTGTTTGATCCTTGCACGTGGTTGATTGTGTCCTTGTTGCTTGTTTGTCTTGTTTGGGTAGAGCCGGGAGACGAGTTTGCTAACGAGGAGCCCGTTGAGTTTGCTTTCGAGGATCCAGTCAACTCTGACAACTTTGCAGGCAAGATGATCATACCCTCGAAATCACTACTATCTTTGCTTTGCTAGATGCTCGCTCTTTTGCTATGCCAATGCTACGATGCCTACCACTTGCTTTCAAGCCTCCCAAATTGCCATGTCAAACCTCTAACCCACCATGTCCTAGCAAACCATTGATTGGCTATGTTACCGCTTTGCTCAGCCCCTCTTATAGCGTTGCTAGTTGCAGGTGAAGATTGGAGGCCGTTCCTTGTTGGAACATCTATTTACTTATTGGGATATCATTATATTGCCATGTTATCTTAAGGCATCTATATACTTGGTAAAGGGTGGAAGGCTCGGCCTCTCGCCTAGTGTTTTGTTCCACTCTTGCCGCCCTAGTTTCCGTTATATCGGTGTTATGTTCCCGGATTTTGCGTTCCTTACGCGGTTGGGTTATAATAGGAACCCCTTGATAGTTCGCCTTGATTAAAGCTTTTCCAGCATTGCCCAACCTTGGTTTTACCATTTGCCACCTAGCCTCTTTTTCCCTTGGGTTTCCGGAGCCCGAGGGTCATCTTATTTTAACCCCCCCCCCCTGGGCCAGTGCTCCTCTAAGTGTTGGTCCGAACCAGGCAGCCTGCGGGGCCACCTCGGGGAAACTCGAGGGTTGGTTTTACTCGTAGCTTGACCTATCTGAGTGTGCCCTGAGAACGAGATATGTGCAACTCCTATCGGGATTTGTCGGCACATTCGGGCGGTGTTGCTAGATTTGTTTTAACCTGTCGAAGTGTCTTGAAGAACCGAGGTACCGAGTCTGATCGGAATGTCTCGGGAGAAGGTCTATTACTTCGTTGACCGTGAGAGCTTGTCATGGGCTAAGTTGGGACTCCCCTGCAGGGATTTGAACTTTCGAAAGCCGTGCCCGCGGTTATGGGCATATCGCAATTTGTTAATGTCCGGTTGTAGATAACTTGAACCTTAACTTAATTAAAATGAATCAACAGGGTGAGTTACCGTGATGGTCTCTTCTCGGCGGAGTCCGGAAAGTGAACACGGTGTTGGAGTAATGCTTGCGCAGGTTGCTCTCTAGTTTCTCGCTCGTGCTTTGCCTCCTCTTCTCGCTCTCTTTTGCGAACAGGATAGCCACCATATTTGCTAGTCGCTTGCTGCAGCTCCACATATTTACCTTGCCATACCTTTTAAGCTTAAATAGTCTTGATCGTGAGGGTGCGAGATTGCTGAGTCCCTGTGGCTCACAGATTACTATTACACCAGATGCAGGGTCTGATGATTCCGCTCCAGGTGACGCGCTCGAGCTCAAGTGGGAGTTCGACGAAGACTCTCAACGATACTATGTTTCCTTTCCTGATGATCAGTAGTGGTGCCCAGTTGGGGGTGATCGGGACCGTGTCGCATGTTGGGTTATCTTTTATTTTGGCGCCGTAGTCGGGCCATGAGTGTTTGGATGATGTAATGTTATATATGTACCTTGATTGACGTGGCGAGTGTAAGCCAACTATGTTATCTCCCCTTTTATTATCTATATTACATGGGATGTTGTGAAGATTGCCTAACTTGCGACATATGCCTTCAATGCGATTATGTCTCTAAGTCGTGCCTCGACACGTGGGAGATATAGTCGCATCGAGGGTGTTACAATATATAATTTATGTCTTTTGAAAATGCAAGGATATAACAAAAAACAGAACTTGTGCAACCTGTGCAGCCTGGGACACTGGTTGGCCTTTTTGGTTACTTTGTTGTCTGCTAGAGGATGGCATCGCTTGACATGTGGCAGCACCTGGGGGCCTGCCTATTTCGCTATGATGCCGTCCGTTGGCAGACGGCAAATATGCGATTGTGTTTGCCGTCCGCTAGAGGACGACAAAGCATGTCGTTAACCCCTTAACGGACCTAACCTGGCACTTGTGTCGTCCGGGCTCTTTGCCATCCGCTAGCGGATGACAAACATCGTTTCATATTTGTCGTTCGTCAGCGGACGGCAAAGAGCCCTTCGCCGTAGCCTATTCCACCGGACCTGTTGCTGTCTGTTGGCGGACGACAAAGGCCTTTGTCATCAGTCATGCATGCCTTTGCCATCAGCCATGGCAGACGGCAAAGTGCCTGATTCCTGTAGTGTTACTTCTTTTGTCTTATTTGGATTCAGTGATATTGTGGGATGAAGCGGCTCGGACCAACCTTACTTGTCCACACACATGAGACCAGTTCCACTATTTGACATGTAACTTGTATTGCATAAAGTGGCTTTGAAGGTGTCTGTCTCTCCCCACTACAGGAATCAGCTGCTTTGTCGTCTGCCATGGCAGACGGGAAAGGAACAAAAAGATGACGGCAAACCCCTTTGTCGTTAGCCGCTGGTGGCAAACCTGTCCGGCATAGTAAGCTACTACAAATAGCTGATTTGTCGTCTGCTTTCTCACAACAGACGGCAAAGACCCTTTGCCGTCATTGGCAGATGGCAAATAAGGTGGATGGCAAAGACCCTTTGCCGTCATTGGCAGATGGCAAATAAGGTGGACGGCAAAGAACAAACTTTAGCCACGTTAGGTGGCTAACGAGAGGCTTTGTCATCTGCCAGCTAATGGCAAACATGCCCTCCCCTTTGTCATCTTCCTTGTAATGTCAAAAGATGCGTCACTCCACCCCATCTCTTTGCCGTCCGCCACCGATGGCAAACCACCCAAGCCTTTGCCGTCTGCCACTGACAGCAAAGTGACCAAATGGGTCAGCTCCCAGGTTGCATAGGTTGCTGCCACGTGGCTAGTTTGCCATCTGTGGCAGACGGCAAAGGGCCTACATTGCCTCTTTTTCTGTTTTTCTTATATCCAAGCATTTTAACAGCAAATATAATATATATATATATATATATTTTTTAAAGGGAAATTTCACAGCAAACATACGAGATATCCAACACATATAAGTTTCATCATACATGCATAGTTCCATCCAACCATACATAGAAAGTTCCACATACACGCATCCAACCATACATATTACAATAGTTTTATCCATATAGCAAGTTCCACATTGTTCATCGATAGAAAAGAAAAACAGAAAGGGAAAACAAGCACTCCATCAATGCAAGCTTCCATGAAGTTAACGAAATCTGCAAAATGGGAAATAAGAAAGTTAGAAGAAGAAGAGGAAAATGAAGAAGAACAAGAAGAAGAAGAAGAAGAAATATATGACAATTATGAGCTAACTTAGGTAAAATGGATCATTTATGAGCTAACTTAGGTAAAATGGATCATTTATGAGCTAACTTAGATAAATGGATCATTTATGAGCCAACTTAGGTAAAATGGATCATTTTTGAGCCAACTTAGGTAAAATGGATCATTTATGAGCTAACTTAGCTAAAATGGATCATTTATGAGCTAACCTAGGTAAAATAGATCATTTATGAGCTAACTTAGGTAAGATTGATCATTTATGAGCTAACTTAGGTAAAATGGATCATTTATGAGCTAACTTAGCTAAAATGGATCATTTTGGAGCTAACTTAGGTAAAATGGATCATTTTGGTTATAACTTAGGTAAAATGGATCATTTTGGAGCCAACCTAGGTAAAATGGGTCATTTTGGAGCTAACTTAGGTAAAATGGATCATTATTGAGCTAACCTAGGTAATTATGCCATTTTTAACTAAGCATATTATGCCATTTTGAACATAAGTAAGCTAAGTATAGGTCACTATTGAGCTAACCTAGGGAACTTATCATATTAGAGCTAATTTAGAGCTAACTTAGGTAATTTTGGAGCTAACTTAGGTAAAATTGATCATTTTGGAGCTAAGTAAGCTTATTATGTCATTTTGGAGGAAAATAAGCTAAGTATATGACATTTATTAGGTTACCAAGGTTGTTATGCCATTTTTGACCTAAGTAAGCTAATTATGCCATTTTTACATAAGTAAGCTAAGTGTATGTAATTATTGAGAAAACCTAGGTAACTAAGCATATTAGAGCTAACTTAGGTCATTTTGGAGGAAACAAAGCTAAGTATAGATCATTTTAGAGCTAACTTAGGTAAATGGATCATTTTGGAGCTAAGTAAGTTTACTATGTCATTTTGGCGGAAAATAAGCTAAGCCTAGGTCATTATGGTAAGCATATTGGAGGAAATAAAGCTAAGTCTAGGTCATTATGCATTTGTTAAGCAAAACACTAGATAAAACTTACCCTCATCATGGAGGTGAAGCACCGGGGTTCCTCGTGCTGGTACCACCTGGAGAAGGACCATGTGATGCTTGTGGAGTTACGATGAACCAAAGATCATTTGCGATGTCTCGTTAGCATGATGACACTAAAATTTTAAGACTAGTAACTAATGACCATTCAAATGAAACCCACCGTGGTCCCCGAAGCAATGACTGGCATCGGCGAAGGGGTCTGACCGGTCTTCTCACACACAGACTACACATTTGGTTTGACAAGTCAGTCATACTAGTTAGTAATGAAACAAACATTAAGTGCATGATTTGGCTAATATGCAGAATAAACTAACCACGAGGAGCTCGTACATGGCCCGGTTCTGTATGTCATTCTGGGCCCTCTCCTCCTCCAACATCCTACCAGTCCTCTCCTCCAACTCCCACTCCTTCTCCGCCGCCTGCCGGTCCCTCTTCGTCAGAAGCGCCTGGGTTCTGTCTCTCTCTCCCTCTCTGAAGATCAGCTTGCAACACCACACCTCGTTAGGATTGTAATCATCGATGGCCGCACACACAATGTAATGGAGGAAAGATAGCTGAAACCGTATAACTGCTACCTCTTGAGCATGCGTTGGTTTTCCCTTGAAGAGGAAAGGGTGATGCAGCAAAGTAGCGTAAGTATTTCCCTCAGTTTTTGAGAACCAAGGTATCAATCCAGTAGGAGACTACACACAAATCGCCTAGTACCAGCACAACAAATAAGAACCTTGTAACCAGCACGATAAAGGGGTTGTCAACCCCTTTACGGCCACTTGCAAAAGTGAGATCTGATAAAGATAATAAGATAAATATTTTTGGTATTTTTGTGGTATAGATTGGAAAATAAAAATTGCACAATAAATAGTAAACTAGAATTGTAGATCGAGAACTTATATGATGTAAAGTAGACCCAGGGCCATAGGTTTCACTTGTGGCTTCTCTCAAGATAGCATGTATTACGGTGGGTGAACAAATTACTGCCGAGCAATTGATAGAAAAGCGCATAGTTATGATGATATCTAAGGCAATGATCCCGAATATAGGCATCACGTCCGTGACAAGTATATCGAAATGATTCTGCATCTACTACTATTACACCATACATCGAACGCTATCCAACATGCATCTAGAGTATTAAGTTCATAAGAACGGAGTAACGCACTAGGCAAGATGACATGATGTAGAGGAATAAACTCAAGCAATATGATATAAACCCCATCTTTTTATCCTCTATGGCAACAATACAATACGTGCCTTGCTGCCCCTGCTGTCACTGGGAAAGGACATCGCAAGATTGAACCCAAAGCTAAGCACTTCTCCCATTGCAACAAAGATCAATCTAGTAGGCCAAACTAAACTGATAATTCGAAGAGACTTTCAAAGATATCAAATCATGCATATAAGAATTCGGGGAAGAATCAAATAATATTCATAGATAATCAAGTTCATAAACCCACAATTCATCGGATCTCGGCAAACACACCACAAAAAGAGTTACATCGAATAGATCTCCAAGAAGATCGAGGAGAACTTTGTATTTAGATCCAAAGAGAGAGAAGAGGCCATCTAGCTAATAACTATGGACCCGAAGGTCTGTGGTATACAACTCACACATCATCGGAGAGGCTATGGTGTTGATGTAGAAGCCCTCCGTGATCGAATCCCCCTCCGCCGGAGTGCCAGAAAAGGCCCCAAGATGGGATCTCACGGGTACAGAAGGTCGCAGCGGTGGAAAATGTATTTCGTTGCCCTCCCCAAAGGTTTCAGGGTACAAGAGTATATATAGGCGAAATAAGTAGGTCGATGGAGCTGCAAGGGGCCCATGAGGGTGGGGGCGCGCCTGGCCCCCCTAGGTGTGCCGCCCTACCACGTGGCCGCCTCCCTGCTTCCTTGACGTCCACTCCAAGTTTCCGGGATCACGTTTGTTCAAAAAAAGATCCTCGCGAAGGTTTCATTCCGTTTGGATTCCGTTTGATATTCCTTTTTTGCGAAACAATGAAATAGGCAAAAACAGTAATTTGCACTGGGCTTTCGGTTAATAGGTTAGTCCCAAAAATAATATAAAAAGGTATATTAAAGCCCATTAAACATCCAAAACAAATAATATAATAGCATGGAACGATAAAAAATTATAGATATGTTGGAGATGTATCAAGCATCACCAAGCTTAATTCCTGCTCGTCCTCGAGTAGGTAAATGATAAAAACATAATTTTTGATGTGGAATGCTCCCTAACATAATTTTCAATGTAATTCTCTTTACTGTGGCATGAATTTTTAGATCCAAAAGATTCAAGATAAAAGTTTAATATTGACATAAAAATAGTAATACTTCAAGCATGCTAACCAAGCAATTATGTCTTATCAAAACAACATAGCCAAAGAAAGCTTATCCCTACAAAATCATGCTTCATTTTCGTCACACAAAATGCTCCCATCATGCATAACCTCGATGACAAGCTAAGAAATTGGTTCATACTTTTTAACACGCTTCAGCCTTTTCAACCCTTACGCAATACATGAGTGCAAGCCATGGATATAGCACTATAGGTGGAATAGCATATGATGATTGGGGTTATGTGAGAAGACAAAAAAGGAGAAAGTCTCACATTGACGCGGCTAATCAACAGGCTATGGTGATGCCCATCAACTGATGTTAATGCGAGGAGTAGGGATTGCCATGCAACAGATGCACTAGAGCTATAAGTGTATGAAAGCTCATCTAAAGAAACTAAGTGGGTGTGCATCCAACTTGCTTGCTCACGAAGACCTAGGGCATTTTGAGGAAGCCCATCATTGGAATATACAAGCCAAGTTCTATAATGAAAAATTCCCACTAGTATATGAAAGTGAAAAAGTAAGAAACTCTCTATCATGAAGATCATGGTGCTATTTTGAAGCACAAGTGTGGAAAAAGGATAGTAACATTGTCCCTTCTCTCTTTTTCTCTCATTTTTTTGTTTGGGCTTCTTTGGCCTCTTTTTTTATTTGGGATTCTTTGGCCTTTTATTTTATTTTATAGTCTCCAACCTTCTTTCCTCACATGGGACAATTCTCTAATAATGATGATCATCACACTTTTATTTACTCATAACTCAATGTTACAACTCGATACTAGAACAAAAATATGACTCTATGTGAATGCCTCCGGCGGTGTACCGGGATATGCGATGAATGAAGAGCGACATGTATGAAAGAATTATGAAAGTGGTTTTTCCACAAATACGATGTCAACTACATGATCATGCAAAGCAATATGACAATGATGGAGGGTGTCATAATAAACGGAATTGTGGAAAGTTGCATGGCAATATATCTTGGAATGGCTACGGAAATGCCATAATAGGTAGGTATGGTGGCTGTTTTGAGGAAGATATAAGGAGGCTTATGTGTGATAGAGCGTATCTTATCACGGGGTTTGGATGAACCGGCGAAGTTTGCACCAACTCTCAAGGTGAAAAAGGGCAATGCACGGTACCGTAGAGGCTAGCAAATTGCGGAAAGGTAAGAGTGCGTATGATCCATGGACTCACATTAGTCATAATGAACTCATATACTTATTGCAAATGTTTATTAGCCCTCAAAGCAAAGTACTACTACGAATGCCCCTAGAGGGATAGGTTGGTAGGAACAGACCATCGCTCGTCCCCGACCACCACTCATAAACAAAGCACTCAAAGAACACCCCATGCTTCAAATTTGTCCCACAACACTTACCATATGTGCATGCTACGGGACTTGCCAACTTCAACACAAGTATTTCTCAATTTCACAATTACCCAACTAGCATGCCTCTAACATTACCACCTTTATATCTCAAAACATCTATCAAGCATCATAGTATTCAATGCACCCTATATGAAAGTTTTTCTCATACCCATCTTGAATGCCTATCATATTAGGACTAATTTCATAGCCAAAGCAAATTACCATGCTGTTCTAAAAGAATCTCAAAATAATATAAGTGAAGCATGAGAGATCAATAATTTCTACAAAATAAAACCACCACTGTGCTCTAAAAATATAAGTGAAGCTCTAGAGCAAAATTATCTAGCTCAAAAGGTATAAGTGAAGCACATAGAGTATTCTAATAAATTCTGATTTATGTGTGTGTCTCCCAAAAGGTGTATACAGCAAGGATGATTGTGGTAAACTAAAAATTGAAGACTCAAATCATACAAGACGCTCCAAGGAAAACACATATCATGTGGTTAATAAAAATATAGCATCAAGTAAAGTTACCGATAGACAAAGACGAAAGAGGGGATGCCTTCCGGGGCATCCCCAGGCTTAGGATTTTGGTTGTCCTCGAATTTTACCTTGGGGTGCCTTGGGCATCCCCAAGATTAGGCTCTTGCCACTCCTTGTTCCAAAATCCATCAAATCTTTACCCAAAAACTTGAAAACTTCACAACACAAAAGTCAACAGAAAATCTCATGAGCTCCATTAGTATAAGAAAACAAATCACCACCTTAAGGTATTGTAATGAACTCATTCTTTATTTATATTTGTGTTAATCTACTATATTCCAACTTCTCTATGGTTCATACCCCCCGATACTAGCCATAGATTCATCAAAATAAGCAAACAACACACGAAAAATAGAATCTGTCAAAAACAGAACAGTCTGTAGTAATCGGTAGGTTTCGAGTACTTCTGTAACTCCAAAAATCCTGAGAAATTAGGAGATCCTAAATAATTTGTATATTGACCTACTGCAGTTGGAATCAGTATTTTATCGCTCTCTGGTTTAAAACAAAAATTATTCTCGTGAGTGCATACTTTCTGTTTTTTTCCAGCAAGATCAAATAGCAATCATCCAAGAAGATCCTAAAGGCTTTACTTGGAACAAACACTAATTAAAATATAAAAACACAATCATAACAGAGGATAGAAGATTTATTTATTACTAAACAGGAACAAAAGGTAAGAAACAAAAATAAAATTGGGTTGCCTCCCAACAAGCGCTATCGTTTAACGCCCCTAGCTAGGCATAAAAACAAGAATAGATATAGGTATTGTCATCTTTGGTGTTTATCTTTTTAATGGAGTTATGTTCAGATTCGGGAGGTTCCTTACGTTTCCCTTCATGCTCAGAGATCTTTAGATCTAGAGC
Source organism: Triticum urartu (assembly GCF_003073215.2). Lineage (NCBI taxonomy): Eukaryota > Viridiplantae > Streptophyta > Magnoliopsida > Poales > Poaceae > Triticum > Triticum urartu. The sequence continues at coordinate 452,930,927 of NC_053024.1, read as the reverse complement.
ATCCAACGGCTTATTGCAAAGTGTAATCAACATATTCATGCGGTTAAGATTTCCACCAACATTTTTAAGAGGTTCAATAAATTTTTTCAATTCGCATAATTTCTCTAAGATTTGGGTTCCTTCTTGTGTAAGATGAAGTCCCTTTTATGGGGGAAGTACTCCTACTATCCCCTCTATAATTTCATAAGCAATACTAGGGTCAACTTCAATAAAGTTCCCTTTGGCAAAAAAATCAAGGAGTTGTCTATGGGGTAAGGTAAGCCCAATATATAAATTGCGAAATAAAATCTTGAAATCTCCCTATATGGTGCAACTACGATAAGATTCTACCATCCTATACCAAGCATCTTTTAAGTTTTCTCCTTGTCTTTGTTTCAAGTGGAGAACTTCAAAATCAGGAGTACTAACAGTGATAGAACGACTAGCCATAATGGCAAAACAAACGATCTTACACACGGACACACAAGAAGCAAGCAGAAGGAGGCAAACGAAAAAAATAAAAAGGCAAATAAAACGGCAAAAGTGAAGTGGGGGAGACGAAAACGAGAGGAAAATGGCAAATAATGTAATGCGAGGGATAAGAGTTTGTGATGGGTACTTGGTATGTCTTGACTTGTGCGTAGATCTCCCCGGCAACGGCGCCAGAAATCCTTCTTGCTACCTCTTGAGCATGCGTTGGTTTTCCCTTGAAGGGGAAAGGATGACGCAACAAAGTAGCGTAAGTATTTCCCTCATTTTTTAGAACCAAGGTATCAATCCAGTAGGAGACTACACGCCAATCGCCTAGTACCTGCACAAACAAATAAGAACCTTGCAACCAACGCGATAAAGGGGTTGTCAATCCCTTCACGGCTACTTGCAAAAGTGAGATCTGATAAAGATAATAAGATAAATATTTTTGGTATTTTTGTGGTATAGATTGGAAAATAAAGATTGCAAAATAAATAGTAAACTAGAATTGTATATCGGAAACTTATATCATGTAAAGTAGACCCAGGGGCCATTGGTTTCACCAGTGGCTTCTCTCAAGATAGCATGTATTACGGTGGGTGAACAAATTACTACCGAGCAATTGATAGAAAAGCGCATAGTTATGATGATATCTAAGGCAATGATCATGAATATAGGCATCACGTCCGTGACAAGTAGACCGAAACGATTCTGCATCTACTACTATTACTCCACACATCGACTGCCATCCAGGATGCATCTAGAGTATTAGTTCATAAGAACAGAGTAACGCATTAGGCAAGATGACATGATGTAGAGGGATAAACTCAAGCAATATGATATAAACCCCATCTTTTATCCTCGATGGCAACAATACAATATGTGCCTTGCTGCCCCTGTTGTCACTGGGAAAGGACACCGCAAGATTGAACCCAAAGCTAAGCACTTCTCCCATTGCAAGAAAGATCAATCTAGTAGGCCAAACTAAACCGATAATTCGAAGAGACTTGCAAAGATATCAAATCATGCATATAAGAATTCAAAGAAGAATCAAATAATATTCATAGATAATCAAGTTCATAAACCCACAATTCATCGGATCTCGGCAAACACACCGCAAAAAGTTACATTGAATAGATCTCCAAGAAGATCGAGGAGAACTTTGTATTGAGATCCAAAGAGAGAGAAGAAGCCATCTAGCTAATAACTATGGACCCGAAGGTCTGTGGTAAACTACTCACACATCATCGGAGAGGCTATGGTGTTGATGTAGAAGCCCTCCGTGATCGAATCCCCCTCCGGGGGAGCACCGGAAAAGGCCCCAAGATGGGATCTCATGGGTACAGAAGGTTGTGGCGGTGGAAAAGGTGTTTCGTTGCCCTCCCCGAAGATTTCAGGGTCTAAGAGTATATATAGGCGAAAGAAGTAGGTCGGTGGAGCTGCGAGGGGCCCACGAGGGTGGGGGGCGTTCCTGGACCCATGGGCATGCCGCCCTACCTCGTGGCCTCCTTGCTGCTTCCTTTACGTCCACTCCAAGTCTCCTAGATCACGTTTGTTCCAAAAAAGATCCCCGTGAAGGTTTCATTCCGTTTGGATTCCGTTTGATATTCCTTCTCTGCGAAACACTAAAATAGGCAAAAAAACAGCAATTTGCACTGGGCTTTCGGTTAACAGGTTAGTCCCAAAAATAATATAAAAAGGTATATTAAAGCCCATTAAACATCCAAAACATATAATATAATAGCATAGAACAATCAAAAATTATAGATACGTTGGAGACGTATCAATAACTAACCTCGAAGGCGAGCTCGAATGGCCATTGACGACGCCTTATCTCAGGAGTGGAGCTCGAGTGGCGCGCCTTGATCTGTGGGAGAGTGCGAGGACAACGGATAAGTCCATCTCCAATGGCTATCGAGCCATGGGACCTCCCGGCACTAGATAACATCGCCTGCTTTGGATCAAATTGTTGTCTCAGGTTAAAGTCCTCCCCTTTTGTCGCCTTCCCCACATCCCTGTACCTCACAAGCTTGTTGTGGGAGGAGATGTTTGTGAAGTTCTCTGGATGATTGAGGTCAGATGCAGAGAATGCCTTGACCTTCTTGTATGAGGCAGTATGGGCCATGGCATAGAGGTCGTACACCTTTGGCACCTCTGCCTTATTGTGCCGCGCCTGAAAGGGAGGAACCGAGTAAATTAGTAATTAAAGGGCTCAAACTAGCATGAAGTATGAATTGCATGAATCATGAAGCAAACCACATACCCAGTTCCACCCGAACTGATATAAGTTGGCGCTGCCTTGATGGTGTGGCACACCTTCCAGTTGGGCACGCCGGTCCTTGGCTTTGTTATGGAGGCCTAGCCATTGGTCTGAGCACCACTCATCCACCAACACCTCCCAACAATCCATCTGATCTGCACACCATCTCGAGGGCACCTAAGTTAGTAAAGAGAAACTTGAGCGCTACGCCTACGAATCAAATCAAGGAAACTAAGTACAAGGCCTTAAGAATAGGTAATTACCGTCATGTACTGCTCCTTCTTCAGAAACTTCTCATGGCATGCCAACTTGATCTTCTTAATACCAGACGAGGCGTAGTAGTCTCGAACAGCATGCACCTGAGCCTCGTGCCAAAAGTTTTGTAGTAGGCGCTTTCACTCGGCATCGATAACCTGTGTCGCGGCCTCCTCGTATCCCTTCTCACACATGTAGATGGTTTGCAATCAAACGAGGCAACATTGATTAGTACAATAACTAGCTATTTGAAGACTTTTAATTGTGTAAAGGCGAAATTACCCAAAAATTTCTGATCACCATGTCTGCCCTCGTGTGGCACAAGACACGTCGATCATCTCCTCAAGCGGGGCCGGGGCAGCCAAGTAGTGCTCCCAGCTGAATCCTATCTGTGGAAGCTGACCCTCACCGGGCAGCATGACAAACCCTAGGAAGTTTTGCCGGCAAAGCACACCAAGGACGGAGTTGGGCCTTCGGATTTTCGGAGCATGGTCCCAACCCCTGCAGTATGACAAGGCCAACGCATTAGATATATTTGAAGAAATGTGAAGGCAAGAGGTACAAAAAGAGTAAATGCACTTACCTCTCCCTATCGGGGAAAATCAACCACCTCTACTCGCAGGTCGCCGGCACGGGCGGGAGCTGTGTAGAACCACATTGGTAGACGGTGGCCCCCTCAACCACCTCGTCCTCGCTATTAGCCGGATCCCCGCCACCATCAGCATGGCCACTCGGCCCCTCAGGCGGATCTGGCCAGGTACCCCATCCGACCGTCTCCTGCGACGTACTCTGGTCCAGAGTCTCGTGGGTCGAAGGCCAGTCCATCCGAGGCTCATGGACCAGAGTCCGCATAGCCTCCTCCTCAGATGTGTCCACCTTACCAGTCATGTGCTCGGGTGAATCAGCTGGGGGCGGTGGCGAGGAAGGTGTAGGAGCCTGCCTACCTCTCCCACGGCCATGTCCTCCCCGACCTCCTCTCTTCTTCCCTCCCTGAACTCCTCTCCTGGTGGGCAACGACACCGATGAAGAATCGCCCACCGGTGTCTTCATACTGTTGGCCAACGCTCTCTGGAGAGACTGGGTGCAATGGAAGTACCGCTCCCACCACGCGCCAACAAAGAAGGAGCCTCGGAGTAGTCCGGACCCGCGCCCACCATCTTTCAACACCTGCCATGACAAAGAGTAAACGAAATTAGTACAACATAAAAAATTTAGTACCGACATGAATAATAATATGTATATAATTTAAGTGTATGATCATCAAGTACAACATAAAAAATTTGAATACCTAACATGAACTAACAATATATATACATATATATATATGTATATAATATAAATTGAATACCTGACATGAACTAATAATAATCTTGATCGTCTATATATGCTCCGGGATCAATAAATGCATCATCATCACTATCATTAATGACTTGCTCATCGGGTTCAGCAACATCAACATGTGGAAGGCCACCTTTATGTAATTGGTCAAGAATTGACAGGTCATCCGCATCAGTAACCTCTTCTTGTTCCGACTCTTCTTGTTCCAGCTCAGGGGTGAAGTCGTATTCACTGTCACTGTCTACTTCAATGTTCTGGGGTGAAGTACAGCATTTCTTGAAACGTTTTTGGAAAGACGTGTTTCTAGGAAGAATTCACCTTCATATGTGTCTGGGTTAATGTGAGGTTCATAATCCTCTTCATTGGGGGGAGGTGGTCTAACACGTGGCGACACATCATAAATGACATCCCAACCATTCAGATTTGGATCAGTTTGGCAGGCCCACGATAGATAGAAAACTTGGGTCACCTGTTGAGCCGTAATATAGACATCGAGAACATCTAAATGGGTGCTTTGTTTGATTTCGACTAGCCCATATATTCATGAGTCCTTCTAGTATCCTTCGGCTGGAACCAATAACATTTGAAGACTATGACGTTCGGTGGGTTTTCACCATAGAATAGAAGTTCATAAATTGCTTCAACTCTCCCGTAATACTTGGTACCTCCTTCGCTGATAGCAGAGATGCAACAATTTGTAGACTTTCGGTCGGCCATAGATAACTCTTTGCCAAAGGTACAAAAGCGACCCGTTGATGTCATATTTTTCAAATGAACGGACCTTGTAGTCAAAAGCATTAGCGATTTGTCTCAATGCGGCGTCCATAGACTCTGAATTAGCCTACAAGTTTAATATGAAAGGAGTGTTGCATTAGCCGCAAATTAGACGAAGAAATGAGAATGGTCTAATGGAAATTATCATTTGTTTGAACCAAGAGATGAAACAGGAAAAGCCGCCTCCATGCTTTGCTAGAAGCTCATACTCTTTGATGGATTCCTTTTCGATCACCGCTCCATCCGAGAATTTGGCGACATATCGACTGTATCAAATATCCGGGAATAAGAGCAGTTCAAAGGAATTAGAAGTTGTGAAACAATGTACCGAGAACTTACTCGATGTACGGCCGCACTTATGTTAGGTTGTTGAAGATATACAACAAAATGGTAGACCATTCTTCGACATCCAACGATATTGGTTTTGAAGCACCGGCTGGTGCAAGTTTCCTTTTGAATAGGCTGAGGTCAGATCCACCTTTTTTAGGGTCGCCATCATTGTACCGAGGCTTCGGATTATGCAAATGACAATTTTTGGCTTCGTAGTGTGCTGTCACGAAGTTTGCTGCCTCCTCAGCAATGCATGCCTTGGCCATCGATGCTTCAATTCTACGTTTATTTTTACATTTTGCTCGAAGCGCCTTCTGCATCCTCTCAGTTGCGTAGCACCAATGATTTTACACAGGGCCCCCAATCTTGCCTCGGTTGGGAGATGCAAAATCAAGTGATGCATTAGATTAAAGAAGCCCAACGGAAAGATCTTCTCTAACATGCATATCAACTCCGGCGCCAACTCTTCCATTTCTTCTACCATGACAAGTGATAGTTCTTTCGCACAAAGAACACAGAAGAGATAGCTCAGCTCTGCCAGTACTGGGCATTCATCCTCAGGGATAAAGCCATGCAACATCACCGACATTACCCGCTCAAGCCATATGTGCCAATCATGACTCTTGAGACCAAATATTTTGATTTTTTCAAGACTCGCTCCCCTCTTTAGATTCGCTGCATACCCATCGGGGAACATCAACTTCATTTTCACACACAAGATGATGGAGTATGCCCTAGAGGCAATAATAAAATTGTTATTATTATATTTCCTAAATCATGATAAAGGTTTATTATTCATGCTAGAATTGTATTGATCAGAAACTTAGATACATGTGTGAATACGTAAACAAATACTGTGTCCCTAGTAAGCCTCTACTAGACTAGCTCGTTGATCAAAGATGGTTAACGTTTCCTAACCATAGACATGTTTTGTCATTTGATAACGGGATCACATCATTAGGAGAATGATGTGATGGACAAGACCCATCTGTTAGCTTAGCATAATGATCGTTCAGTTTATTGCTATTGCTTTCTTCATGTCAAATACACATTCCTCCGAATATGAGATTATGCAACTCTCGGATACCGGAAGAATACCTTGTGTGCTATCAAATGTCACAACATAACTGGGTGATCTTAAAGATTCTCTACAAGTATCTCCGAAGGTATTTGTTGAGTTGGCATAGATTGAGATTAGGATTTGTCACTCCGAGTATCGGAAAGGTATCTATGGGCCCTCTCGGTAATACACATCATAAGCTTGCAAGCAAATGACTAAGGAGTTTAGTCACGAGGTGATGTATTATGGAATGAGTCAAGAGACTTGCCGGTAACGAGATTGCACTAGGTATGAAGATATCGACCACCGAATCTCGGGCAAGTAACATACCGATGGACAAAGGAAATTGTGTATGTTGTCATAACAGTTCCACCGATGAAGATCTTCGTAGAATATGTAGGAGCCAATATGGTCATCTAGGTTACACTCTTTGTTATTTACCAGAGAGGTGTCTCAATCATGTCTACATAGTTCTCGAACCCATAGGGTCCGCATGCTTAACATTCGTTGACGATATAGAGTTATATGAGTTATGTGATTTGGTGACCGAATGTTTTTTGAAGTTCCAGATGAAATCACGGACATGGCGAGAAGTCTCAAAATGGTCGAGAGGTGAAGATTGATATATAGGACGATGGTATTCGGACACCAGAAGTGTTTCGGAGGGTACCGGGTACTTATCGGGTCACCGGAAGGAGTTTCGGGCACCCCGACAATGCTATGGGCCTTATGGGCCAAGTGAGGGAACACACATCCCACAAGGGGCTGGTGCGCCCTTATAGAGGCCAGCCCTATGAGGAGGAGAAGGAAAGAGGGGATGAAAAGGAAAGTGTGGAGAAGGACTCCCCCTTCCTTCCCTCCCCCCCTCTTTCCTTCCCCCTTCTTCATACAAGGAAAAGGGGGTGCAGGAGGGCAGGAGCCCTAGGGCCGGCGGCCAGCCCCTTGGGGTGCGCCCTGGCTGCCCTAGGCTGCCTCCCCTCCCCCTCCCATCTATATATACATCGGGAGGGGGTGGCACACGAAGACACAACATTGTCTGTTTACTCCCTCGGTCATATTTGCGTAGTGCTTAGGTGAAGCCCTGCGGAGATCACTTCACCATCATCGTCACGACGCCGTCGTGCTATCAGAACTCATCTACTACCTCGCCGTATTGCTGGATCAAGAAGGCGGAGGACGTCATCGAGCTGAACGTGTGTAGAACGTGGAGGTGCCATGCGTTCGGTACTTCATCGGTTGGAGCACGAAGAAGTTCGACTATATCAATTGCGTTGCTTAATGCTTCTGCTTATGGTCTATCAGGGTACGTAGACACACTCTCCCCCTCGTTTCTATGCATCTCCATGGATACATCATTGCGTGTGCGTAGAGTTCTTTTGTTTTCCATGCTACGTCAACAAAGGCTGCCCCAAGTACTTGGCAGATAAGAAGGCTAGCAACGTCAACAAAGGTATATTTGATATCATGTTACTTATCTGTATCTTACTAGTGCTCGTAGTAGTGCCTAAGTATTTGATACTGGTTTGGTTGCTAATATTTGTAACTCAAAATAGGAGCTGCGGAATAAACAAAGACTAGCTAAGGACGAGGTGATGATGCGCGTCGGAAAAGGTTCCAAGGTTGATGCGATCGCCGTCGGCACGCTCCCTCTATGTTTACCTTCGGGAATAGTTATGAACCTAAATAATTGTTACTTGGCGTCTACGTTGAGCATGAACATTATATCTAGATCTTGTTTATTGCCAGACGACTATTCATTTAAGTCTTGGAGTAATGGTTGTTCTATTTATATGGATAATAACTTTTATGGTAATGCACCCCTTGTAAATGGTTTATTCTTGTTGATATCTCGATTGTAATGATACACATGTTCATAATATTGATGCCAAAAGATGCAAAGTTAATGATAATAGTACCACATACTTTTGGCACTGCCGCTTAGGTCATATTGGTGTAAAGCGCATGAAGAAACTCCATGTTGATGGACTTTTGGAATCACTTGATTATGAATCATTTGAAACATGTGAACCAAGCCTCATGGGAAAGATGACTAAAATCCCATTTTCCGGATCGATGGAGTGGGCTAGTGACTTGTTGGAAATAATACATACTAATGTATGCGGTCTGATGAGTGTTGAAGCACATGGTGGATATCGTTATTTTCTTACCTTCACAGATGATTTAAGTAGATATGGGTATATTTACTTAATGAAACACAAGTCTGAAAAATTTGGAAAGTTTGAGGAATTTCAGAGTGAAGTGATAACAAGAAAATAAACTTCTATGATCTGATCATGGAGGTGAATATTTGAGTTACGAGTTTGGTCTGCATTTAAGACAATGTGGAATTGCTTCACAACTCATGCCACCTGGAACACCACAGCGTAATGGTTTGTCTGAATGTCATAATCGTACTTTATTACATATGGTGCATTCTATGATGTCTCTTACCGATTTTCCACTGTCATTTTAGGGTTATGCATTAGAGAAAACCGCATTCACTTTAAATAGGGGACCGTCTAAATCCATTGAGACAACACCATATGAGTTATGGTTGTGTTCATAGGATACCATAAAGAAACCATTGGGTATACCTTCTATCATAGATCCGAGTGCAAGATTTTTGTTGCTAAGAATGGGTCCTTTCTAGAGAATGAGTTTCTCTCGAAAGAAGTAAGTGGGAGGAAAGTAGAACTTGATGAGGTAATTGTACCTTCTCTCAATTTGAAGAGTTGCACATCAGAGAAAATAGTTCCCGTGATGCCTACACCAACAAGAGAGGAAGATAATGATGATGATCATGAAACTTTAGATCAAGTTACTATCGAACTTCGTAGGTCGACTAGGACATGATCCGCAGTAGAGTGGTATGGAAATCCCATCCTGGAAGTAATGTTGTTAGACAACGACGAACCTCGAACGATGAAGAAGCAATAATGATCTCGGATTCTGACAAATGGCTTGTGGCCATCAAATCCGAGATAGGATCCATGTATGAGAACAAAGTATGGACTTTGTGGACCTGCCAGATGATCGGTAGGCCATCGAGAACAAATGGATCTTTAAGAAGAAGACAAGCATGGATGGTAATGTCACCGTCTATAAAGCTCGACTTGTCGCAATGAGTTTTTGACAAATTCTAGGAGTTGACTACAATGAGACTTTCTCACCCACAGCGATGATTAAGTTTGTTAGAATTATGTCAGCAATTGCCGCATATTACGACTCTGAAATTTCGCAGATGGACGTCATAACAACGTTCCTTAATGAGTTCCTTAAGGAAGAGTTGTATATGATGCAACTAGAAGGTTTTGTCGATCCTAAGGATGCTAAGAAGGTATGCAAGCTCCAGTGGTCCATCTATGGACTGGTGCAAGCATCTCGGAGTTGAAATTTATGCTTTGATGAGGTGATCAAGGTTTTTGGTTTTTGATACGTCTCCGTCGTATCTACTTTTCCAAACACTTTTTCCCTTGTTTTGGACTCTAACTTGTATGATTTGAATGGAACTAACTCGGACTGACGCTGTTTTCAGCAGAATTGCCATGGTGTTGTTTTATGTGCAGAAAACAAATATTCTCGGAATGACCTGAAACTCCACAGAACATCTTAGAAAAAATAATAAAAAATCCTCGCCAAAGATGAAGACCAGGGGGCCCACACCCTGTCCACGAGGGTGGGGCGCCCCCCCTCTAGGGCATGCCCCCTACCTCATGGGCCCCCTGGATGCCCTCCGACGCCAACACCAACTCTATATATTTGATTTCGGAGAGAAAAAACCAGAGAGAAGAAATCATCGCATTTTACGATACAGAGCCGCCGCCAAGCCCTAAAACCTCTCGGGAGGGCTGATCTGGAGTCCGTTCGGGGCTCCGGAGAGGGGGATTTGTCGTCGTCGTCATCATCAACCATCCTCCATCACCAATTTCATGATGCTCACCGCCGTGCGTGAGTAATTCCATCGTAGGATTGCTGGATGGTGATGGGTTGGATGAGATTTATCATGTAATCGAGTTAGTTTTGTTAGGGTTTGATCCCTAGTATCCATTATGTTCTGAGATTGATGTTGCTATGACTTTGCTATGCTTAATGCTTGTCACTAGGGCCCGAGTGCCATGATTTCAGATCTTAACCTATTATGTTTTCATGAATATATGTGAGTTCTTGATCCTATCTTGCAAGTCTATAGTCACCTACTATGTGTTATGATCCGGCAACACCGAAGTGACAATAATCGGGACCACTCCCGGTGATGACCATAGTTTGAGGAGTTCATGTATTCACTATGTGCTAATGCTTTGTTCCGGTTCTCTATTAAAAGGAGGCCTTAATATCCCTTAGTTTCCAATAGGACCCCACTGCCACGGGAGGGTAGGACAAAAGATGTCATGCAAGTTCTTTTCCATAAGCACGTATGACTATATACGGAATACATGCCTACATTACATTGATGAATTGGAGCTAGTTCTGTGTCACCCTATGTTATGACTGTTACATGATGAACCGCATCCGGCATAATTATCCATCACTGATCCGGTGCCTACGAGTTTTCCATATACTGGTTTACGCTTATTTACTTTCCCGCTGCTACTGTTACAATCACTACAAAATACGAAAAACATTACTTTTGTTGTCTTTACTTTTGTTACCGCTACCACCACTATCATATTACTTTGCTACTAAACACTTTGCTACAGATACTAAGTTTCCAAGTGTGGTTGAATTCACAACTCAACTGCTAATACTTGAGAATATTCTTTGGCTCCCCTTGTGTCGAATCAATAAATTTGGGTTGAATACTTTACCCTCGAAAGCTGTTGCGATCCCCTATACTTGTGGGTCATCAAGACTAATTTCTGGCGCCGTTGCCGGGGAGCATAGCTCTATTCTTTGAGTCACTTGGGATTTATATCTGCTTATCATTATGAAGAACATGAGAGATCCAAAAACCAAGATCTATCCCTCAACTACGAGGGGAGGTAAGGAACTGCCATCTAGCTCTGCACTTGATTCACCTTCTGTTATGAGTAAGCTAGCGACACCTAAACCTGCTTCTGCTATTCGTTCTGATATGTCGCATGTTATTGATGATGCCACTTCTGCTATGCATGATACTTATGATGAAACTGCTTCTATGCCTGATACTACTGTGCCCCTTGGTGAATTTCTTGATGAACAAATTGCTAGGGCTAGAGAAAAAGAAACTATTGAATCTGAATACGATGATGAAAGTGATGATGAAAATATGCATGTTATTCCTGAGGGCTATCTTTTTGATATGGAATCTTCTGCCGCTATTTTAGCTTGCAAAGATAGATATGAGCTCAAGAGGTTATTAGTTAAATGGAACAAAGAATCACTTAGAGATAAAATGAAACCCGACCCTTCTTTTGCTACTTCACCTATTTGTGTTCCAGATAAGGATTATGAATTCTTTGTTGATCCTGATATAATTACTTTGGTGGAATCTGATCCGTTTTATGGCTATGAATCTAAAACTGTTGTGGCACATCTTACTAAGTTAAATGATATAGCTGCCCTGTTCACTAATGATGAGAGATCGCGTTACCTCTATATACTCAAAATATTTCTATTCTCATTAAAGGGTGATGCTAAGATATGGTTTAATTCTCTTGATCCTGGTTGTGTGCGTAGTCCCCAGAATATGATTTATTACTTCTCTGCTAAATATTTCCCTGCTCATAAGAAACAAGCTGCTTTGAGGGAAATATACAACTTTGTGCAAATTAAAGAAGAGAGTCTCCCACAAGCTTGGGGGAGTCTTCTCAAGTTACTTAATGCTTTGCCTGATCATCCTCTTAAGAAACCCGAAATACTTGATATCTTTTATAATGGACTAACCAATGCTTCCAGAGATTACCTGGATAGTTGTGCTGGTTCTCTTTTCAGGGAAAGAACACCGGATGAAGCTAAAATTCTATTGAATAATATGTTGACAAATGAAAATAATTGGGCACCTCCGGAGTCAGCTCCTGAGCCAGCTCCTGCTCCAATTACTGAACCTATTCCTAAACCAACTCCGAAGAAGAGAGGTGTTCTATTTCTCAGTCCCGAAGATATGCAAGAGGCAAAGAAATCTATGAAAGAGAAAGGTATTAAAGCTGAAGACGTTAAGAATTTACCTCCTATTGAAGAAATACATGGTCCTAATTCACCGCCTATTGAAGAAACTTATGCTCTCAATTCTTTATTTATTGAAGAACCTCCTGATCCCGATATCCCGACACAGGTAGTAAAGGTAAATTCTCTCTATAGATATGATAAAGCTGAAGTTCCTCCTACTAAAATTGCTAGTCAGTGCTTGGATGAGTTTGATAACTTTATGTTTAAGCAAGACGACTTCAATGCTTATTTTGGTAGACAATTAAAAGAAAATACTTATATGATTAGACGCTTGGGTGATTATATGGCTAATATTAGAGGTGAACTTAAACTTGTTAGGAAACATGCTTCTATGGTTACCACGCAAGTAGAACAAGTGCTTAAAACTCAAAAAGAAGTGCTTGATGAAATGAATAGTAAGAAAAATGATTATGCTGTTAGAGTGGCTACTAGAACTGGTAGAATGACCCAGGAACCTTTGTATCCTGAAGGCCACCCTAAGAGAATCGAGCAAGATTCTCAGAGAAATAATATTGATGTTCCTAGTTCTTCTAAAAAGAAGAAAAAGAAAAATGATAGAACTGTGCAAACTTCTAGTGAACCTATTGCTGAACCACCTGATAATCCAAATGATATATCTATGTATGATGCTGAAACACAATCTGGTAATGAACATGAACCTAATGAAAATATTAATGATGATGTTCATGATGATGCTCAACCTAGTAATGACAATGATGTATAAATTGAACCTGTTGTTGATCTTGATAACCCACAATCAAAGAACCAACGTTATGATAAAAGAGACTTTGTTGCTAGGAAACATGGTAAAGAAAGGGAACCTTGGGTTCAGAAACCCATGCCTTTTCCTCCAAAACCATCCAAGAAAAAGGATGATGAGGATTTTGAGCGCTTTGCTGAAATGATTAGGCCTATCTTTTTGCGTATGCGATTAACTGATGTGCTCAAAACAAATCCTTATGCTAAATATATGAAGGATATCATTACTAATAAAAAAAGATATCGGAAGCTGAGATTTCCACCATGCTTGCTAATTATACTTTTAAGGGTGGAATACCAAAGGAACTTGGAGATCCCGGAGTACCTACTATACCTTGCTCCATTAAAAGAAATTATATTAAAACTGCTTTATGTGATCTTGGAGCCGGTGTTAGTGTTATGCCTCTCTCTTTATATCGTAGACTTGACTTGAATAAGCTGACACCTATCAAAATATCTTTGCAAATGGCTAATAAATCAACTGCTATACCTGTCGGTATTTGTGAGGATGTGCCTGTTGTGGTTGCAAACGTTACTATTTTAACGGACTTTGTTATTCTTGGTATTCCCTAGGATGATAGTATGTTTATTATTCTTGGAAGACCTTTTCTTAATACTGCAAGGGTTGTTATTGATTGCAACAAAGGCAATGCCACTTTTCATGTTAATGGTAATGAGCATACGGTACACTTTCCGAGGAAACAACCTCAAGTTCATAGTATCAACTCCATTGGAAAAATTCCATCGATTATAATTGGAGGTTTTGAATTTCCTCTTCCTACGGTCAAAAAGAAATATGATATACTTATTATAGGGGATGTGCATATCCCCGTTGAGGTAACTTAGTGTTATTCGAAATTTCTCCGGTTTCATAATTATCGGAATGTGTTTGTTAACAAGACCTGATCAACCTTGTTAATGGATTCTTTTTGATAAGCATGAGATGGATGAAACTAGAAGCACAAACTTCTGTACCCTCTTTATATTTTCTGCAATTTAGTAGAAATAAAGTAAAAATAGTATTTTTCTATCTGTTTCCTGGTTTATCCGTGTAATATAAAAATATCCCGAAAATAAAAGTCCTCAGAATGACATGCCAATTTAATATGATTTTTTAGGAATATTTGAGGAGTTACTGTGCAAAAATTACCGCGGGAGGAGCTGCCACCTGGCCACGAGGGTGGTGGGCGCCCCCCCTTAGGGCACGCCCCCTGCCTCGTGGGCCCACAGTGGCCCTCCTCCACTTATCCCAGCACCCATCTTCTTCCTCTGTCTCGCACAAACCCGAAAAACCAACTCAAGCACGAGTTCCAGCCACTTTTGCTGTGATTTTCGATCTCCTTGCTCAAAGCACCTCTCGCAAAACTGCTTGGGAAGATTGTTCATTGGTATGTGACTCCTCCATTGGTCCAATTAGTTTTTGTTCTAGTGCTTTATTCATTGCAAATTTTTGCTTCTTAGGTTACCCTGTTCTTGAGCTTGCATGTCAAATTTATATGGTCAAAAGTAGTTTTGATGCATGATATAGGCCCTAGGCACTTGTAGGAGTAGTTGCTATCAGTTTTATTGAAGTTGGTTCACTTTTATTTGAAGTTACTAAAAAATTCAGAAATTTTCAGAGAAAAACAATATACTTAGGAAGATGTTCCACGGTGGTTCCTCTAAGAAGTAAGGACCCAGGATTGCTATGCGCGATGCTAATGAGGATCCACCAAGAGACGCTCCAGTACGGCCTTGCGAATGGCCGTCAGAAAATTTTATGGACCATGCGAGAATTAAGGAAGAATTCAAAGCATATTTGCGCAATGCCGGTCTTGAGGATTTTGAGGCTAACAAATGCCCCCAGTATCATGATCTCACAAGTTCATTTGTGAGGAGGTTTGAGTATTCATCTTCGCGTAATTCTCCTTCAGTCATGTTTGATCCCTATGACAAATCTTATACCATGGACTTAGAGGATTTCACTTCTGCTTGCAAACTTTCATCATGGGGTAGTGTTAGGGATCCCCCTAAATCTGAATTTAGAAACTTTCTTGCTAGTATAACTGTGGGGAAATCTAGAGATATAACGCAGGCTACCATAGGGAGCATTCACTTTCCTGCTATACATTATTTTTCTCTCTTCATCGGTAGATGCATAAATACTAAGGATGAAGCATGTCACATGTGTGTTCCTGATCTTAGTATTCTTAGGAGTGTTGTGTTAGGAGACCAATCTTATCATATGGGAGCCATTGTAGCTCATAGGTTGCACCATAATAGACATAATGGAGATTTCTTTGGAGGAATTTATGCAACCCGCTTAGCTCATTTTCTTGAGATAGACATTCGTGAGGGTGATACGGAGTTGCCTCCTGCATATTTAGATTATAAATCTATGGCTTCACACCACTTTGTCGAGAGGCCTGAATCATCTCTCCTATATCGTTTAGTTTTTTGATAAACAACATGTTTTCCGTATTACTCTCCCTACTCCTGCCTTCTTTGATTCACAGACAAAAAGAAGATATGTTATTATCAGAGAGGAGGCAGAAGAGTACGAGAGGAGAGCGGAGGCAGCTCGACTCCACGCTGCAGCTCAGCAGGCGATAACCGCTGCACATCAGTATGATCCCAACTATTCTTCGTCGCAGTACGACCCCAGCTACACCTATAGGTATCCGTCCGGCTATCCCTGGCAATAGACCAACTTAGGACAAAAGCCTAAGCTTGGGGGAGTACGTATTTCTCACCGACATTACATTTATGCTCACACACACTCATTACTAGATGTCGGTGCTCATACTCTTTCACTGTAATATCCATGCTAGTTTATTTTCTTTTTCCTGCTTTCTTCTTGTGTGTTTGTTAAACCTTAAGAAAAACCAAAAATATCAGTAGTAGTTTATTTTTCTGCTGTAGTAGTAATAATTAAAAAGAAAACCCAAAAATATTTCCCGTTCTTCTTTTGCTTGTTGGGAGCTTTCCCGTGTAAATAGTTTTATTTCTTTTCTTTTCTTTGGGGGTCAGTAGGAGAAGACCATAATTAAATTGTTGAAGTGGCTCTTATATGCATTATTGTTGATTTAACCCAGAGCCCATATTGCCTTGTCTTCTCCTGTTTATTGAATGCTCGCAGATTCCAGCTTAGTCCAATGCACATACACTCTTATTATTATTCACACCGTTCGGTCGTGCAAGTGAAAGGCAATTATGATGATATATGATGGGCTGACTGAGATGAGAAAAGCTGGTATGAACTCGACCTCTTTTGTTTTTGTAAATATGATGAGCCCCTCGTTCTTGATTCAGCTTATTATGAATAAACATGTTTGCAATGACAATTAGAGATCGTAGTTGCTTGTGACATGCTTGATTAGCTATGAGTTATAATGATTTACCTTGTGTGCCAACATGCTATTGAGATGGTTATGATGTGGTATGATGGGGTGGTATCCTCCTTTGAATGATTTAAGTGACTTGACTTGGCACATGTTCACACATGTAGTTGAAACAAATCAACATAGCCTTCATGATATTTATGTTCATGGTGGATTATATCCTACTCATGCTTGCATCTAATAATTATTAATTTTAATGCATGTACATGGCTGTTGTCGCTCTCTAGTTGGTCACTTCCCAGTCTTTTGCTAGCCTTCACTTGAACTAAGCGGGAATATTGCTTGTGCATCCAATCCCTTAAACCCCAAAGTTATTCCAGATGAGTCCACTATACCTTCCTATATGCGGTATCTACCTGTCGTTCCAAGTAAATTTGTATGTGCCAAACTCTAAACCATCAAATAAACATTCTGTTTTGTATGCTCGAATAGCTCATGTATCAACCAAGGTTGTCCTTATCTTCCGTGTTAGGCGGGCTATTCTCAAGAGGAGTGGACTCCGCTCCTCACTCACGAGAAAATGGCTGGTCACCGGGATGCCCAGTCCCATGCTTTATGCAAACCAAATCAAAATTAATTGCAAACAAAACTCCCCCTGGGACCTGATGTATGTTGGAGACACTCGTTGTTTCGAGCAAGTCATGGATTGATGCTTGTTGGTGGAGGGGGAGTATAAACTTTACCATTCTGTTTGGGAACCGCCTATAATGTGTTTAGCATGGAAGATATCGCCATCTCTTAGTTGTTACGTTGACAATGAAAGTATATCGCTCAAAATTGTAACGCCCTCGATGCGGCTATATCTCCCACGTGTCGAAGCACGACTTAGAGGCATAACCGCATTGAAAGCAATGTCGCAAGTGAGGTAATCTTGACACAACCCATGTAATACAATAAGGGGAAGAGATACATAGTTGGCTTACAATCGCCACTTCACACAATTACATGAATAAAGCATTACATCATCCAGATACAATCAAGGTCCGACTACGGAACCAAAATAAAAGAAGAACCCCAAATGCGACAAAGGTCCCCGATCGACCCCAACTGGGCTCCACTACTGATCAACTGGAAACGGGACAACACAAAGGACAAGATCTTCATCGAGCTCCTCCTGAGCTTGGTTTCATCACCTGCACGGTTCAACGGCACCTGCAAGCTGGTTTTGGAAGTATCTGTGAGCCACAGGGACTCAGCAATCTTGCACCCTCGCGATCAAGACTATTTAAGCTTATGGGTAAGGTAAAGGTATGAGGTGGAGCTGCAGCAAGCGACTAGCATATATGGTGGCTAACATACGCAAAAGAGAGCGAGAAGAGAAGGCAAAGCACGTTCGAGAAAGTATGATCAAGAAGTGATCCTAAAACAACCTACGTCAAGCATAACTCCAACACCGTGTTCACTTCTCGGACTCCGCCGGAAAGAGACCATCATGGTTACACACGCGGTTGATTCATTTTAATTAAGGTCAACTTCAGGTTTCCTACAACCGGACGTTAACAAATTCCCATCTGCCCATAACCGCGGGCATGGCTTTCGAAAGTTCAAATCCCTGCAGGGGAGTCCCAACTTAGCCCATGACAAGCTCTCACGGTCAACGAAGGAATAGACCTCCTCCCGAGACGTTCCGATCAGACTCGGTACCTCGGTTCTTCAAGACACTTCGACAGGTTAAAACAAGACCAGCAACACCGCCCGAATGTGCCGACAAATCCCGATAGGAGATGCACATATCTCGTTCTCAGGGCACACTCATATGAGCCAGACGTCGGGTAGGCCAGCCCAGAGTTGCCCCTGGTAGCCCCGGACATCGCTCGGTTTAAAATAAGATGACCCTCGGGCTCCGGAAACCCAAGGGAAAAAGAGGCTAGATGGCAAATGGTAAGACCAAGGTTGGGCATTGCTGGAAAAGCTTTAATCAAGGCAAACTATCAAGGGGTTCCCATTATAACCCAACCGCGTAAGGAACGCAAAATCCGGGAACATAACACCGATATGATGGAAACTAGGGTGGCAAGAGTGGAACAAAACACAAGGCGAGAGGCCGAGCCTTCCACCCTTTACCAAGTGTATAGATGCATTAAGATAACAAGATAATATAATGAAATCCCAACAAGTAAATAAATGTTCCAACAAGGAACGGTCTCCAATCTTCACCTGCAACTAGCAACGCTATAAGAGGGGCTGAGCAAAGCGGTAACATAGCCAATCAACGGTTTTCTAGGACATGGTGGGTTAGAGGTTTGACATGGCAATTTGGGAGGCTTGAAAGCAAGTGGTAGGCATCGTAGCATTGGCATAGCAAAATAGCGAGCATCTAGCAAAGCAAAGATAGTAGTGATTTCGAGGGTATGATCATCTTGCCTACAAAGTTGTCAGAGTTGACTGGATCCTCGAAAGCAAACTCAACGGGCTCCTCGTTAGCGAACTCGTCTCCCGGCTCTACCCAAACAAGACAAACAAGCAACAAGGGCACAATCAACCACGTGCAAAGCTCAAACGATATGATGCAAAGATGATATGCTATGCGGGATGCGATGCGGGATGCATATGCAAGATTTGACAAGGAATGCATGAACCTGGCCTCAACTTGGAAATCCAAGTGTGCCACTGGAAATATGAGATGAAATCGCTTGAAAACGATATAAAGAACGCCGGAATCGGAGTTACGGTTTGGAAATGGCAAGCGATTCAAATATGACCACGTTCTGCGATTTACAGCAAGTAGCCATCTAAATGCAACAAGATGAACATGCTATAGCACCCAAATATGGCAACAAAATACATGGCAGGGATGCATTGATGAATCTTAACAAAAGTCTAGCACTGAGCTACGGCCAATTCATCCATTAACAGGTTCAAACAAGCATGGCAAAAATGCATTTGACAAACAGATTTCAGACTTAGTGAAATTAACACTTGTCTGGAATTTCAGATCAGATAGCACTCTTCGGAGCAACAAAACTATATGCTATAGGACCTGAATATGGCAAAGTAAAGCATGGAATGGAGCTACTCAAAGAGCTTAACAAAAGTCCCTTAGTGACCCTGAGCCAAAAGGGATCAGAAAATACAATTGCAAGCATGTGAACATGGCAAAAACATAATCAGATCACAGACTTTGTGAAAACTGGAGCATGCTGAAACAGGTATCAAGTAGGCATGTTTACGAGCTCGATGCACTCACTACAGAGATAGTCATGACAATCTAAGCATACACCAATCAATAATACACAAAATGCAAGCTAGATATGGCAAGAACAATAACATAGCATGCACGGATCAACTACAACATCATCGGCAAAATCGCTAACAAGTAGACAATCTGCCTAGATTCACGAAATAGCAAAAGTAGAGCTCGATTCACTCAAGCTGGGTTGCTCCCTAATTGCAAACGAAGACATGGATGGATAGAGCACTACAAGATTAACAAAACACCCTTACTGATAATCCTCAAAAGAGGCACGGATCACTAGGAAACAACATGAACATATGACCATATGAGATAAACAGCTCAAGGACTTAGTGGAAATGCTAAGTCCCTAAATCAGCATTAACAAATGCCTCACTTTGCAAACTTGTGCTAGTCACCACACACATCAGAAAAATACATGGGGTGCACCTCTGGAAAGATGGAAAAACCCTTAACAAAACATATGTAGAGCTCAGGGGCACACAATAATCATGGCAAAAATGACAAATATCTAAATGGAGCAGCAGATCTGACAATTAACTCAAGTAGCACTCTTCTAACAGCATTTCGGGCATCAAGATGAACTCAAATGAAAATGATGCAATGAGATGAAATGATGTGCTCTCTGAGACGAACATCTTGGTATGCTATATGCATGAATCAGAGCTACGGATGCAAAGTTACGGCACGATGAAGATGGGCATATGAAACATGGAAATCTCGGGGACTTAGTGAAATTCTCACCCCGCGGAAAAAGTCAACGCGGCGCGGAGAACGAGGATGGCGGCGGATCTGGCCGGAACTTCGCCAGAGATGGCGGGGAGAGGGGTGGATCTCGCCGGAGATGGCAGATCCGGGCCGGATCTCGCCGGATCCGGCCGGATCTCTGCGCGGGCGGCGTAGGGAGGTCGGCGGCGGCCAGTTGGCGATGGCGCGCGGCGACGGTGACCTGGGGCGAGCGGGGCGCCGTGGAGGAGCCCGCCGGCGGGGCGAGGTCGCCGGAGCAGCGGCTCCGCTGCGGAGCGACGATGAGGTGGCCGGGCGGAGCACTCCGCGGGCGGCGCGCGTCTCGGGAGGCCGCGGGCAGGCGGCGGCGACAGATGGGCCCGCGCGGGCCTGCGATGGGCTCGGTGGGCCGCGCGGTGGAGAGGCGGGACGCCGGGACGACGTGGCGGCGCGCGATAGGTGGAGGGAGGCGGCGGCGCTGAGGTGGCAGCTGGCGATTGGCCGGGGTGAGGTGGAGGCTGGACGCGTCCGGCGGCGGAGTGGGAAGAAGCTAGGGTTTGGACTGCGCGAAAAATCGGGGAGAGCCACATATATATAGGTAGAGGGAGCTAGGAGAGTCCAAATGAGGTGCGGTTTGTGGCCACGCGGTCGTGATCGAACGCTCTAGATGATGGAGAGGGTTTAGGTGGGTTTTGGCCCACTTTGGAGGGGTGTTGGGCTGCAACACACACGAGGCCTTTTCGGTCCCTTGGTTAACCGTTGGAGTATCAAACGAAGTCCAAATGGCACAAAACTTGACAGGCGGTCTATCGGTAGTAAACCAAGGCCGCTTGGCAAGTCTCGGTCCAATCCAGAAATGTTTAATCCCCACACACGAGAAGAGGGTAGAAATGACCACCGGAGGAGAATGGAGCGCTGGAATGCAAAATGGACAACGGGGAAAATGCTCGGATGCATGAGACGAACATGTATGCGAATGCAATGCACATGATGACATGATATGCAATGCATGACACTCAAGCAATGACAAGGCAACAACAGCGAATAACTGGACGACACCTGGCACATCGGTCTCGGGGCATTACAAAAATACAATTTATCTTTATTTCAAAACTGAGCTCTGGCACCTCTACAAATCCCTGCTTCCCTCTGCGAAGGGCCTATCCATTTACTTTTATGTAGAGTCATCACCCTATTATTAAAAAGCACTAGCTGGAGAGCACAACTGTCATTTGCATTCATCACTATTAATCTATGTTGGGTGTGACTATGATTGGATCTCTTTTACCATGAATTACAATGTCTAGTCAGTCCTTGATCTTTAAAGGTGCTCTGCATTTATGTTTTGCGGTCTCAGAAAGGGCTAGCGAGATACCATCTTGTTATATCATATTATGATTGTTTTGAGAAAGTGTTGTCATCCGAGATTTATTATTATGACTTGCTAGTTGATTATGCTATTGATATGAGTAATTATGAGACCTGAGAATTATTGCAAATGTGGTTAGTTATGATCTATGATGAAAACTTGAATGCTGGCTTGACATAGTTACAACAACAAGAGCAAACAGATTTTGTAAAAGTTTTTCTTTCTTTCTTTTAGTTTGTCAACTGAATTGCTTGAGGACAAGCAAGGGTTTAAGCTTGGGGGAGTTGATACGTCTCCGTCGTATCTACTTCTCCAAACAACTTTGCCCTTGTTTTGGACTCTAGCTTGTATGATTTGAATGGAACTAACCTGGACTGACGCTGTTTTCAGTAGAATTGCCATGGTGTTGTTTTATGTGCAGAAAACAAATATTCTCGGAATGACCTGAAACTCCACGGAACATCTTAGAAAAAATAATAAAAAATCCTCGCCAAAGATGAAGACCAGGGGGCCCACACCCTGTCCACGAGGGTGGGGGGCGCCCTCCCCCCCTCTAGGGCGCGCCCCCCTACCTCGTGGGCCCCCTGGATGCCCTCCGACGCAAACTACAACTCTATATATTTTCTTTCGGAGAGAAAAAACCAGAGAGAAGAAATCATCACGTTTTACGATACAAAGCCGCCGCCAAGCCCTAAAACCTCTCGGGAGGGCTGATCTGGAGTCCGTTCGGGGCTCCGGAGAGGGGGACTCATCGCCGTCGTCATCATCAACCATCCTCCATCACCAATTTCATGATGCTCATCGCCGTGCGTGAGTAATTCCATCGTAGGCTTGCTGGATGGTGATGGGTTGGATGAGATTTATCATGTAATCGAGTTAGTTTTGTTAGGGTTTGATCCCTAGTATCCATTATGTTCTGAGATTGATGTTGCTATGACTTTGCTATGCTTAATGCTTGTCACTAGGGCCCGAGTGCCATGATTTCAGATCTGAACCTATTATGTTTTCATGAATATATGTGAGTTCTTGATCCTATCTTGCAAGTCTATAGTCACCTACTATGTGTTATGATCCGGCAACCCCGAAGTGACAATAATCGGGACCACTCCCAGTGATGACCATAGTTTGAGGAGTTCATGTATTCACTATGTGCTAATGCTTTGTTCCCGTTCTCTATTAAAAGGAGGCCTTAATATCCCTTAGTTTCCAATAGGACCCCGCTGCCACGGGAGGGTATGACAAAATATTTCACGCAAGTTCTTTTCCATAAGCACATATGACTATATACGGAATACATGCCTACATTACATTGACGAATTGGAGCTAGTTCTGTGTCACCCTATGTTATGACTGTTACATGATGAACCACATCCGGCATAATTATCCATCACTGATCCGGTGCCTACGAGTTTTCCATATACTGGTTTACGCTTATTTACTTTCCCGCTGCTACTATTATAATCACTACAAAATACCAAAAACATTACTTTTACTTCTGTTACCTTTTGTTACCGTTATCACTACTATCATATTACTTTGCTACTAAACACTTTGCTGCAGATACTAAGTTTCCAGGTGTGGTTGAATTGACAACTCAGCTGCTAATACTTGAGAATATTCTTTGGCTCCCCTTGTGTCGAATCAATAAATTTGGGTTGAATACTCTACCCTCGAAAGCTGTTGCGGTCCCCTATACTTGTGGGTTATTAGTTTTATACAAATTACGGAGAAGCTTCTATGTACAATAAAGTGAGTGGGAGCTCTGTAGCATTTATAATACTATATGTGGATGACATATTATTGATTGGAAGTGATATATAATTTCTAGAAAGCATAAAGGGTTATTTGAATAAGAGTTTTTCAATGAAAGACCTAGGTGAAGCTGCCTACATATTGGGCATTAAGATCTATAGAGATAGATCAAGATGCTTGATAGAACTTTCACAAAGCACATACCTTGACAATATTTTGAAGAAGTTCAAAATGGATTAGTCGAAGAAAGGGTTCTCGCCTATGTTGCAAGGTATGAAATTGAGGCAGACTCAAAGCCCGACCACAACAGAAGAAAGAGAAAGGATGAAGGTCATCCCCTATGCCTCAGCCATAGGCTCTATAATGTATGACATCCTGTGTACCATACCTGATGTGTGCCTTACCATAAGTCTGGCAGGGAGGTACCAAAGTACTCCAGGAGTGGATCACTAGATAGCGGTCAAAAATATCCTTGAGTACCTAAACAGGACTAAGCACATGTTTCTCGTTTATGGATGTGACAAAGAGCTCATCATAAAGGGTTACGTTGATACTAGCTTTGACACTAATCCGGATGACTCAAAGTCACAAACCGCATACGTATTTATCTTGAATGGTGGAGCGGTCAGTTGGTGCAGTTCCAAGCAACGCATCGTAGCGGGATCTACATGTGTGAAGTAGAATACATAGCCCCTTCAAAATCAGCGGATGAAGGACTTTGGATGGAGTTCATATCTGATCTAGGAGTTGTGCCTAGTGCATCGGATCCAATGACTATCTTTTTTGACAACACAGGTGCCATTCCCATTGCCAAGGAGACTAGGTTTCACAGGAAAACAAAGCACATCAAACGCCGCTTCAACTCCATTCATAATTACATGAAGGATGGAGACATAGTACTTCGCAAAGTACACATGGATCTGAATGTGGCAGACCCATTGACAAATCTCCTTCATGAGCAAAACATGATCAGCACCAGAACTCTATGGATGTTAGATTCATTACAATGGAAACTAGATTATTGACTCTAGTGCAAGTGGGAGACTATTGGAAATATGCCCCAGAAACTGAAATGTTTATTATTCACGCTAGAATTGTATTTCCCGCTCATGATAAATGTTTATTATTTACACTAGAATTGTATTGACCAGAAGCTGAAATACATGTGTGAATACATAAACTACACTGTGTCCCTAGTAAGCCTCTACTAGACTAGCTCATTGATCAAAGATGGTTAAGGTTTCCTAACGACCATGAGTTGTCATTTGATAAAGCAATCACATCATTAGGAGAATGATGTGATGGAGAGACCCAACCATATGCTTAGCATCAGATCATTTAGTTATTTTCTATAACTTTATTCATGACAAGTATCAGTTACTTAGACCATGAGATCATGCCACTCCCGGATACCGGAGGAATAATTTGTGTCCTATCAAACGTCACTTCATAACTGGGTGATCATAAAGGTGTGATACGTCTCCAACGTATCTATAATTTTTATTGTTCCATGCTATTATATTATCTATTTTGAATGTTTAATGGGCTTTAATATGCTCTTTTATATTAATTTTGGGACTAACCTATTAACCGGAGGCCTAGTGCCAGTTTCTGTTTTTTTGCCTATTTCAGTGTTTCATAGAAAAGGAATATCAAATGGAATCCAAACGGAATGAAAACTTTGCGACGATCTTTCTTGGACCGAAAGCAAACCATGAGACTTGGAGTGGAAGTCTGGAAGTCTGTGAGGCGGCCACGGGGCAGGAGGGCGCGCCCCCACCCTCGTGGGCCCCACGAAGCTCCACCGACGTACTTCTTTCGCCTATATATACCCTTATACCCTAGAAACATCAAGGCGAGCCATGAAACCACGTTTCCACCACCGCAACCTTCTGTACCCATGAGATCCCATCTTGGGGCCTTTTCCAGCGATCTGCCGGAGGGGGAATCGATCACGAAGGGCTTCTACATCAACACCATAGCCTCTCCGATGAAGCGTGAGTAGTTTACCATAGACCTTCGGTCCATAGTTATTAGCTAGATGGCTTCTTCTCTCTCTTTGATCTTCAATACAAAGTTCTCCTCGATGTTCTTGGAGATCTATTCAATGTTATACTCTTCTGCGGTGTGTTTGCCAAGATCCGATGAATTATGGGTTTATGAACTTGATTATCTATGAATATTATTTGGTTCTTCTCTGAATTCTTATATGCATGATTTGATATCTTTGCAAGTCTCTTCGAATTATCGGTTTAGTTTGGCCTACTAGATTGACCTCTATTGCAATGGGAGAAGTGCTTAGCTCTGGGTTCAATCTTGCGGTGTCCTTTCCCGGTGATAGTAGGGCAGCAAGGCACGTATTGTATTGTTACCATCGAGGATAAAAAGATGGGGTTTATGTCATATTGCTTGAGTTTATCCCTCTACATCATGTCATCTTGCTTAATGTGTTACTTTGTTCTTATGAACTTAATACTCTAGATGCTTGCTGGATAGCGGTTGATGTGTGGAGTAATAGTAGTAGATGCAGAATCATTTTGATCTACTTGACATGGACATGGTGCCTATATGCATGATCATTGCCTTAGATATCTTCATAACTATACACTTTTCTATCAATTGCTCGGCAGTAATTTGTTCACCCACCATAATACATGCTATCATGAGAGAAGCCACTAGTGAAACCTATGGCCCCCGGGTCTCTTTCTTATTATATTGCACTCTTTTATTATCGCATCTCGTTTACTATTTTGCAATATTTACTTTCCAATCTATACAACAAAATACCAAAAATATCTATCTTACTACCTCTATCAGATCTCACTTTCGCAAGTGACCGTGAAGGGATTGACAACCCCTTTATCGTGTTGGTTGTGAGGTTCTTGATTTTTTGCGCAGGTACTAGGAGACTTGTGCATTGTCTCCTACTGGATTGATACCTTGGTTCTCAAAAACTTAGAGAAATACTTACGCTACTTTGCTGCATCACCCTTTCCTCTTCAAGGGAAACCAACACATGTTCAAGAGGTCGCAAGAAGGATTTCTGGTGCCGTTGCCAGGGAGATCTACGCCAAGTCAAGACATACTAAGTACCCATCATAAACTCTTCTCCCTCGCATTACATTATTTGCCATTTGCCTCTTGTTTTCCTCTCCCCCACTTCACTTTTGCTGTTTTATTCGCCTCTTTTCCGTTCGTCTTTTTTGCTTGCTTCTTGTGAGTCCGTGTGTTAGATCGTTTGTTTCGCCCTCATGGCTATCCCTCCTCCTCTTCCTTTGTCTCCCTATTTTGAAGTTCTTCACTTCAAACAAAGACAAGGAGAGAACTTAAAAGATGCTTGGTACAGGATGTTGGAATATCGCACTATAGAGGGAGATTTCAAGATTTTACTTTGTAATTTTTATGTTGGGCTAACCATATCCCATAGACAACTCTTGGATTTTGCTGCTAATGGGAATTTTATTGAAAATTGATCCCAGTATTGCGTATGAGATTATAGAGGGAATAGGAGTACTATCCCCACAAAAGGGACCACATCATACTCAAGAAGGAACCCAAGTATTTGAGAAACTATAATTTTTGGACCATGCCACTTACCTCTCTGCCTAATCTCATTTTTTTGAGTTGATTTGGTTGGGTTCAAAAATGGCTCAAGTTTGAATTAAACTCAAACTTGAATTATTTTCCTATCTATTAAAATTGCCAAGTCAATTTATTAAAATCCCGCATAAATCCAGGGTCATGGGGATATTTTCATATCTCTCATACTCCTCTCCTATCTCCCTGGGCTTTTCGTGCTATTTTTTTCTCCTTGGTAAATAGATTAAAGCGGAATTTTAGCAATAGTAGAGAGCTTTCCCAACTGGGCCTCCCAACTCCCATGGCCAGCCGCAACCTGGAGCTGGGCCGGCCTCCGAGGCCCACTCCCTTCTAACCCTAGCATGCACACCCTCCGACGCTCCCTCGACCCCCACTCTCCCTCGTCTCCTCCTCTAGTGCCGCCAGCCTCGCACACACACGCACGCAGGCTGCAAATCCCGCTTGCGCCCGATCTCCTCGCCCGCCTCCTCATGTACTCGGCGTCGCCGCCTCGTCAGCTCTGCCGCCGGATCGCGCCAGCCATCGGCCTCAAGCTCAGCCGTGTCGCTGCCATCCAGGACCACCATGGGCCCCAAGCTTCTCTCCAACTCCGGCCTCGTCCAGGCTATCCCGCCGTCGCCTGATGCTCTAGCGAGGTCATGCCTCCCCTCTGCGTCTCCTCCTCACCTCAACCTCCAAGTCCGATGACATCCTCAGGATCCATGGTGGAGACCTCAGCCTCCTCGTGCTCGACCTCGGCCTCCTCTGCTTCGCCCTCTTGCCAGAGAAAGCATCGCCGCGTCTCCTTCACCTCCTGCCTGAGCCCCCTGCATCAGCCCCGGTAGCCGCCGTTCCTTGCTTGTGGTCCCCGTCGCCCCGCTGCACCGCCTCTGCTTGCTGTCGCCGCTATCCTCGCTAGCTTCGCGTCTGTGCCGCTACTGCTGGACTTGGCTACGGACTGCACCTCTCCTCAACTCGGGTCGGTACCGACCCCGACTCCACAACCACCGAACCAGGAATGCAAAGGATATCCTCGGGGTTTTTGCCAAGTCTCGTTCCGATGTATGTACACACAGCACCGACGTCCACGAGCACCTCCTGGTAGCCGTCCACTCCGACCAAATCAAGCCGGCAAGTCCGAAGGCCCCAAGTACTCCGACGTCGATGACCCTCAAGTTCGTCTACATGGTGACGTGCTAAGTACCTTTACCGCCATCTTCAGAATCGCCAAGAACGCCAAGACCCCTTTGTGGATTTCGACAAGTACGAACACCGTTGCCCAAGACCCGTGTACCACAAGAGGCAAGTTCGACTACCGTGGTGTGAACCACTACTTCCATGAAGACGTGTATATCACTACCGCCGACCCTCCAAGACCCCGTGGATGTCAAGTTCCTCGCCGTGACCCCGAACATATACGGAAACTTGTGCGACTAAGAACGTGAACGACTACTGTCGCCAAGATCGCTAGTACCACTACCATCGCCGAGGATCGATAATACCACTACTTCCATTACGACCGTCCCGAGAACATCTACTTCCTCTACTTTGCACCAAACCCGAACCATCCCGTTTGCACGCTTCCAAGGTATAACCCCGAGACAACACCCGTGAACGAATGCATGTGTTGTATGAGATGTCGTGGTTGCCCCATGTCTGAGTTGTCGCTTGCACGCTCCTCGTTTTCCTTGCCACTAACTCGTGGGACACCCGGAATCCGGGATCACCCCACCATCTTGCTCAACTCGCTCACGCCCCTTTATTTTGCCATCGGTATGTCAATCGAGTTACCAAAACTAATATGTTGCCATGGCATCATTTTTGGGTTCATTGCCATGGCACCCTTTCTTTCCACCATGGTGACAAATGCTTCATAATATGCTCATGTCAACTTTTAACAAAAAATTGCATAAAACTTACAAATGTCATATGCATCATGATAACAACATCAAGAATGTTTAAATTGTTGTTTGCTTCAATTGCTAAATGACATGTGGGGATTTACCGGAATGGTTATTTGTTGTTTCCGGCCTCACTTAAAATTTCTTAAAAATGTGTAGTTTACTTTCGCCTCACCTCTTGCCATGTTTAGCAACATTTAACATTGTTGAGTACCTAACCGGGAGTGAACTAAATAATTGATGTGGTGTTCCGTCAATATGCAACTCGTTGCATATTGAGCTCCACTTAATGTGTAGTTTACTTTGCCATGCCATGCCTCTTTAAACCGACATGCATCATACGTGATTGTGCATCATGCCATGTTTATGTGATAGTTGTTTACCATGTTGTTTGCTTCTTTCCGGTGTTGCTTCTTCTTGATAGTTCCAGTTACGTTGCGTTTGTGAGGATCCGTTCGACTACATCGGTTTGTCTTCTTCATGGACTTGTTCTTCTTTCTTGCGGGATCTCAGGCAAGATGACCATACCCTCGATATCACTTCTATCTTTGCTTGCTAGTTGTTTGCTCTATCGTTATGTCACGCTACCTATCACTTGTTTACCATGCCTCCCATATTGCCATGTCAAGCCTCTACCCACCTTCCTAGCAAACCGTTGTTTGGCTATGTTACCGCTTTTGCTCAGCCCCTCTTATAGTGTTGCTAGTTCCAGGTTAAGTTGAAGTTTGTTCCATGTTGGAACATGGTTATGTTGGGATATCACAATATCTCTTATTTTAATTAATGCATCTATATACTTGGTAAAGGGTGGAAGGCTCGGCCTTATGCCTGGTGTTTTGTTCCACTCTTGTCGCCTTAGTTTCCGTCATACCAGTGTTATTTGTGTTCCTTATGCGGTTGGGGTTATGGGACCCCCTTGACGGTTCACTTTGAATAAAACTCCTCCAGCAAGGCCCAACCTTGGTTTTAACATTTGCCACCTAAGCCTTTTTCCCTTGGGTTCTGCAGACTCAAGGGTCATCTTTATTTTAAACCCACGGGCCAGTGCTCCTCTGAGTGTTGGTCCAACCTGGGCGATGTCTGGCGCCCCCTGGGCAACCAGGGTCTATGCCAACCCAACGCCTGGCCCATCAGGTGTGCCCTGAGAACGAGATACCTGCGACTCCTATCGGGATTTGTCGACACATTTGGCGGTTTTGGTGGTCTTGTTTTACCATTGTCGAAATGTCTTGTAACCAGGATTCCGAGACTGATCGGGTCTTTCCGGGAGAAGGAATATCCTTCGTTGATCGTGAGAGCTTGTGATGGGATAAGTTGGGACACCCTTGAAGGGTATAAATTTTCGAGAGTCGTTCCCGCGGTTATGTGGCAGATGGGAATTTGTTAATATCCGGTTGTAGAGAACTTGACATTTGACTTAATTAAAATGGATCAACCGTGTGCATAGCCGTGATGGTCTATTTTCGGCGGAGTCCGGGAAGTGAACACGGTCTTTGTTATGCTTGAACGAAATAGTTTTAGGATCACTTCTTGATCACTTGTAGCTTCACGACCATTGCGCCGCTTCTCATCTTACTCTTACTTGCGTATTTTAGCCACCATATTTGCTTAGCGCTTGCTGCAGCTCCACCTAATTACCTTATCCTACCCATAAGCATAAATAGTCTTGATCTTGCGGGTGTGAGATTGCTGAGTCCTCATGACTCACATATACTTCCAAACAGTTGCAGGTGCCGATGATACCAGTGCAGGTGATGCTACCGAACTCAAGTGGGAGTTTGACGAGGACCACGGTTGTTACTATGTTTCGTTTCCTGATGATCAGTAGTGGAGCCCAGTTGGGACGATCGGGGATCTAGCATTTGGGGTTGTCTTCTTTTATTTTGGTTCCGTAGTCGGACCTTGGTTGTACTCTGGATGATGTATGTTTAACTTGTTATTTGTGTGAAGTGACGATTGTAAGCCAACTCTTTATCCCTTTCTTATTCAGTACATGGGATTGTGTGAAGATTACCCCTCTTGCGACTAAACCACCATGCGGTTATGCCTCTAAGTCGTGCCTCGACACGTGGGAGATATAGCGGCATTGTGGGTGTTACATGAGCATCAGTACTAGTGGTTGTAATTTCTTCAGGAATGGTGAGCAGTGAAGCTTGAGGTTCATCAGAGCCCATTTGTACTTCTTTAGTCTGAACTTGGGACTGAGGGATCTGTTGCACTAGGGTGAACATGAGTGAATTGGGGTGATGACTTTCCCAATAGTCATCATTCAGCACTGGAGTAGTGCACCCAATGTCCACATCTTCTTCTTCAGCATCAATTTCCTCAACGCCTGCCTCTTCAGCTATGAACTGAGCATAGGCGATGATACCATAGGAGTGGATGTGATGTTGTCCACCTCAATTTCTTTGTCCATCTGTTCTGACGAAGCAGCAGAAGGATCTTCTTCACCTGATCCGCTAGGGATCTCATAATCCTCACCAAAGGGAACAATCTCCTTTGATGGCATGCTTGAGACAAAAATAGCATCAATGGGATTCTCAAAAGAGCTTGTCAATGTCTTCATCTTCTTTGGAGCTGAAGACTCTGAGGTAGCAGATGCTTTCCTTTTCTTCACTGCGGCTCGCTCCACAGCTTTAGTTTTCTTCGCTTCTATTGCAGAAGGAAGAACATGGCTTGGCGTTGGTGCAGGAGGAGCAGAGAAAATTGGTTCATTTTCCTCAGGTGCAACTGATGTAGTTGCCCTAACTTGCTCAGTTTCTTCAGGCGCAGCGACAGATGCTTCAGCTGGCCTGGCTTGTTCTTCAGGCACAACACTAGTGCTTGCCTTGGCAATCTCATCAGCGGCTAGAATATCTTCATCAGCCCTGGTACTTGCAGTTTCATCAGCAGCCTGATTTTCATCAGCGGTGCTAGCATGTTCTTTAGTGGGCTGAGCAGATGCTTCAGCCTGAGGAGATTCATGTTGCGATGATGCATCAACATTTGAAGTGAATTTTTCAGCCATTTTCACAAATTTGACATTGGCTCTAAGCCAATCTGCATGGTAGGCATCAAATTCGTCGCCGAGTCCTTTGATCTCAACTTGTATAGCTACAAGTTCATCAGTTGTCATTTTGATAACTTTTTTCTTCAGAAAGCGCTCCTTCTTGTATTGAGCTTTCTTCAACTGTATGGCCTTCTCAAACTTCCATTTTTCTTCGCCTATGAAAGCGGTCAGCATGTGACTTTGACCAGGAGTGAGCATGAAGTCAGGCGTAGGTGTGTTGGGGTCCTTATGCCAGAGATCAATGTACTCAAGGATCAACTTGGGATCCAATAGAAGAGGCACTTCACTTCCTTTGGCTGTAGCGGCCCTATGTTGTCTATCTCTGATGATTTCAGCGAGTTCTTCATCATCAGCTCTGTCATCACTCGATGGTACATGAAAGGCAACTTGCTTCTTGTGAGGACTTGGTCTTGAGCCTCGTCCAGTAATAGCCTTAGTCTTCAGCAAGGTGGGGCCTGTTGAGGATTGCGGGGGAGCTGAAGAACTTGCAGAGACTCCTGAGGTAATTGAGATGCCTTTGGTTCTTTGAAATGAGACGAGATGCACAGGTGCTGAAGACTTTGCCGGAGGAGCAGAGGGTTTTGCAACTTGAGGAACTAGAGCAGCGTGAGGAATTTTCTGTGAGGGCATGGATGAGCTGGGCCGTGAGGGCATTGCCGAAGAACTGGGCTTATGAGTTGGTTTCCTGGCCATGGCCTTCCTGGGCTTGCTAGCAGAGGCCTCAGCAGTGGCAGCAGCATAGTCTTCATTAAATTTCCACATTGCTTCCTTTGCCATTCTGGCTAGCTTGCCTTGTTGTTTTGCCCATTCATCGGGATAGTCCTCACCGCGCTTGAGGTTGGTGGGATCAGCTATTTGGCCAGGTGCCAATCGAGGTCTTGGGCAAGGAGGGTGAAGAGCGAATTTCTTCATGTACTTTGGAGTGACATATCTGTACTCCCTCCGTTCTCGTGCCCATCTTCGTTCAATCCTCTGTATGCGCACCTTGCGCAAATTCTTGTTCTCCTTGCCATGTTTGGTTTCATCGGGAGTACAATATTCTTCATAAATGAAATCAGGGATCTCAAACGTTGTGTTGACTTCTAGTTTCTTACCTCCCTTCTGAGGTTTCTTGCCATCTGCCATATTCTTCAATTGAGGATTTTGAACAATTGTGTTCTCTGAAGAAGTATGCAATTTTTCTTTGAGGAACACTGCAAATGAGTTAAGTTGATGAGAACCTAGTGATTCAGCAGCGGACATGAGTACCTATAAACAGAGTATAGGTGCGACGAATTTGGAGAGGTCATATGCGTTCTCAGAAGTTTTTGCAAAAGGAACAAGTTTGAGGAATTTGACCAGTGGCGTCTTGAGGAATTTCACTAAGCGCTTTTTGACTTAGGTTCCAGAGTTGTATAGATTGAAAATCCACACAATTGAGGAATCTTGAAGAAAAATGTTTCTTAAGAGAAATGGATCAAGAACTGTAAGTGCATCTAGTGCCCCTTAGTGATTTTGGTGTATCGAAGACTTATAGGTAAAGGGACTGATGCGTTTGTGAGTATACACAGGTCTATAAGTCTATGAGGAGTTTGATGTTTATAGAGAAAGTCGATCCCTAAAACTGAAGTTCTTCGAGAGAA
Source organism: Triticum urartu (assembly GCF_003073215.2). NCBI lineage: Eukaryota > Viridiplantae > Streptophyta > Magnoliopsida > Poales > Poaceae > Triticum > Triticum urartu. The sequence goes on along the minus strand of NC_053024.1, from coordinate 452,896,986 downwards.
GATTTTGTATTTCTGAAGATTTCTGAAGACTTTGAAAGTGAAGAAATTGGTGTAATCCTGAAGACTTGGTATTCATTCGAGGAACATGAAGCGTGAAGACTTTTGTTTTCATAGTTTCATTTTCTCTTCCTTGAGTCATAGGAAACACCGTACTGTTAAAGGGGGTCGAGGAAATACTAAGGAAAAATTTCCAAGTGATGCTCAACTCGAATCCTACACCTACCAATCCCTTTGAGTGAAGCCATTGGAAATCTCATACAGTTCAGTCAATTTCTTCAGTGACAGAGACGAAGTTCTTTTGGTCTCTGAGGAATTTTCTCTGACTGAGGAGTTCGGAATTCGCCAGTGCGGATTGCCTACACAGTGAGGGACATGATAGCCCTGAGGAATTTGATACTCAAAATTCCGACCGTTGTTGTGCTATGCGCCAGCTGTCCCAAAATATCTACCCACCTAACGGTCATATCATTGAAGGGCATTTATGTCTTATCATGTCAGGCTACTCCCTAGGCTATAAATAGCCGCCCCTACAACCACTAGTTGGTTGGCTGCTCCGAGAGAAATTGACACTGTTCATTTGAGAGCATCCCATCCTTCAAGGACTTTGAGTGAAAATCATCAAGTGAGGAAAACCCAAACCCAAACACCTACAAATCCCAAGTGATTGAGCATCACTAAAGATATTGATCCTGCATGGATCCGACACTTGTTACCTTTGAAGACTGTGCATCTTCTAGACGGTTAGGTGCCATGGTCTAGAGCATTCAAGAGGAAATTGTGGATCGCCGAGTGACCGGGTCTGTGAAGGTTTGGAAGTCACCTGAAGACTTACCACGAGTAACTGGGTGAGGTCTGTGTGACCTTAGCTCAAGGTGAATACAGTGAGGACTGAGTGTTCTGGACTGCGTGTTTAGAACTGGGTGTCCGGGACTGTGTGTCCTTAGGTTTAAATACCTAGCCGCCCTAACCAGACGTACAACTGTCACACCAGTTGGAACTGGTCTACCAAATCATTGTCATCACCAAGCTACCTGGTTCCATTTCCTCAACCCTTTCATTTCCTCACTTCTTTGTTGTGAGCTTGTTCATATCTGTTTGAATACTTTGACTGAAGACTTTCTCAATTTCCTCAGTTCAATTTCTTCAGCCTGTTTGTCTTCATCTTGTGTTATCCTGTGTTTATGCTTTTTGTACTTTGTGCTTGTTTTTCATTTCATCATGAAGACCATGCTCATGTTCTGTTATGTTTACTTCTGAGTACTTATTCCGCTGCAAGTAGTTCTTCACTCAGGAATTTCCTCACCCTGAAATTCCTCAGTGAAGATTTCATAAAAATCGCCTATTCACCCCCCCTCTAGTCGATATAACGCACTTTCAATTGGTATCAGAGCAAGGTACTCCCTTGTTCTGTGTGATTTTGGTTTAACCGCCTGGAGTTTTAGTTATTTTGACCACAGGAATGAAGACTGTGACTTGCCCCATCTTTGACGGTCATGATTATCCCAAGTGGAAGGCCATGATGAAGAAGCGCCTCATGGCGATGAACAGCGAACTCTAGACTGTCACCGAGATTGGTCTTACTGACCTATGCAAGATGGCGGAGGCTGATGATATTCACAAATACACACTTCTCAACCTCACGGCAAAGGACATCATCTGCTCCAGCTTGTCACGAAATCAGTTCAGGAACGTTATGCATCTCAGCCATGCAAAACTCATCTGGGACCGACTCTCTGAGGTCTATGAAGGTCATCGATCTCACCATGAACCCTGGTTCGAAGAATTCATGGAATTGCGCAAGGCTATGACCTTCGATCCAGAATCATCATCCTCTACACCATGTCTTGTGGCAAAAGGTGCCAAGGTAACTGAATGCTACTTATCTGAGTCTAGTGATGATGAATCTGGTGATGAATTTGGACCCAGTTACGTCAAACTTGCTTCCCTTGCCACTAAACAACAAAGAGCTTTGGAAAAAGTACAATACATGCTAGATAAAAGCGATGATATGTTGGGTGAAGAAATGGATCAGTCGAAAGGTTTGGCTGATAGTCTTCAGAGACTTCAGTCTAAGTTTGACACCCTTCAAAGTCATCATAACACTCTCTTATCTAATCATGAGAAGCTTTCTTACGAACTTCTTCAAAGAAAGCAAGATCTTGAGAATCTAAGAGTGAGTTATGAAGATCTTCAGAAGGAGCGTGATTCATTACTTGCTCAACAGATTAGCGCTACTCAGGATGAATTTGTTTCTACATGTTTGAAGTACATTGAACGTGAAACTGCTAATTCTTCACTTGAATGCTCAAATACTTCCATTGTTGCAAATTCTTCAACTGCCTCTGCTATCACTAATTCCTCATCTGAGGACATTTCTAGTATCACTAATGATGCAGGGCTGAAGGAATTGTATATGACAGGCATGTACAAAAGCCTCAAAGGGCATCAGGCTCTTTGTCACGTGCTTAAAAACAGATCCTCAACAGGAACCCTAGGAAAGACGGTATTGCCTTTGAGAGGAAACTCAATGCTGATGGGACCTACTGGAAACCTGAGCAGTATCCCAAAACCTCATGGGTTGTTGCAAAGCGACCTTCAGTGGATCCATCTACTTTATCTAGCTTTACATGTGAATCTTCATATTCTTCTGATGAGTCGATTGACTCCAACTATAAACTGTTCAAAAATCAGAATGGTGAAGTATTTTCTAGATATGTTGGCACTAACTGCACGAACGGTCCTCCTATGAAGAAAATCTGGGTTCCCAAAAGGTGCCTTGAAAATCTTCAGGTGAATGTCATCATGACACCACCTGTGAAGAATAGGAACCCCAGATCAAATTCTTCATATGGATCAATGTCCTCATATGAGCATCATCGTGCTAACCCGTCTGTATCGCAGGGAAGATCTGAGGATTATGGATATGTGCATTATTCTTCAAATCATTATGCTCATAAGTCCTCGAAGAATTTCTCTGCTTACTCCTATGCTTACCCTAACCCCTCTTATGTGAAACGAAGTGGATTGGCATCTATGCCACCTTTCTCTTATGGAGCTCGCAGAATGATGAACTATTTGCCACCCCTTCAGATGTGGGTGGTGAAGAAAAAGAACTAACCTCTTATGCAGGGTCAGGTCTCCAGACGAACTTAATCGTCTGAAGAATTTGCCGGAGACCTGAATTTGCTTCAAAGGTTGCAAGCTAATCGTGAAGAAATGAATTTTCATTTCTCACATCCTCATAGTGCTTTATCTGTTCTATTGCTTGATGAAATTGATCTGATGAAATTGATACCATATTAGTCACTACTGAAGTATATGAGTTCGTAAGTTGCACTAATTCATCTGCAGGATGATCAACCGAAAGCCACTGAGTGGGTCCTTGATAGTGGACGTACAAATCACATGACTGGTGACAGGAGCTTATTGATGGACTCTGCTTTATCTCCATCACATCTGAAGCATATCACCTATGCTAACAAAGGCAAAAGCAAGGTATTGGGTCTAGGTAAGGTGGCAATCTCAAAGGATCGACCCATGGACAAAGTCATGCTTGTCAAGTCCTTAGGGTTCAACCACATCTCTGTCTCAATGCTTTGTGATCTTGATATGTTTGTTGTCTTTGGCAAGTATTGTTGTGTTGTGATCATGGAAGCTGACAATTCCAAAGCCTTCGAAGGCTTTATGAGAGGAGATTTTTATATTGTTGATTTCTCTACAGGACTACAGCCTGCTACATGTCTACTAGCAAAAGCTTCAGAAGGCTGGCTATGGCATCGACGACTTGGTCATGCTGGCATGAGGAATTTGCACACGCTCGTGAAGAAGAAGCATGTCATTGGCATTGAAAATGTCAAATTCCTCAAGGATCACTTGTGCGGAGCCTGTGAAGCTGGAAAGATGACCAAGGCCAAGCATCCAGGGAAAACTATCATCAGTACTTCACGACCATTTGAATCACTTCACATGGATCTCTTTGGCCCTACTCACTATGCCACATTTACTAATGTTGCATCCTTATATGGCTTTGTTATTGTTGATGATTATTCTCGATATACATGGGTCCATATCATCACTTGCAAAACTGAAGTGCAGGAAGTTTTCAAACGATTTTCATCAAGGGCTTCAACCAACTTTGGTGTGAAGATCAAGCACATCAGAAGTGATAATGGAATTGAGTTCAAGAACACTGGTCTTGATAACTATCTTGATGAACTCGGTATTACTCATGAGTTATCTGCTCCTTATACTCCTCAGCAAAATGGCGTCGTGGAGCGCAAGAACAGGACTCTTGTTGAGATGGCCCGCACTATGCTTGATGAGTACAAGACGCCTCCTCGCTTTTGGCCTGAGGCAATTGATACTGCGTGCCACATCATCAACAGGGTATATCTTCACAAATTCTTCAAGAAGACCGCATATGAATTCCACACTGACAAGAAACCCAATGTGAGTTATTTCAAAGTCTTAGGTGCTAAATCTTGGATTAGAGATCCTCATCACAGTTCTAAATTTGCATCGAAAGCACGTGAAGGTTTTATGCTCGGTTATGGTAAGGACTCACACACCTACAGAGTCTTCAACACCTGTCACCACAAGGTTGTTGAAACTGTAGATGTGCGGTTCGATGAAACTAATGGCTCACAAAGAGAGCACCTACCTCTTGTGACAGATGAAATACCTCTTGAGGAATCTATTAAGTTCAAGGCTACTGAGGATGTCATTCCTACTGAGGAATCCGCTGAAGAAGTCATTCCAGAACATGAAGAACGTCATGTTGATGCACCTGAGGAAAATGGTGCTGAAGAAAATGCTGATCAAATTCCTCAACGTCAACCCGCTCATCCTTGCGTTGCAAATGAAGTGCAAATTGAGAAAATCATCAGTGACATCAACATTCCAGGTCCTCTCACACGCTCAAGAGCTTCACATTTATCTAACTTTTGTGGGCACTTTGCTTTCGTCTCTATCATAGAGCCCACTAAGGTAGATGAAGCATTTCTGGAGCCTGAGTGGACTCAAGCTATGCAAGAGGAATTACATCAATTCGAGCTCAACAACGTCTGGGAACTGGCCAAACATCTGGATCCTCGGAAGCACAATATCATTGACACAAAGTGGATCTACCGCAACAAGCAAGATGAAAATGGCCTTGTGGTGAGGAATAAGGCACGGCTTGTAGCTTAAGGCTATACATAGGTTGCAGGAATTGAGTTCGATGAAACTTTTGCACCTGTTGCTAGACTTGAGGCTATTCGCATATTACTTGCTTATGCTAACCATCATGATATCATCTTATATCAAATGGATGTGAAAAGTGAATTCTTAATGGTAAGCTTGAGGAAGAAGTATATGTTGCTCAACCCCCAGGTTTTGAAGATTCAAAGCATCCTGACAAAGTCTTCAGACTCAATAAGGCCCTCTATGGCCTCAAGCAGGCCCCACGGGCGTGGTATGATACCTTGAAGGAATACATCATGAAGAAAGGCTTCAAACCCGGTTTACTTGACCCAACTGTTTTCACTAAATCTTATGATGGTGAATTGTTTGGGTGCCAAATATATGTTGATGATATCATTTTCGGCTGTACTGACCAACGTTACAGTGATGAATTTCCCTATATGATGAGTGAAGAATATCAAATGTCTATGATGGGAGAATTGAAATTCTTCTTAGGTCTTCAGATTCGTCAACAGCGCAATGGCATATTCATATCTCAGGAGAAATACATCAAGGACGTATTGAGAAAATTCGGCATGCAAGAATGCAAAGGAGTCAAAACCCCTATGCCCACAAATGGTCATCTATGCACTGATAAAAATGGTATTGACTTTGATCAAAAGGTATACCGCTCCATGATTGGTTCTTTATTATACTTATGTGCATCTAGGCCAGTGATGTCTACTACACAACCTTCTTCTTGTAGACGTTGTTGGGCCTCCAAGTGCAGAGGTTTGTAGGAAAGCAGCAAATTTCCCTCAAGTGGATGACCTAAGGTTTATCAATCCGTAGGAGGCGTAGGATGAAGATGGTCTCTCTCAAGCAACCCTGCAACCAAATAACAAAGAGTCTCTTGTGTCCCCAACACACCCAATACAATGGTAAATTGTATATGTGCACTAGTTCAGCGAAGAGATGGTGATACAAGTGGAATATGGATGGTAGATATATGTTTTTGTAATCTGAAAATATAAAAACAGCAAGGTAACTAATGGTAAAAGTGAGCGTAAACGGTATTGCAATGTGTTGAAACAAGGCCTAGGGTTCATACTTTCGCTACTGCAAGTTCCCTCAACAATAATAACATAATTTGATCACATAACTATCCCTCAACATGCAACAAAGAGTCACTCCAAAGTCACTAATAGCGGAGAACAAATGAAGAGATTATGGTAGGGTACGAAACCACCTCAAAGTTATTCTTTCCAATCAATCCGTTGGGCTATTCCTATAAGTGTCACAAACAGCCCTAGAGTTCGTACTAGAATAACACCTTAAGACACAAATCAACCAAAACCCTAATGTCACCTAGATACTCCAATGTCACCTCAAGTATCCATGGGTATGATTATACGATATGCATCGCACAATCTCAGATTCATCTATTCAACCAACACATAAAACCTCAAAGAGTGCCCCAAAGTTCCTACCGAAGAATCATGACGAAAACATGTGCCAACCCCTATGCATAGGTTCATGGGCAGAACCCGCAAGTTGGTCACCAAAACATACATCAAGTGAATCATGTGATATCCCATTGTCACCACAGATATGCACGACAAGACATACATCAAGTGTTCTCAAATCCTTAAAGACTCAATCCGATAATATTACTTCAAAGGCGAAACTCAATTCATTAAAAGAGAGTAGAGGGGGGAGAAAACATCATAGGATCCAACTATAATAGCAAAGCTCGTGATACATCAAGATCGTATCACCTCAAGAACACGAGAGAGAGAGAGAGAGATCAAACACATAGCTACTGGTACATGCCCTCAGCCCCGAGGGAGAACTACTCCCTCCTCGTCATGGAGAGCACCAGGATGATGAAGATGGCCACCGGAGAGGGATTGCCCCCTCCGGCAGGATGCCGGAACGGGTATAGATTGGCTTTCGGTGGCTACGGAGGCTTCTGGCGGCGGAATCCCGATCTATTGTGCTCTCTAGTGTTTTTAGGGTATATGGAGATACATAGGCGGAAGAAGTACGTCAGGGGGGCCCATGAGGGTGGAGGGCGCGCCCCCTACCTCGTGGCCTCCTCGAAGCTTCCCTTACATGCACTTCAAGTCTTCTGGGCTTCTTTCCTTCCAAAAATGAGTTCCGTGAAGTTTCAGGTCAATTGGACTCCATTTGATTTTCCTTTTCTTTGAAACCCTAAAACAAGGTAAAAACAGAAACTGGCACTAGGCTCTGGGTTAATAGGTTAGTCCCAAAAATGATATAAAAGTGTCCAATCAAGCCCATAAACATCCAAAACAGTAGATAATATAGCATGGAGCAATCAAACATTATAGATACATTGGAGACGTATCAGCCATATATTATGCTTAGTGTTTGCATGTGTGCCCGATTTCAAGCTACACCAAAGGAATCACACCATAAGGCTGTGAAGCATATTCTTCGATATCTAGCTCACACACCAACTCTTGGATTGTGGTACCCCAAGGGCTCGGCTTTTGATCTCATTGGATTTTCAGACTCTGACTATGCTGGTGATTGTGTGGAGTGCAAGTCAACATTTGGCACATGCCATTTCCTCGGACGATCTTTGGTCTGTTGGTCCTCGAAGAAACAGAACTGCGTATCACTGTCTACTGCTGAAGTTGAGTACATTGCTGCTGGTTTTTGTTGTGCTCAACTACTATGGATGAAGCAAACACTCAACGACTACGGCGTCAACATGAAGAATGTGCCACTCTACTATGACAATGAGAGTGCCATCAAGATTGCTCATAACCCTGTTCAGCACTCGAAGACAAAGCACATTCAGATCCGTCATCATTTTCTTCACGGTCATGTGTTGAAGGGTGACATCTCTATTGAGCATGTGAAGACTAAAGAACATCTAGCCGATATCTTCACTAAGCCCTTGGATGAGAAGAGATTTAGCAAGTTGCGGTGTGAGCTAAATATCCTAGAATATTCGAATGTTCTATGAAAAGGACACTCATACTAACACTTATGCAAAATTGATGACCTAGATGTGCAACACATGAAGAAATGTTTTTCTTCAATCAATAAAGAATAACACTCTAAGTGTGAAGAAATTAACGAAGAATTTGATTCTCAGAACCCTACGGCAATTGTACGCGGTGTCTGAAATCATCATTCTTATACGGTGGGTCACGCCACCACAAAATGTTGAAAATCTTCAATTGAGTTTTTCCTCAGTTCTTTGAAACTCCTCAGTTGTTTTTCAACTTGCATTGTCTTCACCATTTCCGTCATTTTTTCTTCATTGGCTATATATATATATGAGTTTATGTCCTCTACAGCATTCACTTATTGCTATTTCTTCAAGTTGCTTGTTCTGCTAAGTGAATGTGATCGGACCCTTCCCCCTCTATGCTAAACTCAACCCAGTCTATTCACAAATTCTTCATGAGCGTTCTATTTCAATCTCGTTCAAAATCTTCACTATGTTCTTGTCAGCTGAAGAAATTGCGAACGGAACTTTAAAACCAATCTTATCTAAATTTTCGCTTTGCCGCTCAAACCGTTTCGCATTCTATGCGATGTTTATCTATTCACCCACGATCGCACACGGTCGTCACCTCTCTATACGTGGGTGACACATGTCAAGCGAATGAGAAAGGTCAGGGGCACATTCGTCCTATTTCCTCAGCGAGCGGTTTTTTCACTTCGGCTATAAATACCCCTCTCCCTTCCTCACTTCACTTTTACTCCGCTCGATCTCACTCCCTCGCTCGAGCTTCCCAATCCTAGCACCGCCGCTACCTCCATCATCGCTGGTGAGGAAGAGCTTCACTACCTCTACCTCGTCGCCGACGTACTCACGCCCGAGGCGGATTTCTTCACTCGGCCGCCGCTGTAGCTGTCTTCCTCAGCCAAGTTAGGGCGTGGAAGATCTGAACGGACGAGCTTCAAATCTACACTTCCTAGTTCGTCGTGTTCTTTGTCAAGGGTAATTAATAGTTACTTTTACTGCCCTTGTTGATTCTGATATTTTCTTCAAATCTTCAAAAGGTGTTTATTCCTCAACTCTTCACACACTAAACACCTCACATATCATTTGTTCTTGATCTATCTCTCTAAGCAACATTTTTCTTCAAGATTCCTCAATTGTGTGGATTTTCAAATCTGTATAACTCTGGAACCTAAGTCAAAGAATGCTTAGTGAAATTCTTCAAGACTCATCTGGTCAATTTCCTCAAACTTGTTCTTTTTTGAAAAAACTTCTGAGAATGCATATGACCTCTCCAAATTCTTTGCACCTATACTCTGTTCATAGGTACTCATGTCCGTTACTGAATCATTAGGTTCTCATCAACTTAACTCATTTGCAGCGTTCCTCGAAGAAAAGTTGCATACCTCTTCAGAGAAATCAATTGTTAAAACCCCTTAGCTGAAGAAAATGGCAGATGGCAAGAAGGGAGGAAAGAGGCTGGAAGTCAACACTGCGTTTGAAATCCCTGAGGACATATACAAGGATTATTGCACTCCTGATGAGGCCACTCATGGAAAGGAAACAAAGAATGAGCACAAAGTGCGCATCCAAAGAATAGAGAGGAGATGGGCACGGGAATGGAGGGAATATAGATATGTCACTCACAAGTATATGAAGAAATTCGCTCTTCATCCTCCATGCCCAAGACCTCCGTTGGCACCTGGCCAAGTAGCTGATCCCACCAGCCTCAAGCGTGGTGAGGATTATCCTGATGAATGGGCCAAGCGCCAGGCCAAGCTTGCCAGAGTTACTAAGGAAGCAGTGAGGAAATTCAATGAAGACTCTGCTGCTGCTGCTACCACTGCCGAGGCCTCTGCAAGTAAGCCCAAGAAGGCTATGCCAAAGAAGTCGGCTCATAAGCCAAGTGCTTCTACTCAAATGCCCTCTCGGCCAAGTTCCTCAGCTATGCCCTCATGACCAGTTTCTTCAAAGCCCTCACGGCAAATTCCTCAACCCTCACCTGCTCCTCCAAAGTCCTCAGCTGCTCTGACCAAATCCTCAGCACCTGTGCATCTCGCCACGTGCCAAAGGACAACAAGCATCTCTATTGCCTCAGGAGCATCTGCTAGTTCCTCAGCACCACTGCATTCTTCAACTAGTCCCACTCTGTTGAAGACCAAGGCAACTGCTGGACGAGGCTCTCGACCAAGTTCTCAAAAGAAGCAGGTCGCTTTTCAAGTACCGTCTGATGAAGACGAAGCTGATGATGAAGAACTTGCTGAAATCATCAGGGACAAACAAGTCAGGGCCGCTAGAGCCAAAGGCACAAGTGTGCCTCTTCTTTTGGATCCAAAGTTGATCCTTGATTACATTGATCTCTGGCACAAGGACCCCAACACTCCCATGCCTGATTTCAAGTTGACTCCTGGCCAAAGTCATATGTTGACTCACTTCGTTCAAGAAGAGAAATGGAAATTTGAAAAGGCCAGGCAAATCAAGAAAGCGCGGTACAAAAAGGAGCGCTTCCTGAAGAAAAATGTTGTCTCTATGACAACCAAAAAACTCGTCAATATGCAGTCTAAGATCAAGAAACTCAGTGATGAATTTGACGCATACCATGCTGATTGGCTGGGAGCCAAGGTTCGTTTTGTGAAACTCGCTGACAACTTCACCTCCACTGTTGCTGCCCAATCGCAACAAGAAATTCCTCAGGCTGATGCATCTGCTCAGCCTACTAAAGAAAATGCCAACACCGCTGATGACTCTCAGGCTGCTGAAGAAAATGCTAATTCCAGGGCTGATGACTGCATTCTAGCTGCTGAAGAAATTGCCAGGGCAACCTCTAGTGTTGCGCCTGAAGAAAATGAAGAAGTCAGGGCAATTGCATCAGTTGTGCCTGAAGATCTTGAACCAAATTCCTCTACTCCTCCTGCGACTGCACCAACTCCTATTCCTCCATCTGCATCAGATGTGATGAAGACCATGGCTGCAGAGCGTGCAGCTGTGAATAAAAGGAAGGCATCAACTGCATCATATTCTTTAGCTCAGAAGAAAATGAAGCCAATGACAAGCTCCTATGACAATCCAATTGATGTTGTTCCTGTTTTGTCCATGACATCAAAGGACCTTGTTCCTTTTGATGAAGAATACGTGATCCCAAGCGGATCAGATGATGACATTCCTTCTGCTGCTTCGTCAGAGCAGTTGGATGAAGAAATTGAAGTGGATGAAATCCCTTCAACCCCACTTATCTCATCGCTCATGCCTCAGTTCACTGCTGAAGAGGCCGGCGTTGAAGAAATGGATGAAGAAGAAGATGTGGAGACTGGAAGCACTACTCCAGTGATGAATGATGAATTTTGGGAAAGTCAGCACCCCAATTCTCCTCTGTTCACACCTCTTCAACAAATTCCTCAGTCCCCTGTAGCTACTGAAGTATAAATGGGATCTGAAGAACCACATGCAACCCCATCTGTGCATGAAGAAATTCCAGCCACTAGTGCTGAAGAAAATGTAAATGAAGAATTGAAGTCCCAGGCTGCCACTAAAGAAGAACCTGAAATTCCTCAGCCTGCGGAACCTGAGATCGAGATCCCTGAGGTTGTGATGCAATTGACTGACACTCCTCACCCCAAGCCAAAGGATCCCTTCTTAAAGAAACAAAAATTCAAGGTTGATGACTTCTTTGGCGAGCATGTATTATTCACTAACTACAACCCTTATGACTCTGCTCGTCTAAGGAGGAATCGTTTCTGGACTGCAAGCCAGGCCAACTTCTATTCTTCACTGCTTTTCAACAAGGACAAAATCTTCTACCATGAGCATATTCCTCACATGGACATGGAATCGTTGCCTTGTTTCTCTCATGTCCTCGGTGTGCTTCATGATGCAGGCCTCCTCAACTTTTGCTCTGACATTGTTGATTGGAATGAAGAGCTTATTCTTCAGTTCTACGCTACACTGCATATCACAGGTGATCCTGAAGATATCAACACCTAGGTCTTGGACTGGATGACCGATAACACTCACTATAAGGCACCGGCCTCAGAATTACTTCATGCCCTGCCCATCAGTCCACCCAGTGAAGGAGCTCGCTGCCTGTACCAAGAACCTGAACTCACTGCTCATCACATGCAAGTTCTAATGAAGCCTCTGAAGCCCGGTCAAGCCCCAAGGACCAAATTCCTTGTGAAGGACATACTCTATGTGCCCAGAACAGTCTATTGCATTCTGACAAGGACAATGAGTCCCATCAAAGGCCACGACTCATCTGATGAGGAAATTGTTGGCATCATGAAGAATCCGCTATTCAACATCATTCATAGCATTCCTGTCAATTACTATGATTTCTTCATGAGGACTCTGGCCAATGTTGCTCTCACTCCGTTTGAGTTGAAGCCTTATGCTCCTTGCATTATGAGATTCCTCGGAACAAGGTCTTCACTCAACTACAAGGCTGATTTTCGAAATCACCTCAGTTACCTGCCCCCGATTGAAGTCCTCAAGCAGACTTTTACCTCAACTGATGAAAAAAGGAAGGCACCTGTTGTCATTGATGAAGGCATTCATCCATTGGATGGTCAGTTTCGCGAAGCTGCATCTTATTCCACCAATGATGACTCTACCACTCATGACTCTGCTGCAAATGCACCCAAGTCTACTCCTCAAGCCACAGCTCCAAGAGTGATGACTGGCCGTGAGCTGCTTCTTAGTCTTCACCAGAAGGTGGATTGCAACCATAAATGGGTTAAGCGTCAGTTTGGTTCAATTATTCACAACATGACTGCTACACATAATGCATTGAAGAAAAACCATTACTACCTCCATGAAGTCTTTGGTCACACCTGGGTTGTCTTATCACATCTGTATGGTGAAGAAGATCTGAAGCAAATGGGTCTCAAGGAGAACTTTGACTGGTCTGCACCTCCTCCGAAGAAATTCAAGAAGGTCAAAGTTCCTACCTTGGTGGCCAGCTCCTATTCTTCATCCCACGACACCGAGGAGTATGAAGACTTGGACGACACTGCGGCAGGCCCTACAACGACAAACGACCCCAACAACGCTGGCACTCTTCCATCAACTTGATATTCTTTAGGGGCGTTAGTCCTCGTTTTTGATCCTTTTGGTCATTTGATGACAAAGGGGGAGAAATTTGAGTTAGTCTTCAAGTGGGTCTACTTATATGGACGTTTTTTCTAAGTTACAACTCTCGTTCTTCTAAGACTTTATTCGATCGAGATGTAAACTTAAATCCTATGGTGGTCGGATACTTTTGCTGAGTTTTTCTGCATGCTTATTCCTCATTAATGTTAATGCACGCATGCTGAATTACATCAGTCACCATATTTCATCATCCATTTCAAACTCTTCATATTATATGTTAAATGTGTGTATGAATTATAAGATATAGGGGGAGATCTCCATGATTCTACTCTTCAAGTGTGCATTGCTTCAAAAGCAAATTCCTCACTATGCACATCTTCAGGGGGAGTTCTTCTATATCTTGCAATCAAATTCCTCAATATCAGTATTTACACTTCATATGTTTATCCCTGTTAAAAACTTAAACTATATTGTCATCAATCACCAAAAGGGGGGAGACTGTAAGTGCATCTAGTGCCCCTTAGTGATTTTGGTGTATTAAAGACTTATAGGTTAAGGGACTGATGCGTTTGTGAGTGTACACAGGCTATAAGTCTATGAGGAGTTTGATGTTTACAGAGAAAGTCGGCCCCTAAAAATGAAGTTCTTCGACTGAAGACTTTGTATTTCTGAAGACTTTCTGAAGACTTTGAAAGTGAAGAAATTGGTGTAATCCTGAAGACTTGGTATTCATTCGAGGAACATGAAGCGTGAAGACTTTTGTTTTCTTAGTTTCATTTTCTCTTTCTTGAGTCATAGGAAACAACGTACTGTTAAAGGGGGTCAAGGAAATACTAAGGAAAAATTTCCATGTGATGCTCAACTCAAATCCTACACCTACCAATCCCTTTGAGTGAAGCCATTGGAAATCTCATACAGTTCAGTCAATTTCTTCAGTGACAAAGACGAAGTTCTTCTGGTCTCTGAGGAATTTGTTCTGACTGGGGAGTTAGGAATTCGCCAGTGCGGATTACCTACACAGTGAGGAACATGATAGCCCTGAGGAATTTGATACTCAAAATTCCGACCGTTGATGTTCTATGCGCCAGCTGTCCCAAAATATCTACCCACCTAACGGTCATATCATTGAAGGGCATTTTTGTCTTATCATGCCGGGCTGCTCCCTAGGCTATAAATAGCCGCCCCCTACAACCACTAGCTGGTTGGCTGCTCCGAGAGAAACTGACACTTGTAATTTGAGAGCATCCCATCCTCCGAGGACTTTGAGTGAAAATCATCAAGTGAGGAAAACCCAAATCCAAACACCTACAAAACCCAAGTGATTGAGCATCACTGAAGAGATAGATCCTGCGTGGATCCGATGCTTGTTACCTTTGAAGACTGTGCATCTTCCAGACGATTAGGCGTCATGGTCTAGAGCATCCAAGAGGAAATTGTGGATGGCCGAGTGACTGAGTCTGTGAAGGTTTGGAAGTCACCTGAAGACTTACCACGAGTAATTGGGCGAGGCCTGTGTGACCTTAGCTCAAGGGGAATACAGTGAGGACTGAGTGTTCAGAACTGGGTGTCTGAGACTGTGTGCCCTCGGGTTTAAATACCTAGCCGCCCTAACCAGACGTACAACTGTCACAGCAGTTGGAACTGGTCTACCAAATCATTGTCTTCACCAAGCTACCTGGTTCCGTTTCCTCAACCCTTTCATTTCCTCATTTCTGTGTTGTGAGCTTGTTCATATCTGTTTGAAGACTTTGACTGAAGACTTTCTCAATTTCCTTAGTTCAATTTCTTCAATCTGTTTGTCTTCATCCTGTGTTATCCTGTGTTATCCTGTGTTTACGCTTTCTATACTCTATGCTTGTTTTTCATTTGATCATGAAGACCATGCTCATGTTCTGTTATGTTTACTTCTGAGTACTTATTTCGCTGCAAGTAGTTCTTCACTCAGGAATTTCCTCACCCTGAAATTCCTCAGTGAATATTTCATAAAAATCGCCTATTCACCCCCCTCTAGTCGATATAACGCACTTTCAAGAACAAATGCTTATGTGAGGTGTTTAAAGTGTGGAAGTTGAAGAATAAACACATTTTGAAGATTTAGTAGAAAACATTAGAATCAACAAGGGAAGTAAAAGTAAATTTTAATTACCCTTGACGAAGAACACGATGAACTAGGAGTAGTAGATTTGAAGTTCATCAGTCCAGATCTTCCACGCCCTAACTTGGCAGAGGAAGACAGCTACGGCGGCGACGGAGTGAAGAAATCCGCGGCCGACGCGAGTACGACGACGACGAGGTCGAGGCAGTGAAGCCCTTCCTCACCGGAGACGATGGAAGTAGCGGCGGTCCTAGGTCAGGAAACTCGAGCGAGGGGAAGTGAGGTCGAGCAGGGTAAATGTAGTCTGAGGAGGTGAGGGGTATATATAGCCGAGGTGAAAAACCGCTCGTCCAAGGAAAATGGATGAACGTGCCCCTGACTCTTCTCATCCTACCTACATGTGTCACCCACATATAGAGCGGTGGCGATCATGGGAGATCATGGGTGAATAGATAATTCCTATCATGGGATGTGGAACGGTTTAGGCGGCAAAAGCCAAAAATTTAGATAAGAAAATTTTAATGTTTCGTTCACAAATTCATCAGCTGACAAGGACACAGTGAAGATTTTGAATGGGTTTCAAATAGAACGCATATGAAGAATTTGTGAACAGACTGGGTTGAGTTTAGCATAGAGGGGGAAGGGTCCGATCACATTCACTTAGCAGAAAAGGCAACTTGAAGATTTAGCAATAAGTGAATGATGTAGAGGACTTAAACTCATATATATATATATAGTCAATGAATAACAACGACGGAAAGAGTGAAGATAATGCAAAGGTGAAGTATTTAAACAACTGAGGAATTTCAGAACTGAAGAAATACTCAAATTGAAGATTTTCAACTTTTTTTGGTGGCCTGACCCACCGTATAAGAATGATGATTTCAGATGCTGCGTACAATTGTCATAGGGCTCTAAGAATCAAATTCTTCGTTAATTTCTTCACACTTAGAGGGTTACTCTTCATTGATTGAAGAAAAACGTTACTTCGTGTGTTGCACATCTAAGTCATCAATTTTGCATCAGTGTTAGGATGTGTGTCCTTTTCAAAGGACATTTGAAGATTCTAAGATGTTTAGCTTACTCCACAACTTGTTAAATCTCTTCATCCAAGGGATTTGTAAAGATATTGGCTAGCTGTTCTTCAGTCTTCACGTGCTCGATAGAGATGTCGCCCTTCAGCACATGATCACAAAGAAAATGATGACGAATCTGAATGTGCTTTGTCTTCGAGTGCTGAACTGGGTTATGAGCAATCTTGATGGCAATCTCATTGTCACAGTAGAGAGGCACATTCTTCACATTGATGTCGAAGTCCTTGAGGGTTTGCTTCATCCATAGAAATTGAGCACAACACGAACCAGCAGCAATGTACTCAGATTCAGCAGTAGTGAGTGATACGCAGTTCTGTTTCTTCGAGGATCAACATACCAAAGATTGTCTGAGGAAATGGCATGTGCCTGATGTTGACTTGCGGTCCACAAGATCACCAACATAGTCAGAGTCTGAATATCTAATGATATCAAAAGGTGAGTGAGGGAGTCCTGGATTAGGGGGTCTCCGGACAGACGGACTATATCCTTTGGTCGGACTGTTGGACTATGAAGATACAAGATTGAAGACTTCGTTTCGTGTCCGTATGGGACTCTACTTGCCGTGGAAGGCAAGCTAGGCAATACAGATATGTGTATCTCCTCCTTTGTAACCGACCTTGTGTAACCCTAGCCCCCTCCGGTGTCTATATAAACCGGAGGGTTTTAGTCCGTAGGACAACATAAAATCATACCATAGGATAGCTTCTAGGGTTTAGCCTCTCTGATCTCGTGGTAGATCTACTCTTGTACTACCCATATCATCAATATTAATCAAGCAAGACGTAGGGTTTTACCTCCTTCAAGAGGGCCCGAACCTAGGTAAAACATTGTGTCCCCTGCCTCCTGTTACCATCCGCCTTAGACGCACAGTTCGGGACCCCCTACCCGAAATCCACCGGTTTTGACACCGACATTGGTGCTTTCATTGAGAGTTCCTCTGTGTTATCGCCGTTAGGCTTGATGGCTCCTACTATCATCGATAGTGATGCAGTCCAGGGTGAGACTTTTCTCCCCGAACAGATCTTTGTGTTCGGCGGCTTTGCACTGCGGGCCAATTCGCTTGGCCATCTGGAGCAGAATGAAAGCTACGCCCCTGGCCACCAGGTCAGGTTGGGAAGCTTAAACTACACGGCCGATATCCGTGGAGACTTGATCTTCGACGGATTTGAGCCTCTGCCTTGTGCATCACGCGGTCACGATGAGTACGATTTAGCTCTACCATCAGACAGTGTTCATGAGATCGCACCGGCAGCCGCTCCGACCCTCAGTTCGGAGCCAGTTGCGCCGTCCATGGACGGGCGGATGGACCCCACCACGGAGGAATTACCCTCAGCGGCGATCGAGCCGAACATCGACCTTACCTTGCACGAGAGACGTGTTCTTAAATTGCCGGATCCTTCTCTGGCCACGGACTCCAAACCGTCTGCGCCCGTCCCTATCGAATCTGGCTGGGTGCCGATCATGGAGTTTACCTCCGCGGATATCTTTCAGCACTCTCCCTTCGGCGATATACTGAACTCATTAAGGTCTCTCTCCTTGTCAGGAGGATCCTGGCCGAACTATGTCCGGCAGGACTGGAATGCGGATGACGAAGAAATTCGTCGCCCACCCACCACCCACTTAGTAGCCACTGTCGATGACTTAACCGACATGCTCGACTTCGACTCCGAAGACATCGACGGTATGGACGACGATGCAGGAGACGAACAAGAACCACTGCCCACAGGGCACTGGACGCCCACTTCATCACATGACGTATACATGGTGGACACACCAAAAGAAGACGATGAGGAGGAACGGAAGGACGCAACGAAGGGTTGTTCCCTCGAGAAGCAGTCAAAGTGGCAGCGTAAGCTCCGCCCCAAATCCCGCCTCGGCAGAAATAACGATCATACAAACCCAGCATTAGAGCAGGGTGAACCACTGCCGGACCACGGCAACACGGAGAATCAAACCAAACAACCCGATTCTGTCAAAGATAATAGTCCGGACGACATCACACCGGACAGACACCCGGAGCAACAGAATGCCCATCAAAGGCTCGTTGCCACTGCGAGGAGTCTAAAAAAGCAGAAGCAAAGGCTCAAGGTTGCGCAAGACACACTCAGAATTAGATGGAGTAAAGTGCTCAACACAGCAGCGAAGTACGGTGGTAATCGCCCCACCAAGAGCTACCCGAAGCGGAAGTTGCTACCTGAATTCGGTGAGGAGGCCTTAGATCCCCCGCAACCAAAAATTAAAACGGCCACCTGGCCGGATAGACGACCTCACGGCCAACATAGAGCGGCAAGCAATGCTGCACATAAGCCAATACATGATCCATGCGAGGGATCGCATCAAAAGGACGGAGCAACCATATCCATCTATGCACCCCGCAAGCGCGCTCCAGCATACGATGCAGCACACCAAACATCCGAACACCACGGTACACCCAGATATAGGGGTGCCGCACACCCCCTATGTTTCACCGATGAGGTGCTGGACCATGAATTTCCAGAGGGATTCAAACCCGTAAACATAGAGGCATACGACGGAACAATAGACCCTGGGGTCTGGATTGAGGACTATATCCTCCACATCCATATGGCTCAAGGAGATGATCTCCACGCCATTAAGTATTTACCCCTCAAACTCAAAGGGCCAGCTCGGCACTAGCTTAAAAGCCTACCTGAAAACTCCATTGGAAGCTGGGAAGAACTCAAAGACACTTTTCGGGCAAATTTTCAAGGGACTTATGTCCGACCTCCGGACGCAGACGATTTGAGTCATATAACTCAACAGCCCGGAGAGTCAGCCCGAAAGCTTTGGAACGGGTTTCTTACTAAAAATAACCAAATAGTCGACTGTCCGGACGCCGAAGCCTTTGCAGCTTTTAAGCATAGCGTCCATGACGAATGGCTTGCCAGACACCTCGGCCAAGAAAAGCCGAGAACAATGGCAGCATTAACAAGCCTCATGACCCGCTTTTGCGCGGGTGAGGATAGCTGGCTAGCCAGATGCAGCACCAGCGACCCCAGTACATTCGAAGTTAGAGATGGAAACGGGAAATCATGGCGTAGCAACAATAATAAGCGCCGGAATAAAGAAGACAGCCCGAAGAGCACGGCAGTAAACGCCGGATTCAGAAGCTCTTGGCCAGGTCAGCAAAAGCTGCCCTCTAAAGGCGCCAGAGACGAACTGTCCAGCCTCAACAAAATTCTGGACCAAATATGTCAGATCCATAGCACCCCTGGTAAACCCGCTAATCATACCCACAGAGAATGTTGGGTCTTGAAGGAGTCCGGCAAGCTCAACGCCGTACACAAGGGGGAGGATACACCAAGCGAAGACGAGGATGAACCTCTCAAGCAAGACACTGGGGAACAAAAGAAATTTCCACCAGAAGTCAAAACAGTAAACGTGTTACATGTAATCAAGGGGAGAAACAAAGCGGCACTCCCAGAGAAATATGCCCAAGGGCCTATCACTGCGGAGTCCCGCCACTGGTCGTCTCAACCGATCACTTTCGACCGTCGGGATTACTCAGCAAGTATCCGGCGTGCAGGATGGGCTGCCTGTATTAGACCCAATAATTGACGGATACCATTTCACACGAGTCCTGATGGACGGTGGTAGCAGTTTAAACCTGATATATCAGGACACAATCCGCAAAATGGGGATAGACCCAACGAAAATCTGCCACAGCAATACTACCTTTAAAGGAGTAACGCCGGGCCCAGGGGCTCATTGCAAGGGCTCCCTGCTACTAGAGGTTATATTCGGCTTCCCTGATAATTTCTGTAGCGAAAATGTAACCTTCCACATTGCTCCGTTCCAAAGTAGCTATCAAGCACTACTTGGACGCGAAGCTTTCGCTCGCTTTAATGCAATACCGCATTACGCTTCCCTCACGCTTAAGATGCTCGGTCCACGTGGCATCATTATAGTAAATGGAAATATTGAGCGATCCCTGCGTGCCGAAGATAGTGCGGCTGCTTTGGCAGCCGCACACTAAAAACGGCCTCACCAACTAAAGCATTTAATAGGTCGTCAAGACCACGGACACGGTTAGACGAGTCTGGTGCAGCTATATGTAATCCATACAGGTTTGATGGCCACACCCCTATTACAAATATAAGGGGCTCAACGCGCGCAGACAAGTGACAATTTTTACTCATCTTGAATTGTACATGGTTTCTTTAAACCTACCTTTTTGCACGACAACTTTTCACCTAAGTTTCTCTCTTTTATAGATGACCATCGTGCTACACCCTCTCAGGATACGGCACAGTGGAGACACAGGCGCAGACGTGCAGCAAGGACCCATTCCAAGGATTCTTTTTAGATTAAGACCCTGCGTAAACCTTTTTTACTGTCTCTTGTTGATACACATCCCTCGGATTCTCAGTACAATTGAGAAGGATGGTGACGTCTTGGCATGTGGCCACGTCAGATTAGTGCATGTACTTGGACACAAGGGGCTTCTTACAAAGGGCACCATTTAGGCCCGGTTTATACCATAAAGACCGAATACCTTAGGGAGTGTTCTGCGTCGCAAGTTTGGCCTTATATGCATCAGCTCCGAATCATGTCTTTGTTCAAATGTTGGGTTTGCCCGGCTCCTGTGTTTTGGTGCCTTACGTTCCGCTCTATCGGCTAAGGCAGCATCAGGAGAACTACTGCTATTGTGCCCTGGTTCATCCGGACGAGAACCTCAGTAGAGAAAGCTGAAAACTGACTGTCATGATATAGCGCGAGACTGGTCAACCACTCGATGACCTATCAGAATGTTAGAATTCCTCTGCCTTAAGGAAGGGCCGTTTCCCAGCCAGGCATATACGCACCCCGAATTCGGGAGAGTGCGGAGCCACCAGGGGCTATATAGTAGCCCCACCGTCAAACTCCTATGGCTAAGTGAAAGTGTTAAAGCATTATAGTCTAGTTGCCTCATTCGCTGCGCTATCACCTCCTTAATAGGACCAAGATGTTGGGTTAAGTGTGAACACGCATCCTCTGCGAGCACCCCCGCATTATATACGTGGGGGTTGAAGCCGACGACTGCAATCTTTCAGGTTTTATACATATATACATAAACGGCCGCACATGAGGCATCATATTACTTTCAGGCAAAAGTATAAATACAGCCTTAATAAATTTCATAAAAACATTGTGTTTACAATGGGAATACATGTCACTCAAACATAATATTCTTCGAGCACTGGGCCTCAATCAAAGGAGCACCCTCAAGAACTTCTTCAAAATAGTGCTCGGCAGCCACTCGGCCTATGGCTGAACCCTGCGCCGCAATAGTTGTAGCATCCATCTCCGCCCAGTATGCTTTGACACGGGCAAGGCCATCCGCAAGCCTTCTATGTACGCCGACCTCTTTATCGCATTGATGCGTGGCACCGCACCAAGGAACTGCTGCACTAAGCTGAAATAATTGTTCAGCTTCGGCTTCTCCGGCCATAGATGATCTATGACGGACCTCATGGCAAGTCCGAACAATCTATTAAGTTCGGCCCACTCGGCTAGCTGATCAGTCAAGGGAAGCGGACGCTCTGGAACATTAAATTGCGACCAGAACAGCTTGTCCACTTCACGATCTATTTGATCTCGGAAATATTTGACCGCATCGACAACGCTCGCTGCCAAGTCCATATATGCGTCTGCCGAACTCCACAGCCGATCCAGGGGGGCATACCGCGGATCTCCGAACTTCCTCTGCAGCAGAAAGGGCTTTCCAGCCGTAATATCCCCGGCTTCACGCAGCTCCTCCTTCTTCGCCCTCATAGCAGAGTGGGTGTATTTGATCACCACCGTGGCCTTTTCAAGGTCCGCTGCCTTCACTCGGTTCTCTCCTTCAAGGAACTGGCAACAGTCGGCAGTGTCTTTTAACTTTGCGGCCATCTTGGCCATCTTCTCTTTGCTCTCGCAATGCGCGGCCTTCTCGGCTCTTAACTCTTCGGCCGCCTTCAAAGCAGCCGCATTACCACTTCTTGCTTGTTCTTTGGCTCGGGCAAGTTCCGCCCGAAGGGTCTCCACGGTGGCAGCTCCGTCTGCAGTCACAATATATTAAAGATACTGGCATCATGTTGCTCTTACTATGTGACATTTACCAGAAACCATTACTTACCATGTGCCTTGTCAAGCCGGTTGTTAACAAGCTCAATGTCGGCATCTGCCGCATCCAGTTGCCGCTTTAATTCGGCAAACTCATTAGTCTAGCTAGCCACCGGAGCTTCCACCACCTGCACATAAAGGCGGTTTGGTTATTACCTGGGACTACGATCCTCTGTTCGCCTCCGTTTTCGATGACAACCAGAGTCTCAGGGGCTACTATCTACATGGGGCACACCAAAAAATGTGTGGTACTATCAAATAGTATATCATTGCACGTACCTCAAAGCTCGTCGGTAGACTCATAAAGGCTTCATGCAATCCGCTTTCGGCAGACGAAATTCTTCACATCACCGTACTCATAAACGTACGGTGTTCTTCTGAGATGGCCGCTCGCTCCAACAGCTCCCTCAGTACGTCCGACCGCATACCAGACGGTGTCAGACTCTTTTGTTTGCTCTCTTCAAGAGCCGGACGCTGGGGACTTCGGGTGACTATCGGATTATCTTCTGGCCTCACTTGATCCAAAGAGGCCCTCCGTGACGACACTTCAAGGTCACCCGCTTCTTGAGCGGGGGAGTCCGGGGGAGGCATTTCGCTCTCCATCATCTTCGGAAGAAGATCCGCCGAAGACGAACTCTGCTGAGAAGGGCTAAGGTCCGAACTGTAAGATAAAGGCTTCGGTTATTTTCCTCAGAGGTAAGGTAGTATATCTTCACTATTAAAGTACTTTTTGATTACTTACAGCTCGTTGGAGGGCTGATCCCCGTGCGGACTTTGTGCGGCAAGAGCACCCTCCAAGGCAGGACCCTCTGGTGGAGATTTCTTCTCCCGTTTGGAAACCTTGGTTTCCGGATCTTCAGAGGTAGTCCTCTTCCTTCCCCGAAGCGAGTGAAGGTCGGATCCTTCCCCTTGGTTATCCTCCTTCATGGAGGCGCTCATTCCATCGGTTGGAATTGGTAGCGATGGAGGCCCGTTCTCGCCCTCGTTATTCCCCCCTTTATCTTCCTTTGAGGGCTCCGGGCAAGGTGCTAGCTCGAGCATCTTTTCCAGTACCAGATTTTCCAAACCCTCAGGAAGGGGGGGCGAACACCGAATCATCTTCCCCTTTGTTAGCCAGTCCTGGTCAAAGAGCAATTTCTCAGAATGATGTCATGATAAATGAAAGACGACGTGTTCAGCTAGAGGATTACTTACTTGTTCGGCGGTGCGGGTGCTGCTCAGGCCCGCGTCCTCGGTAGTATCCGGACACTCTATTTGGGGTCTGAAGAATGATTTGTATAGCTCCTCGTGCGTCAGGCCGAGGAAATTCTGAATAGAGCATGGTCCTTCTGGGTTGAACTCCCACATGCGGAGGGGTCGGCGTTTGCATGGCTGGATTTGTCGAACCAGCATGACTTGCACCACCATGACCAGACTGAAATCTCCTTCGAAGAGATCTTGAATGCGGCTCTGCAGTACCGGCACGTCCTTGGCTGGACCCCAGCTCAGCCCTCTGCTAATCCATGACATCAGCTGTGGTGGATGGCCCGAGCGGAAAACAGGGGCAGCCGCCCACTTGGCACTTCTGGGAGCCGTGATGTAAAACCACTCCCGTTGCCATAATCCGGACACCTCTAGAAAGGAACCCTTTGGCCACGGAGCTCCAGCGATCTTGCTTATTAATGCGCCTCCGCACGCTACATGCTG
Source organism: Triticum urartu (assembly GCF_003073215.2). Lineage (NCBI taxonomy): Eukaryota > Viridiplantae > Streptophyta > Magnoliopsida > Poales > Poaceae > Triticum > Triticum urartu. The sequence continues at coordinate 452,872,778 of NC_053024.1, read as the reverse complement.
CCCTTCGACCATCTTCGGCTTCACGTCAAAGGTCTTGAGCCACAGGCCGAAGTGAGGGGTAAGGCGGAGGAAGGCCTCACACACAACAATAAATGCCGAGATGTGGAGAAAGGAGTCTGGGGCTAGATCATGAAAGTCTAGCCCGTAATAGAATAGCAAACCCCTTATGAAGGGATCCAGAGCGAGGCCTAGACCTCGGAGGAAGTGGGAGATGAACACGACGTCTTCGTTGGGTTCAGGAGTAGGGGCAACCTGCCCTCGGGCAGGCAGCCGATGCGAAACCTCGGCGGTCAGGTATCTGGCCTCCCTCGACTTCTTGCTATCCTCTTCCGTAACGGAGGAGGGCATCCATCAGCCTTGAAGGCTGGATCTGGACATGATTGAAGATCCGGAGCACCTGACCTGGGCTTTGGGTGTTAAAACTCGAGGCGGGGGAAGGGTTCGATTGAGCACGGGAGGGAAAAAAGTGAAAGCCTTGTCCCTTTATAAAGAGGGTGAATATCAAGCGTCCTCCCCGTGGCCGTTTGGGACTTGCCTATAATCTAGGAGTCCTAGACGCGGTTGGGTTACCCACGACCATATTGATGAGAATCCCGTAATTAGGAGAACACGATCTCTGCTTTGACAAGACGTGTCAAAAAACTGCCTCGCGTTATGTGCAGGGCTAGTTAAAGGAAACGGTTCGAATAATCATCGGGCCATGGCATAACGCCATGTCACCAAAACAAGTCAGCAGATTAGATTTGTGGAAATATTATTCTCTCTGCGGTGGTATGTGGAACTTATTTTGCAGGGTCGGACACTATCCTTGTATTCAAATTCTTCCGTGGTGTATTCAGAGGGGGAACCCGCCTTGCAATGCCGAAGACAATACTTCGCGCCGGACTCATCGTCATTGAAAGCCTGGTTCAGGGGCTACTGAGGGAGTCCTGGATTAAGGGGTCTCCGGACAGCCGGACTATATCCTTTGGCCGGACTGTTGGACTATGAAGATACAAGATTGAAGACTTCGTTTCGTGTCCGGATGGGACTCTACTTGCCGTGGAAGGCAAGCTAGGCAATACGGATATGTGTGTCTCCTCCTTTGTAACCAACCTTGTGTAACCCTAGCCTCCTCCGGTGTCTATATAAACCCAAGGGTTTTAGTCCGTAGGACAACATACAATCATACCATAGGCTAGCTTCTAGGGTTTAGCCTCTCTGATCTCGTGGTAGATCTACTCTTGTACTACACATATCATCAATATTAATCAAGCAGGACGTAGGGTTTTACCTCCTTCAAGAGGGCCCGAACCTGGGTAAAACATCGTGTCCCCTGCCTCCTGTTACCATCCGCCTTAGACACACAGTTCGGGACCCCTTACCCGAGATCCGCCGGTTTTGACACCGACACTAAGACCTTGGGATACCATAATCCAAGTGTTGGAGTGTGAGCTAGATATCAAATAATATGCTTCACAGCCTTTTGGTGTGATTCCTTCAGTGTAGCTTGAAAACGGGCACACATGCAAATACTAAGCATAATATCTGGCCTAGATGCACATGAATACAATAAAGAGCCAATCATGGAGCGGTATACCTTTTGATCGAAGTCAATACCATTTTCATCAGTGCATAGATGGGCATTTGTGGGCATAGGGATTTTGACGCCTTTGCAATCTTGCATGCTGAATTTCCTCAATACATCCTTGATGTATGCTGAGATATGAAGATGTCGTTGCGTTGTTGATGAATCTGAAGACCTAAGAAGAATTTCAATTCTCCCATAATAGACATTTGATATTCTTCACTCATCATATAGGCAAAATCATCACTGTAACGTTGGTCAATGCAGCCAAAGATGATATCATCAACATATATTTGGCACACGAATAATTCATCATCATAGGTTTTGGTGAAAAGAGTTGGGTCAAGTGAACCGTGTTTGAAGCCTTTCTTCATGAGGAATTCCTTCAAAGTATCATACCACATCTGAGGGGCCTGCTTGAGTCCATAGAGGGCCTTATTGAGTCTGAAGACTTTGTCAGGATGCTTTGGATCTTCAAAACCTGGGGGTTGAGTAACATATACTTATTTCTCAAGCTTACCATTGAGGAATGCACTTTTCACATCCATTTGATATAAGATGATATTACTATGGTTAGCATAAGCAAGTAATATGTGAATAGCCTCAAGTCTAGCAACAGGTGCAAAAGTTCCATCGAAATCAATTCCCTCAACCCGTGTGTAGCCTCGAGCTACAATCCATGCCTTATTCCTCACCACAAGGCCATTTCCATCTTGCTTGTTGCGGTAGATCCATTTGGTGCCGATGATATTGTGCTTGCGGGGGTCTAGTCACTTGACAAGTTCCCACACATTGTTGAGCTCGAACTGATGTAATTCCTCTTGCATCGCTTGAATCCACTCAGGCTCCAGAAATGCTTCATCTACTTTAGTGGGCTCTGTGATAGAGACAAAAGCAAAGTGCCCACAAAAGTTAGACAAATGTGAAGCTTTTGAGCGTGTGAGAGGACCCGGTGCTTTGATGTCGTTGATTATTCTCTCAATCTGCACTTCATTAGCAACGCGAGGATGAGAGGGTTGATGACGTTGAGGGGGCTCAGCATTTTCTTCAAAGCCATTTTCCTCAGGTGTAGTAGCATGATGTTCTTCACAATCAAGAATGACTTCTTTAGCAGATTCTTCATGGGAATGACATCCTCAGTAGCCTTGAACTTGATGGATTCCTCAGGTGGTATTTCATCTAGCACAGGAGGTAGGTGCTCTCTTTGCGAGCCATTAGTTTCATCGAACCACACATCTACAGTTTCAACAACCTTGTGATGATAGGTGTTGAAGACTCTGTAGGTGTGCGATTCCATAACCAAGCATAAAACCTTCATGTGCTTTCGGTGCAAATTTAGAATTGTGATGAGGATCTCTAATCCAACATCTAGCACCGAAGACATTCAAATAACTCACATTGGCTTTCTTGTCAGTGAGGAGTTCATATGAGGTCTTTCTAAAGAATTTGTGAAGATATACCCTGTTGATGATATGGCACACAGTATCAATTGCCTCAGGCCAGAAGCGAGGAGGCGTCTTGTATTCATCAAGCATAGTGCGAGCCATCTCAACAAGACTCATGTTCTTATGATCCACGATGCCATTCTGCTGAGGAGTATAGGGAGCAGATAACTCGTGAGTAATACCAAGTTCATCAAGATAGTCATCAAGACTAGTATTCTTGAACTCAGTTCCATTGTCACTTCTGATGTGCTTGATCTTCACACCAAAGTTGATTGAATACCTTGAGGAAAATCGTTTGAAGACTTCCTGCACTTCAGTTTTGTAAGTGATGATATGAACCCATGTGTAATGAGAATAGTCATCAACTATGACGAAGCCATATAAAGATGCCGCATTAGTAAATGTGGCATAGTGAGTAGGTCCAAGGAGATCCATGTGAATCAATTCAAATGGACGAGTGGTAGTCATGATGGTCTTTGAGGTATGCTTGGCCTTGGTCATCTTTCCAGCTTCACAAGCTCCACACAGATGGTCCTTGAGGAATTTGACACCCTCGATGCCAATGACATGCTTCTTCTTTGCTAGAGTGTGCAATTTCCTCATGCCAGCATGACCAAGTCGTCGATGCCATAGCCATCCTTCTGAAGCTTTTGCAAGTAGACATGTAGCAGGTTGTGGTCCTGTAGAGAAATCAACAATATACAGATCTTCTCTCCTAAAGCCTTCGAAGACTTTGGAATTGTCAGCTTCCATGATCACAACACAACGATACTTGCCACAGACAACAACCATATCAAGATCACAAAGCGTTGAGACAGACATGAGGTTGAACCTTAAGGACTCGACAAGCATGACTTTGTCCATGTGTCGATCCTTTGAGATTGCAACCTTACCTATACCCAATACCTTGCTTTTGCCTTTGTCAACATAGGTGATATGCTTCAGATGCGATGGAGATAAAGCAGTGTCCATCAATAAGTTCCTGTCACCAGTCATGTGATTTGTACATCCACTATCGAGGACCCACTCAGTGGCTTTGGGTTGATCATCCTGCAGATGAATTAGTGCAACTTACGAACTCATATACTTCATCAGTGAAGAATATGACATCAAATTCATCAGATCAATTTCATCAAGCAAGAGAATAGGTAAAGCAGTATGAGGATGAGAGAAATAAAAGTTCATTTCTTCATGATTAGCTTGCATCCTTTCGAGCATATTCAGGTCTCCAGCAAATTCTTTAGACATTTAAGTTCATCTAGAGACCTGAACCTGCATAAGATATTAGTTCTTTTTCTTCACCACCCACATCTGGAGGGGTGGCAAAGAGTTCATCATTCTGCGAGCTCCATAAGAGAAAGGTGGCATTGAATCCAATCCACTTTGTTTCACATGAGAGGGGTTAGAGTAAGCATATGAATAGGCAGAGAAATTCTTCGAGGACTTATGAACATAATGATTTGAAGAATAATGCACATATTCATAACCCTTAGATATTCCATGCGAAATGGAAGTGTTAGCATGATGATGCTCATATGAGGACTTTGATCCATATGAGGAATTTGATCCACGTGAGGAATGTGGTCCATATGAGGACTTGGATCCATATGAAGACTTTGGTCCATATGAAGAATTTGATCTGGGGTTCCTATTCTTCACAGGGGGTGTCATGATGACATTCACCTGAAGAATTTCAAGGCACCTTTTGGGAACCCAGATTTTCTTCATAGGGGGACCGTTCCTGCAGTTAGTGCCAACATATCTAGCAAATACTTCACCATTCTCATTTTTGAACAGTTTATAGTTGGAGTCAAATGACTCATCAGAAGAATATGAAGATTCACATGTAAAGCCAGATAGGTTAGATGGATCCACTGAAGGTCCCTTTGCAGAAACCCATGAGGTTTTGGGATACTGATCAGGTTTCCACCAGTTCCCATCAGCATTTAGTTTCCTCTCAAAGGCAATACCCTCTTTCCTAGGGTTCCTATTGAGGATCTGCTTTTTAAGCACATCACAAAGAGCCTGATGCCCTTTGAGGCTTTTGTACATGCCTGACACATACGATTCCTTCAGCCCTGCATGGTCAGTGATACTAGCAGCATACTCAGATGAGGAATTAGTGATAGCAAAGATAGTTGAAGAATTTTCAGCAATAGAAGCATTTGAAGTTTCAGGTGAAGAATTAGCAGATTCACGTTCAATGCATTTCAAACATGGTGGAATGAAATCAACCTGAGTGGAACTGATTTGTTGAGCAAGCAATGAACCGCGTTCCTTCTAAAGATTTTCATAACTCACTCTTAGCTGCTCAAGGTCTTGCTTTCTTTGAAGAAATTCATAAGAATGCTTCTCATGATCAGATAAGAGTGTTATGATGACTCTGAAGATTATCAAACTTAGTCTAAAGTCTCTGAAGATTTTCAGTCAAAGTTTTAGTGCGATCCATTTCTTCACCCAACATATCATCGCTTTTGTCTAGCATATTTTGAACCTTTTGAAGAGCCTTTTGTTGTTTCACAGTAATCTTAGCAAGTTTAGAATAGCTAGGCTTGAGGTTTTCATCAGATTCATCCTCACTTGATTTAGAGGAGGGATATTTGAGTACCTTTGCACCTTTTGCCATGAAGCAATAGGTGGGAGCGTAGTCATCATCGACATCATGAGCAGTGTTGGGGAGGTCATTTTCCTCCAAGTTGAAGATGGACTTGTTGACGAACGCAATAGCGAGGGCTAGGCTCGCCACCCCAAAGTCTGACTCCTCAGATGCCTCCTCTTCCTTATTTTTCTCAGATTCAGCCTCAGAGTCCATTTCCTTGCCAATGAATGCCCGAGCCTTCTTGGAGCTACTCTTCTTGTGAGATGAAGACTTTAAGGATTTTGATGAAGAGGACTTTGAAGATTTGTTCTTCTTCTTTGAATCATCAGAACTATAGTCCTTGTACTTCTTCTTCTTTGATTCCTTTTCCCACTGAGGACAATCTTGAATGTAGTGACCGGGTTTCTTGCATTTGTGGCAAAGTCTCTTCTTGTAGTCATGGGATGAGGAATCTGATCTTATTTCATCACTTCTTGAGGATTTGCCAAAGCGACCACGTCTTGAGAACTTCTAGAATTTCCTCACGAGCATTGCCAGCTCCTCGCTCGGTTCTTCAGGATCACCAAGGCTGCTACCAGAATCCTCACCTTAGGATTCAGATACTGCCTTGGCCTTCAGAGCGCGTGATCTACCATAGATCGGTCCATAGAGATCTCTCTTCTCAGTAAGCTGGAACTCATGAGTGTTTAGCCTCTCGAGGATATCAGCGGGATCAAGTGACTTGTAGTCTCCACGTTCTTGTATCATCAGTGCAAGGGTGTCAAATGAGGAATCAAGTGATCGAAGCAATTTCTTCACCACCTCATGGTTGGTGATGTCAGTGTCACCAAGTGCTTAAATCTCATTTGAAATGTCGGTGAGGCGATCGAAGGTTTGCTGAATATTTCCATTGTCGAGTCTCTTGAAGCGGTTGAAGAGATTGCGAAGAACGTCAACTCGGGAGTCACGCTGTGTTGAGACTCCTTCATTGACCTTGGACAGTCTATCCCAGATAAGCCTTGTTGTCTCCAAAGCACTCACTCTGCCATACTGTCCTTTGCTCAGATGGCCACATATGATATTCTTCACTTGAGAGTCGAGTTGCTTGAATCTCTTCACATCAGCAACGTTGATGGTAGGAGTGACAGGGGGAACACCATTTTCCACAACATACCACAGATCATTGTCAATTTCCTCAAGATGCATTCGCATTTTATTCTTCCAGTAAGGGTAGTCTGTCCCATCGAAGGTAGGACAGCCAGCAGAGACCTTGATCATACATGCGGTCGACATAACTGAAAGTCCAGGCGGTTAAACCAAAATCACACAGAACAAGGGATTACCTTGCTCTAATACCAATTGAAAGTGCATTATATCAACTAGAGGGGGGTGAATAGGCGATTTTTACAAATTCGTCACTGAGGAATTTCAGGGTGAGGAAATTCCTAAGCAAACTACTTAGCAGTGGAGTAAATTGAGAGTAGTAGCATAGTCATCATGAAGAAATGAAAACAAGCACAGATTACAAAAAGCGTCAACACAGGATAAGCAGGTTGAAGACAAACTGACTGAAGAATTTGAATTTAGTAAATTGAGGAAGTCTTTAGTCAAAGTCTTCAAACAGTAACGATTAGGTACAACAACACAGTAATGAGGAAATGAAAGGGTTGAGGAAATAGAACCAGTTAGCTCGGTGAAGACAATCAGTTGGTAGACCAGTTCCAACTGCTGTGACAGTCGTACGTCTGGTTGGAGCGGCTAGGTATTTAAACCTGAGGACACACAGTCCTGGACACACAAGGCTCACCGTATTCTCCTTGAGCTAAGGTCACACAGACCTCGCGTAATCACTCGTGGTAAGTCTTGAGGTGAATTCCAAACCTTCACAAAGTCGGTCACTTGGCGATCCACAATTTCCTCTTGGATGCTCTAGACCATGACGCCTAACCATCTGGAGGATGCACAGTCCTCAAAGGTAACAAGTGCCGGTTCCACACAGGAACAATCTCTTCAGTGATGCTCAATCACCTTGGGTTTGTAGGTGTTTGGTTTGGGTTTTGGGTTTTTCCTCACTTGATGAATTTTGCTCAAAGTCCTCGGAGGATGGGATGCTCTCAATGACAAGTGTTAGTTTCTCGCGGAGCAGCCAACTAGCTAGTGGTTGTAGGGGGCAGCTATTTATGGCCTAGGGAGCATCCCGACATGATAAGACATAAATGCCCTTCAATGATATGACCGTTAGGTGGGTAGATATTTTGGGACAGCTGGCGCATAGCACAACAACGGTCGGAAATTTGAGCTTTCAAATTCCTCAGGGCTATCATGTTCCTCACTAGTAGGCAATCCGCACTGGGGAATTCCTAGCTCCTCAGTCAGAACAAATTCCTCATGGACCAGAAGATCTTTGTCTCTGTCACCGAAGAAATTGACTGAACGGTGTGAGATTTCCAATGGCTTCACTCGAAGGGATTGGTAGGTGTAGGATTTTGAGTTGAGCATCACTTGGAAACTTTTCCTTAGTTTTTTCCTCGACCCCCTTTAACAGTACGGTGTTTCCTATGATAGAAAAAAGAGAAAAAATGAAACTATGAAAACAAAAGCCTTCGAGCTTCATATTCCTCGCATGAATATCAAGTCTTCATGGTCACACCAATTTCTTCACTTTCAAAGTCTTCAGAAAGCCAAAGTCTTCATTTGAAGACATTCATTTTTAGGGGTTGACTTTCTCTATAAATATCAAACTCCTAATAGACTTATGGACCTGTGTACACTCACAAACTCATTAGTCCCTTAACCCATAAGTCTTCAATACACCAAAATCACTAAGGGGCACTAGATGCACTTACACTTATGCAAAGTATATGAAAGACATCATCACTAATAAAAGAAAAATACTGGAAGCTGAAATCTCCACTATGCTTGCTAATTATAATTTTAAAGATGGAGTACCTAAAAACTTGGAGATCCGGGAATACCAACTATACCTTGCTCCATCAAAAAGAATTATGTGAAAACTACTTTGTGTGACTTAGGAGCTAGTGTTAGTGTTATGCCTTTCTCTTTATATAAAAGACTTGATTTGAATAAAATCACACCTACTGAAATATCTTTGCAAATGGCTGACAAATCAACTGCCATACCTATCGATATCTGTGAGGATGTGCCCGTTGTTGTTGCTAATGTTACTATTTTGACTGACTTTGTTATGCTTGAGATGCCTGAGGACGACAACATGTCGATTATCGTTGGTAGACCCTTCTTGAATACTGCAGGGGCTATTATTGATTGCAATAAAAGCAAGGTCACTTTTCATATCAGCGGTAGTGAGCATACGGTGCACTTTCCGCAGAAACAATTCCAAGTGAATGGTATTAATGTTACTGAAAAATCTCCGACAATCACTATTGTAAGTTTTCAAATACCTCTACCTACTGTCAAAAATAAATATGAAATGCTCATTGTTGGGGACTTCTGTATCCCCATTGAGGCAACTTAGTGATTTACGAAAGTTCTTTGGTTTCATGCTAATCGAAAGTGGTTGTTAATAAAACTTGATCAACCTTATTAATGGATCATTTTTGAGTGGTATGAAGTCGATGAATTTATTAAGAACTACCTTATGTCCCTACCTTTGTTTTCTGTTTTTATTAGTTAAATAAAATAAAATGCCATGTTTTGTCTGTTTTCTGATTTTCCTGTGCAATAAAAAAAGACCAAAAAATAAAACTTCTCATAATGCCCTGAAAATTTAATACGAATTTTTTCTGAATATTTCTGAATTTTTGGTGCAAATAACATCAGAGGAAGGTGCACTAGGTGGGCACAACCCACTTGGGCGCGCCAGGACCACCAGGCGCGCCCTGGTGGGTTGTGGGCCCCACGTGGGCCCCCTCACTTATCTCTTCATACCACGTCATCACCTACCTCCAAACAAAATTCTCCATAGCTCTTTCTCTCTCTCTCTCTCGTGTTCTTGCTCTCAAGCCCGCGGATTTCGATCTCTTTGCTTGAAGCTCCATTTTTGAAACTGTTTCGAGGGATTGTTGCTTGGTATGTGACTCCACCGTTTGTCCAATTAGTTTTTGTTTTAGTGGTTTATATTTTGAATAATTAGCTACCCTTGGTGCTGCTGTAGATGAGCTTGCACGTTGAATTCTTAGAGTTCTAAGTAGTTTGAATGCTTGCTATGGCCTCTATGTATCCCTATGAGTAGTTGGTATCATTTTTGTGAAGTTTTGTTGAGAAAATTTTGTGGGCTAATAAATTTCAGAATTTTTGTTCATAGGAAAACCATGAATATCTTTAGGAAGTTTGGCTCTAAGAAGAACTCCAAGGGTGTTATTGGGGAGTCATCTGATAGTGATCTCCATCCTCGGAGGTTGCCAGAAGTACGACCGTGTGAATGGCCGCACACCTTGTTCCTGGAAGAGGCTGGAATCCTTCAGGAATTCACACAATATGTTGCTAATGTCGGCCTCACCAACTTCATCACAGATGAGTGTGAACATCATCAAATCCTCACAAACATCTTTGTTCAAAATTTTACTTTTTTCCTAGGAATAATCCTCCTGAAGTGAGTTTCGATTTATATGCTGAAAACCATCAGATACCACTCACTGAATTTTCTAACATATGCATGATCCCTTCTGATGGGAGCTTAGCCGAGCCTGGGCCAGCGGAGTTTGAGGCCTTTTATCATACTTTGACAGTGGGAGATGAGAGAGGGGTGTCGGCCGTCACTGCCACTAGTATACACTTTCCTGCAGTGCATTATTTTACTTTATTTATCACTAAGTGTTTGCTTGCTAGCGAAAAATTGGGTGCGCTCAGCGCACCAGACTTTGCTGGTTTACGTCGTGCACTGGAGGGCGACAACACTTATAGCTTGGGAGCTATTGTGGCTCGTTGCCTCCACATTAATAAATCCAAGGGTAAAATACATGGTGGGATTTTTGCTACTCGTTTGGCGGCTCAAGATACGCCATCATGATTACCCTTTGACCAAAGTTTACCTAGACCGCGCAGCCATGGATCACCACCATTTCACTGATAAAGAGTCTCCTAACATCCCTGTTCCATATAACCTGGTTTTCTGTGTCATCACTCGTGATATTATTCCATTGCCTGCTCCTACTTTGTTTGATTGTGTTGCCAGGGGAGGATATAGGATTATGCCTGCAGACATCATTGCCTACCGGAACGATCAGGCTGCTGCAGAGGCAGAGGAGGAGCCTCAGCTGTGGGATCAGTGGATGCCCGCTCCTCAGTATCCCAACTACTATCCAGGCTTCTGATCGACTACCAAGCTAGGCCAAAAGCCTAAGCTTGGGGGAGTACGTGTTTCTCAACGACATTACATCCATGTTCACTTATTCCCGTTGTCGGTGTTCACACTTTTTCATTGTATCATCCATGTTTAAATTTTATTTTTCCTGCTTTCTTCTTTTGTGTTTGAAAAACTTTAGATAAACCAAAAAAATAGTTGTAGTTAGTTTACTTTCTATGAATGCTTAGCTGTAACATTAAAAGAAAAAAAAGAAAAAGATTTCCTTGTTCTTCTTTTGCTTGTTGGGAGCTTTCCTGTGTAAATAGTTTTTCTCGTTTTTGCTTTTCCCTTTTTATTTGCTTGTTCTAGAAAACCCAAAACTCCAAAAATATTTCAGTGTGTTTCTCTGAATTTCTTTTCTTTTTATTCAAGTTGTACCGAGGAGAAGACCACGATGAAAATCTTGAGTGGCTCTCATATGAATAACTATTGAACTAATAAAGAGCCCATTTTACCTTGTCTTCTCCTGTTGAATAAAACGTTTGAAGATTCCAGCTTAGTCCATGACAATCTTGCACTATTGTTATTTTCATATCATTCGGTTATGCAAGTGAAAGGCAATAATGACGATATTCGATGAACTGGCCGTGGCAGAGAGAAACGGGTATGAACTCAACTTGTTCTGTTTGTGCAAATATGTTTAACCTAGTATCCATGATTCAGCCCATTATGATTAAACATTTTTGCAATGACAATTAGAGATTATAGTTTCTCATGCCATGCATAAGTAGCTAGGAGTGGATAATGATTTATCTTGGATATCAATATTGCGTTAAAATGATTGTGATGTAGTATGATGATATGGTATCCTCCTCTGAATGTTCAAGTGGCTTGACTTGGCACATGTTCATGCATGTAGTTGAATCAAAACCAACATAGCCTCTATGATATTTATGTTCATGGTGTTCATATCCTACTCATGCTAGTGTCCAATGTAACTTATGCATAATGCATGTTTATGACCGTTGATGCTCTCTAGCTGGCCGCTTCTCAATCTATTTGCTAGCCTTCGCCTGTACTAAGTGGGAATTCTGCTTGTACATAAAAAACCTTGAACCTAAAGTTATTCCAGATGAGTCCACCATACCTACCTATATGCGGTATTACCTGTAGTCCTAAGTAAATTTGCATGTGCCACCTCTAAAAACTTCTAAAAAAATATCCTTTTGTGTGCCAGGATCGTTCATGGAACGACAGGAGGTGGTCGGTATCTTCCATGCTAAGCGGGTTATTCTCAGGTCGAGTGTTTATTCACTTGCCATCGCACGAGAAAAGGGTGGTAATAGGGATGCCCAGTCCGAAACTGCAAACAGAAAAAGAGTTAATCTCTCAAATAATCAAACAAAAACTCCCAATGGAGTCAAAACCTTTACTTTTATTGCTTGGGAACTGCCACTAGCGTGCTTAGCATGGAAGATATTGATAATTGATGGCCGTGAAATAAATGAGAAGGGTGCATGTCGGTGTCAAAACCGACAGATCTCGGGTAGGGGGTCCCGAACTGTGTGTCTAGGCCGGATGGTAACAGGAGGCAAGGGACACGAAGTTTTACCCAGGTTCGGGCCCTCTCGATGGAGGTAAAACCCTACGTCCTGCTTGATTAATATTGATGATATGGGTAGTACAAGAGTAGATCTACCACGAGATCGGAGAGGCTAAACCATAGAAGCTAGCCTATGGTATGATTGTTGTTCTATATGTTCTCCTACGGACTAAAACCCTCCGGTTTATATAGACACCGGAGAGGGTTAGGGTTACACAAATTCGGTTACAATGGTAGGAGATCTGCATATCCGTATCGCCAAGCTTGCCTTCCACGCCAAGGAAAGTCCCTTCCGGACATGGGACGAAGTCTTCAATCTTGTATCTTCATAGTCCAGGAGTCCGGCTGAAGGTATAGTCCGGCCATCCAGACACCCCCTAATCCAGGACTCCCTCAGTAGCCCCTGAACCAGGCTTCAATGATGACGAGTCCGGCACGCAGATTGTCTTCGGCATTGCAAGGCGGGTTCCTCCTCCAAGTACTTCATAGAAGATTTTGAACACAAAGATAGTGTCCGGCTCTGCAAAATAAGTTTCCACATATTGCCATAGAGAGAATAATATTTACACAAATCTAATCTGCTGACGTATTGCGTAGTGTGACACACCACGGCCAAGCCTTTATCCGAGTCGTTTTATTATCCCACCTCAGCACGTCATGTGAGGCGGTTTCCTTGGCACGTCTTGTTAAAGCAGAGATCGTGTCCCCTTATTCTGGGATTCTCATCAATACGGGCATGGGTAACCCAACCGCTTCTAGGACTCCTAGATTATAGGCAAGTCCAAACGCACATGGAGAGGACACTTGATATTCACCCTCTTTATAAAGGGACAAGGCTTTTATTTTTCCCTCCCGTGCTCAATCGAATCCTTCCCCCACCTCAAGCTCAAACGCCCAAAGTTCAGGTCAGGTGCTCCGAACCTTCAGTCATGTCCGGATCCAGCCTTCAAGTCCAATGGGTGCCTTCCTCCGTCACGGAAGAAGACATCAAAAAGTTGAGGGAGGCCAGATATCTGACCATCGAGATTTTGCATCAGCTGCCTCCCCGAGGGCAGGCCGTCCCCACCCCCGAACCCAACGAGAATGTCGTGTTCGTTTCCCACTTCCTCCGATGTCTAGGCCTTGCTCTGGATCCTTTCGTCGAGGGTTTGATGTTTTATTACGGGCTAGACTTCCATGATCTAGCCCCGGACTCTTTCCTTCATATCACGACATTTATTGTCGTGTGCGAGGCCTTCCTCCGGGTTACCCCTCACTTTGTCCTATGGCTCAAGAACTTTGAAGTAAAGCCGAAGATGATCGAGGGGCAACATGCATCGTGTGGAGGTGCCTCAATACGCAAGATGATGGGAGCTCCGTGGCCCAAAGGTTCCATCCCAGAGGTGTCTGAATTGTGGCAACAGGAGTGGTTCTACATCACGGCTCCTAGAAGTGCCAAGTGGGCGGCCGCCCCTGTTTTCCGCTCGGGCCCTCCACCACAACTGATGTCATGGATCAGCAGAGGTCTGAGCTGGGGTCCAGCCAAGGACGTGCCTATACTGCAAAGCCGCATTCGAGATCTCTTCAATGGAGATTTCAGTTTGGTTGCGGTAATACAAGTTATGCTGGTTCGTCAAGTCCAGCCTTGCAAACGCCGGCCTCTTCGCCTGTGGGAGTTCAATCTCGAGGGACCGCGTGTGATTCAAAATTTTCTTGGCCTGACGCACGAGGAGATGTACAAGTCATTCTTCGGACCTCGGGTGGAATGTCCGGAAATCACCGAGGACGTGGGCCTGAGAAGTAACCGCGCCGCCGAACAGGTAAGGCATCTTCCGGCCGAACATACTACCTCTCCTTTGTTACGAAGTTATTTCTGAGAGTTTGCTTTTTGACCAGGACTGGCTAACAAAGGTGACGTTCATTCGGTGTTCGGCCCCCCTCCCTGAGGGTTTGGAAAATCCGGTGTTAGAAAAGATGCTCCAGACCGCACCTTGCCCGGAGCCCTGGAAGGAAGATACTGTGGAGGATAACACGGGCGGACACGGGCCCCCAACGCTGCCCATTATAATCGAGGGAGCAAGCATCTCTATGAAGGAAGACGACCAGAAGAGGAAAAGGACTACGCCCGGGGATTCGGAAGCCGAAGCTTCCAAACAGGAGAAGAAGTCTCCCACAGAGGGTCCTACCTTGGGGGGCGTTGTTGCCGCACAAAGTCCGCGGGGGGATCAATTCTCCCGCGAGTCATAAGTGACCTGAAATACTTTAATAGTACAGATATACCATCTTTTTCTTCTGACAAAATAACCATCGCATATATCTTTGCAGTTCGGGCCTTAGCCCTTCTCAAATGAGCTCGTCTTCGGGGGATCTTCTTCCAGAGATGATGGAGAGCGAAACGCCTCCTCCGGACTCCTCCGCTCTGGAAGCGGGCGACCCTGAAGTGTCTTCGCGGAGGGCCTCCGAGTCTGGTGAGGCTAGAAGATAATCCCATTGACCCCCAAAGCTCCCAGTGTCCGGCTCCCGAAGAGAGCAGACAAAAGAGTCCGGCACCGTCTAGTGTGCGATCGGATGTTCTGAGGGAGTTGGTGGGGCGAGCGGCCATCTCAGATGAACACCGTGTGCTGATGAATACGGTGATGGAGAGAATATCGTCCATCGAAAGCGGATTGCATGCAGCTTTTATGAGTCTACTGACGGGCTTTGAGGTACATAAAAGAATGTATGATAGTCCTGCACATGCTAGGTGTGCCCTGTGTAGATAGTAGCCCCTGAGACTCTGGTTGTCGTCGGAAACGATGACGAACAGAGGATCATATTCCCAGGTAATAACCATACTGCCTCTATGTGCAGGTGATGGAAGCTCCGGTGGCTAGCCGGACTAGCGAGTTTGCCCATTTAGAACAGCAGTTGGATGCGGCAGATGCCGATATCGAGCTTGTTAACAAAAGGCTTGACGAGGCACAGGGTAAGTGCCATTATCTGGTAAATGCCACATAGGAAGAGCAGCATGATTCCAGTATCTTTAATATGTTGTGACTGCAGATGGAGCTGTCACTGTTGAAGCCTTGCGGGCAGAACTTGGCCGAGCCAAGGAACAAGCGAGGTTGGGTAATGCGGCTGCTTTGAAGGCGACCGAAGAGTTGCAAGCCGAGAAGGCCGCGCATGGCGAGAGCTGAGACAAGATGGCCAAGATGGCCATAGAATTAAAAGGCGCCGCCGACCGTTGTTGGGTTCTTGAAAAGGAAAACCAAGCGAAGGCATCGGACCTTGAGAAGGCTGCTGCGACGAGAAAGGACCTCCGCTCTGCTATGAGGGCAAAGAAGGAGGAGCTGCGGGAAGCCGGGGATATTGTAGCTGGGAAATCCTTTATGTTGCGGAGGAAGTTCGGAGATCCACGGTATGCCCCTCTGGATCGGCTGTGGAGTTCGGAGGATGTATATATGGATTTGGCGGCGAGCGCTGCCGATGCGGCCAAGTATTTCCAGGGTCAGACGGACCGTGAAGTAGACCAGCTGTTTTGGAGACAATTCCATTCTCCTGAGCGTCCGCTTTCATTGACTGACCATTTAGCCGAATGGGCTGAACTAAATAGGTTGTCTGGACTCTCCATGAGGTCTGTTGTGGATCAGCTATGGCCGAAAAGGTCAAAAACGAACAGCTATTTCAGCTTGGTGCAGCAGTTCCTTGACGTGGTGCCGCGCATTAATGCGATGAAGAGGTCGGCGTGCATAGAGGGCGCACGGATGGCCTTTGCCCGTGTTAAAGCATACTGGGCAGAGATGGATGCTACCACTGTTGCAGCGCGGGATTTGGCCATAGTTCGAAGGGCTACTGAGCACTACTTTGAAGAAGTTCTTGAGGGTTCTCGTTTGATAGAGACCCAGTGCTCAAAAAATATTATGTTTGAGTGATATGTAATCTCATTGTAAGGGAAATGCTTTTATAAATTTTTATAAGGCTATTTTTATACTTTTGCCTGAAAGTAATATGATGCCTCCTGGGCGGCCGTTTATGTATACACGTGTATAACCTGAAAGATTGCAGCCGTCGGCTTCAACCCTCGCGCATATAATGCGGAGGTGCTCGCAAAAACACGCGTTCACACTTAACCCAACGTCTTGGTCCTATTAAGGAGGTGATAGCGGAGCGAGCGAGGCAACCAGACTATAATGCTTTAGCACTTTCACTTAGCCATAGGAGTTTGACACCGGGGCTACTAGATAGCCCCTGGTGGCTCCGCACTCTCCCGATCTCGGGGTGCGTACATGCCTGGCCGGAAAACGACCCTTCGTTAAGGCGGAGGAATTCTAACATTCCCACAGGTCATCGAGTGGTTGACCAGTCTCACGCTATATCATGACAGTCAGTTTTCGACTTTCTCTACTGAGGTGCTCGTCCGGATGGACCAGGGCACAATCGCAGTAGTTCTCCTGGTGCGACCTTAGCCGGTAAAGCGGAACGTATGGCACCAAAACATAGGAGCCGGGCAAACCCAACATTTGACCAAAGACAATGATTCGGAGCTGCTGCATATAGGGCCAAACTCGCGACGCCGAACACTCCCTAAGGTATTCGGTCTTTGTGGTATAAACCGGGCCTAAATAATGGCCTTTGTTAGAAGCCCCTTGTGTCCAGGTACGTGCATTGTTCTGGCGTGGTCACATGCCAAGACGTCAGCATCCTTCTCAACGGTGGATATGTATCAACAAGAGACAGTAAAAAAGGTTTACGCAGGGTCTTAATCTAAAAAGAATCCTTGGAGCGGGTCCCTGCTGCACGTCTGTGCCTGTGTCTCCGTTGTGCCGTATCCTGGATGGATGTAGCATGATGATCGTCTGTAAAAGAGAGGAATTTAGGTGAAAAAGTTGTCGTGCTAAAAGATAGTTTGTTAAAGAAACCATGTATAATTCAAGATGAGAAGAAATTGCCACTTGTCTGCGCGTGTTGAGCCCCTTGTATTGACAAATAGGGGTGTGACTGTTTATTCGGTATAAGTAGCGGCGCCGGACTCGATTAGTTGTGTCTGAGGTCTTGACGACCTATTGGATGCTTTCGCTGGTCCGGGCGCCTTTAGTGTGCGGCTGCCAAGGCAGCCTCACTCTCTTCGGCGCGCAGAGATCGCTTGATATTTCCGTGCACTGTAATGATGCCACATGGACCAGGCATCTTGAGTGTGAGGGAGGCGTAGTGTGGTATTGCATTAAAGCGAGCGAAAGCTTCGCGTCCGAGCAGTGCTTGATAGCCACTTTGAAACGGAGCGATGTGGAAAGTTAAATGCTCGCGACGGAAGTTATCGGGGGAGCCGAATATAACTTGTAGTAGGAGGGAGCCCGTACAACGAGCCCCTGGGCCTGGCGTTACTCCTTTAAAGGTAGTATTGCTATGGCGAATTTGTGTTGGGTCTAACCCCATCCCGCGGATTGTATCCTAATATATTAGGTTTAGGCTACTGCCGCCGTCCATCAAGACTCGTGTGAAGTGATATCCGCCAATTACTGGGTCTAATACCAGGGCAGCCCACCCTGCGTGTCGGATACTTGCTGAGTAATCGCGATGGTCGAAAGTGATCGGTTGAGACGACCAGTGGCAGGACTTCGCGGTGACAGGCACTTGGGTATATTTTCCTGGGAGTGTCGCATTATTTTTTCCCTTGATCACGTGTAACACGTTTACTGTTTTGACTTCTGGTGGAAATTTCTTTTGTTCCCCCGTGTCTTGCTTGGGGGGCTCGCCCTCGTCTTCACTTGGTGTCGCCTCCCCCTTGTGTACGGTGTTGAGCTTGCCGGACTGCTTGAAGACCCAACATTCTCTTTGGGTATGATTAGCAGGTTTACCAGGGGTACTATGGATCTGACATACTTGGTCCAGAATTTTGTTGAGGCTGGACAGTTCATCCCTGGTGCCTTTGGGGGGCGGCTTTTGACCTAGCCGAGAGCTTTTGAATCTGGCATTTACTGCCGTGACCTTCGTGCTGTCTTCTTTATTCCGGCGTTTGTTATTGTTGTTGCGCCGTGATTTCCCGTTTCCATCTCTAACTTCAGATGTACTTGGGTCACTGGTGCCGCATCTGGCTAGCCAGCTGTCCTCACCCGCGCAAAAGCGGGTCATGAGGTTTGTTAATGCGGCCATCGTTCTCGGCTTATTTTGGCCGAGGTGTCTGGCGAGCCATTCATCACGGACGCTATGCTTGAAAGCTGCCAAGGCTTCAGCGTCCGGACAATCGACAATCTGGTTCTTTTTAGTAAGAAACCTGTTCCAAAGCTTTCGGGCTAACTCTCCGGGCTGTTGAGTTATATGACTCAAGTCGTCCGCATCTGGAGGTCGGACATAAGTCCCTTGAAAATTTGCTCGAAAGGCGTCTTCGAGCTCTTCCCAACTTCCAATGGAGCTTTCGGGGAGGCCTTTGAGCCAGTGACGAGCTGGCCCTTTGAGCTTGAGGGCTAAGTACTTGATGGCGTGGAGATCATCTCCTCGAGCCATATGGATATGAAGGATGTAATCCTCAATCCAGACCCCAGGGTCTGTTGTTCCGTCGTATGCCTCTATGTTTACAGGCTTGAATCCCTCTGGAAATTCATGGTCCAGCACCTCATCGGTGAAACATAGGGGGTGTGCGGCACCCCTGTAGCTGGGTGTACCGCGTTGTTCGGATGTTTGTTGTGTTGCATTGTATGCTGGGGCGCGCTTGCGTGGTCCGTAGATGGATCTTGTTGGGCCGTCCTTTGGGTGCGAGCCCTCGCATGGGTCGTGTATTGTATTGTGAGCGGCGTTGTATGCCGCTCTGTGTTGGTAGAGGGGCCGTCTATCTGACCAGGTGGCTGCTTTGATATGTGGTTGTGGGGGGTCTGAGGCCTCCTCATCGAATTTGGGTAGCAGCTTCCGCTTTGGGTAGCTCTTGGAGGGGCGATTGTCGCTGTACCTTGCTGCAGTGTTGAGTATTTTACTCCATCTGATTTGGAGTGTGTCTTGCGCGGCCTTGAGCCTTTGCTTCTGCTTTTTAAGACTCCTCGTGGTGGCAACAAGCCTTTTACGGGCATTCTGCTGCTCCGGGTGCCTGTCCGGCGTTATGTCGTCCGGACCATTGTCCTTGGTAGAATTTGTTTGTTCGGTTTGATTATCCGGATTGCCGTTGTCCGGCAGCGGTTCGCCCTGCTCCAGCGCTGGGTCTGTGTGATCGCTATTTCTGTCGAGGCGGGATTTGGGGCGGCGCTTGCGTCGCCGCTTTGACTGCTTTTCGAGGGAACAAGCCTTCGGTGCGTCCTTCCGCTCCTCGTCGTCATCTTTTGGTGCGTCCACCATGTATACGTCATATGATGAGGTGGCGTTCCAGGGCCCAATAGGCGCTGGTTCTTCATCGTCTCCTTTGTCGGCGTCCATACCATCGATGTCTTCGGAGTCGAAGTCGAGCATGTCGGTTAAATCGTCGACCATTGTTGAGGAAATCGTTAACTGGTAACTGCTCGGTTGGCTGGCGAGTAGGGGATTAATAGGCTAATCGGCAAGTTAATCGGCCATTTAATCAATTAATCAGACGATTTATCAGTTTATCAGCTACTCGGTGACCCTACGAGTAGGGATTAATCGGCAAGTTAACTGGTTAATCGGATGAATTCTTGAACAGGGTCGTCGACAGTGGCTACAAAGTGGGTGGTGGGTGGGCTTTGAATTTCTTCATCGTCCGTATCCCAACCTTGCTAACCATAGTCCGGCCAGGGCTCTCCTGATAAAGAGAGAGACTTTAGTGTCTTCAGAATATCGCCGAAAGGCGAGTGCTGAAAGATGTCCGTGGCAGTAAACTCCATGATCGGCGCCCAATCGGATTCGATCGGCCGGGGCGCGGAGGGTTCGGAGTCCAGCTCCTTGGAGTCACGAGTCTCGCAGAGTGCGGGGCTGGTGTTCGGCTCGATCGCCGTTGGGATCACAGCCCCTGAGGAGGCGTCCAACCACCAATCCTCGATCGACGCAGTTGGCTCCGAATTAAGGGTCGAAGCCGATGCGGGTGTGGCCTCCACGGCATTGTTCGGCGGCAGAGCTAGGTCATGCTCGTCGGGACAGTGCGGCGCGCTTGGCAGCGGCTTGAATCCGTCGAAGATCAAGTCCCTGCGGATGTCAGCCGTGTAGTTTAAGCTTCCAAATCTGACCTAACGGCCAGGGGCATAGCTTTCGATCTGCTCCAGATGGCCAAGTGAATTGGCCCGCAGTGCGAAGCCGCCGAAGATGAAGATCTGTCCAGGGAGGAAGGTCTCACCCTGGACTGCATCGCCATTGATGATCGTAGGAGCCATCAAGCCTGACGGCGACGACACAGAGGAACTCTCAATGAAAGCACCAATGTCGGTGTCAAAACCGGCGGATCTCGGGTAGGGGGTCCCGAACTGTGCGTCTAGGCCGGATGGTAACAGGAGACAAGGGACACGAAGTTTTACCCAGGTTCGGGCCCTCTCGATGGAGGTAAAACCCTACGTCCTGCTTGATTAATATTGATGATATGGGTAGTACAAGAGTATATCTACCACGAGATCGGAGAGGCTAAACCCTAGAAGCTAGCCTATGGTATGATTGTTGTTCTATATGTTGTCCTACGGACTAAAACCCTCCGGTTTATATAGACACGGAGAGGGTTAGGGTTACATAAAGTCGGTTACAATGGTAGGAGATCTGCATATCCGTATCGCCAAGCTTCCCTTCCACGCTAAGGAAAGTCCCTTCCAGACACGGGACGAAGTCTTCAATCTTGTATCTTCATAGTCTAGGAGTCCGGCTGAAGGTATAGTCCGGCCATCCGGACACCCCCTAATCCAGGACTCCCTCAGTGCATGTCTCAAAATATCATTTATCTCTGTTTTAAAAACTTGAGCTCTAGCACCTCTGCAAAGCACTGCTGCCCTCTGCGAAGGGACTATCTATTTACTTTTATGTTGTGTCATCACCTTCTAAAACAAGCTCCAGAACCAGAGAACACAGTTGTCATGACTTATGCATTGTGTGTAGCTAATATTGGGTGCATCATGACTGGATCTTTTCTACCATGAATTACAATGTTTAGTCGCTACTTGAACTTTGGAGGTGCTCCGCATTTATGTTTTGCGGTCTCAGAAAGGGCTAGCAAGATACCACTATTGTCATATTATATCATGGTTGTTTTGACAACGTGTTGATGTTTGAGATATCTTACTATTGCTCGCTAGCTGATTATGTCATTGATATGAATTAATATAATCTTTAAGAGTTATTGTCGGCATGGTTAGTTATAATATTGGCTGAAAACTTGGGTGTTGTTTAAGCTTATTTATGCAAACAAGAGCAAAAGAGCTCGTAATTTTTTTTATTTTTCACTTTTAGTTTATCAACTGAATTTCTTGAGGACAAGCAAAGGTTTAAGTTTGGGGTAGTTGATATGTCTCCAACGTATCTACTTTTCCTAATGATTTTCCTCTTGTTTTGGACTCTAATTTGCATGATTTGAATGAAACTAACCCCGGACTGACGTTGTTTTCAGCAGAACAACGATGGTGTTGTTTTTGTGTAGAAATAAAAGTTCTCAGAATGGAACAAAACTTTGTGAGGATTTTTTATATCAATAATAACAATTTCTGGACCAAGACCTACCGGAGAGGGGCACCTGGGTGGGCACAACCTACCAGGGTGCTCCCCCCTCTCCTTCCGCGCCCACGTGGGTTGTCCCCACCTGGTGGCCCCGCAGACCCTGAAACCGACGCTATAAAATCCTATTTTTCTAGAAAAAAAATCAGGGAGAAAGAGTCATGCGATCCACGAGATGGAGCCGCCGTCACCTCCTATTCTTCATCGGGAGGCCAGATCTAAAGTCCATTTGGGGCTCCGGAGAGGGGTATCTTCGTTCTTCATCATCACCAACCCTTCACCATCGCCAATTCCATGATGCTCCCCACCGGGAGTGAGTAATTCCTTCATAGGCTCACTGGTCGGTGAGGAGTTGGTTGAGATTCATCTTGTAATTGAGTTAGTTTTGTTAGGGCTTGATCCCTAGTATCCACTATGTTCTAAGATTGATGTTGCTGTGACTTTGCCATGATTAATGCTTGTCACTTTGGGCCTGGGTGCCATGATTTCATATCTGAACCTTTTATGTTATCACTATTATATCTATGTTCTAGATCCAATCTTGCAAGTTATAGTCACCTACTACGTGTTATGATTCGGCAACCCCGGAGTGACAATAGTCAGGACCACTCCTGGTGATGACCGTAGTTTGACGAGTTCATGTATTCATCGTATATTAATGCTTTGTTTCAGTTCTCTATTAAAACAAGGCCTTAATATTCCTTAGTTTCCAATAGGACCCCGCTGCCACAGGGGGGGTAGGACAAAAGATGTCATGCAAGTTCTTTCCATAAGCACATATGACTATTTACGGAATACATGCCTACATTATATTGATGAACTGGAGCTAGTGCCGTATCGCCCTAGGTCATAAATGTCTCATGATGAATATCATCCAACAAGTCACCGATCCAATGCCTGCAAATTTATCCTATATTGTTCTTGCTAAGTTACTATTGCTATCATCATTGTTACACTTGTTACAAAACTATTACTATCACTGTTACCATTACTATTGTTGTTGTCACTACTATCAAAACTATAATATTACTTTGCTACAGATCACTTTGCTGCAGATAATTAGTCTCCGGGTGTGGTTGAATTGACAACTCAGCTGCTAATACCTTCAAATATTCTTTGGCTCCCCTTGTGTCGAATCTATAAATTTGGGTTGAATACTCTACCCTCAAAAACTGTTGCGATCCCCTATACTTGTGGGTTATCACTTACCTGCAGGCACACTAAAAACACATTTGGCCAGGTTAAGCATCATTTTGTAGACCCGGAGATTATCAAAGCTCTCTTTAAAATCATCTAACAAAGTCTCCTTCTTTCTGGACTTCACAACAATATCATCCACATAAGCGTGAACATTGTGTCCAATCTGGTTATGAAGACAATTTTGAACACAACGTTGATAAGTTGCATGTGTACTTTTGAGCCCAAAAGGCATGGACACATAGCAGAAAGCTCCAAAAGGTGCGATGAAAACCATCTTATCTTGGTCTTTAACTGCCATCTTAATCTGATGATAACCAGAATAAGCGTCCAGGAAGATTAAACGCACACAACCCGCTGTGGCATCTATGATCTGATCAATACGTGGAAGAGCAAAAGGATCAGTTGGACAAGCTTTCTTGAGTTCTGTGTAATCCAAACAAATGCGCCAATTGCCATTTTTCTCAAGTACTAGCACCGGGTTAGCCAACCACTCATGGTGAAAAATATGATGATGAACCCAGTCGCTAAGAGGCGGGCTACCTCTTCTCCAATGGCCTTTCGCCTCTCTTCATTAAAACAACGAAGGATCAATATTGAGAATGTGCTCAGCGAGTTCTCTTGGTACACCCGGCATGTCTGAAGGATTCCATGCGAAGATGTCCCGGTTCTCACGGATGAACTCGATGAGTACGCTTTCCTATTTTGGATCCATATCAGCACTGATAGTGAGCTGTTGGGATGAGTCACTAGGGACAAAACCTATTTAGTGTCATCTGACGACTTAAACTTCAGCAAAGGGTCCTGCTCTGTGGTTGGTTTCTTCAGTGGAGTCATATCCGCCGGGTCAACATTATCTATACTACTATATAGTGTACCAGTTTTGAATGGGAGCTGGCGATCAATCATGATCATTCATGTCCTAAATCCAACAGCTGAAAGTAGTGGGATTCGCAGTGAAAAGTGCATGGTTGTTGTATCCACCATGTTCTAGAATGAACCCTGATCCTTCTCAAGAGACATGGCCCATGCTGATTCCTCTTGGGCTAGCCATGTTACAGCTTGGGTTGGGCAAGAGCCCAGAAAAGTTGGTTTCGGGGGAGAAACATTCCATTTTCTTTACTAACATTTTTGCGAGATTTTTTGTTAACAAATTGAAGGTATTACATATATTAATTCCGATTTTCCTTAAAATATAATTTATTTATGCATCTATAAATCAATATTTTTTTGCTTCGAATCTATTAGCAAATTTATGTTTTTTTCCTACCAAAAATCATCCCATAATGTTAAAACATGCATTGCACGTGCATACATACTAGTCTTTATAAAACTCTAACTCTTCTGTGGCACAGGCGGTCTCCGCATAGGCAGCATCACCATCTTCACATTACAATGCTATTTTCCTGTCCCCATGGACTGTAATGGTACCCTTTAGACCTGGCATCTTAAGCTGCAGATGCACATAAAAAGGCCGTGCCATAAACTTGGCGTAAGCCAGCCGTCCAAATAGAGCGTGATAGGGGCTTTTGATTTTGACCACTTCAAAGCTCAATGTTTCTACCATGTAATCATATTCATTGCCAAAAGCTACTTCCAAAGCAATCTTACCAACTGGGTATGCTGACTTACTAGGCACCACCCCATGAAATACTGTAGAGGATGGCTTAAGATCTTTGTCAGTCAAATTCTTACGGCGAAAAGTATCATAATAAAGGATATTGATACTGCTGCCTCCATCCATAAGCACCTCAGTGAACTTGTAACCTCCAATATGAGGGGCTACCACTAAAGCCAGCTGACCCGGATTGTCAACCCAGGGCGGGTGATCCTCACGGCTCCATACAATTGGCTGCTCTGACTATCGTAAGTATCAAGGTACCGCCATCTCAACTGCGCTTACCGCTCATTTATGAACCTTATGATCTCGCTTGCATAGGCTTGTAGTGAAAACATGATATTGGACACTATTAAGCTTTAGATTACTATGATACCCTGACTGTTGTTGCTGGTTACCCTGATTGGGTTGCTGATTATAACCGTCGTGGTTACCTTGACCTTGATATCCGGAATTTGAACCGCCACCTCCGAAGCCAGGCCCCTAAGAGCCGGATCCTGACCCGCCGTGCGGGCCATTATTGTTACTGTGGTCCTGATGAAAGCCGGAGTTCTTATATTCTTTCATGATAAAGCAGTCTTTCCACAGATGAGTTGACGGTCTATCCTGAAAACTATGCTTTGGGCAAGGCTGATTCAACATCGCCTCAAGGTTGAACTTTGGCCCTCCAAACCAAGGTTGTGGCTTTCCTTTATGACGTTAACCGTTACTCTGTGTATTGGTACTGGCCACAAAATTTGACCTGTCGTCAAGTTGCTTGCGCTTACCATTACTACCCTGGTTATGCCCTATCATATTTGGTTGCTGCCCTTTTTCCATTGTCGTTCTTCTTCCCCTTATTGGACTTCTCCTCACCAGACCCAGGGCCTTAGTATTATCAGAGTCGGCGTATTTGATGGGAGCCACCATAAGCACCCCCATGTCATTGCAGTGACGTTTAAGCCTCCCTAACTTCTACTTGAGAGGGGTAAAACGACAATTTTTCTCTAGAATTAAAACAGCAGAGCCGACGTTGATGCTATCCAATGAGTGGATAATGGCTAAAACCCGGCAAACCCAGTGGTGGGCCGACTCATCTTCTCGCTGTACACAAGCATCCAGATCAATGATCGACAGGGGCTGCATACATGTGTCCTTAAAATTCTGAATAAAGCGTGACTTCAACTAAGCCCATGAATTGATAGATTTGGGGGGGTAATCCCTTCAACCAGATTCGAGCCGGCCCATCCAGCATCATGGTGAAGTATTTGGCGCACACAACGTCATTAACATCCAACATCTCCATAGCCAGCTCATAACTCTCAATCCAGGCCTCCAGAGGTTGATCAGCTTTGTAATTAGGCACATTACAAGGACCCTTCAAGTCTTTGGGAAAACTCTCATTCCGTAGAGCCGGCACCAGACACGACACACCAACCATCCTAGAAGTCATCCCAACATCCACAGACGCCGTAGGGTTCAACTGAAGCCGTTGATGAGCCGCTAACTGAGACGCCAGCTCCGCCTCTTGACGTGCCCTAGCCTGATCCATCAGGGCCTGAACATTGTTATCATCACGCAGCGTGTCATGCCCATGGGGCGGGTTATGGTGCCGCTCACTGCTAGAAACCGCCGGCAATTCAATGCGCTGGCTATAACTTCAGTTGTGACGTGGAGTTGAATGAATTCGCTCGCGGCTATATGAGTAAGCCGCCTGCTAGGCTACTGCTATTTGAAGAAGGTCCACAAGCTTCCGGGCCTCGACCGCAGCGGGAGACTCGCCTTCCACTAGAAGAGTCGCCAGCCGTGAAGCCACGGCAATCATGTTATCTAGAGGGTTGGAATAACGAACTGGGGGTGTCAGCACCCGCTAGGGCGGGGTTACATCGATTCGTGGCGGATCTGCCACACAAGGCCGAGATGTCACCTCGGTCACGGGCGTCTCGGCAGCCCGGGTCACACTGGGTGGGTTACTTGGCCCTGCTCTAGGCGTATTGAAAAGATTCCTCCCTTCAAACTGTGAAGTTAGACGGCTCTGGTATCTGGGCAAACAGCATTTGACGCATTCTGATCAAAATTTAACCGGAAAGGTTCTTCTTGAATCTGTTGTGACTCCTCTTCCAACGCGGCTCGCTCCGTTGCCATCCTGGCATTCTCAGCGTTAAGCTCTTCTCTGGCTTGAGCTACCTCATCCCGCAATTTCACAACTTCCACTTTATGTTGTGCTTGAGTCACCGGGGTTACCTATGCGGCTAACAGAGTCGCCAAACGATCCAAGAGCTCAGATAAAACCTGAGCCGACGGGCGCACAGGGTCGCTCGCCCCGGCCGTCGCAGCAGCCGTTGAATTAAAGGTCATAGCCGCGGTAGTCGATGAATTCAGCATTTGTTGTGTACCGTCCATGAAGATAGCAACCCTACTCGGCGGCTCATAGGGGTCCGGAATACTGTCGCCATCGGAATAGCCCCCAAGCCTGCCGTATTGCAATTGGTAGATCAATTCGGTTTCGCCGGCTGAAGACTCATCACCTGAGTAGATGGCTGTCTCTCCACCTGACATTGAACCTTCCTCGAGATCCTTCCCATGAACAAAGCCAACAAAGGCTCGCTTCCGGCCAGGTTGAACCCTGGTGGGTCTCGCGCATCAAGCCATCTCAATGGTGTTGGCGCAGGCGTTCAACTCTGGCCCTAACTCGCCAATCTTGTCAATGAAGACGTGGATTCCGCCGAAGGGGGGCCGGTACCTGTATTAGATTGAATCAGCCTCCGGATCCCATCCAGTGTCGTTGATGTAGATCTTTCCACGACTGGTCTTGGTCATCCGACCCATGGCATATCCCTTGATCCCTGAGAAGCTACCCTCCAAGAACTCGAAACTACCGTGCTCTGCCCCACGGTGGGTGCCAACTGTCATGGAATTGTCATGACAGATGCCCTAGTGAAAGGACTTAGGTGTGGAGCTATCACACATGGTTAGCTTGAAGGGGTTGAATAGGACAAAGGCCACAAGGAGTTTACCCAGGTTCAGACCCTCGTATCGAGGTAAAAGCCTACGTCCTGCTTCTAGTTTTTATTGTTTGGGTTTCGATTACAAGGGAGCAAATACGCTTGACCTAGTTCTCGATTGATTGTTACTTGAGTTAACACGTCGCCGGGTCTCACCTTTATATACACAGGTCGAGACCCAGAGGCTCACAGAGCCCTGGCCGGCTCACAGAACGTGATCGGCTTGGTTTCTAATTGATCATGCCTTACAGGGAAAGTTATCATACGGCAGTTCACGGGCCCAGGTCTTGGGCTGTTACCAGGCCTGCCTCCATGAGCCTCCGTCTTCACAATTCTCCTTAGGCCTCCTTGGACCTTCTTCTTGTTTAAACCACCAACTGTGTAACCCGGCCCCTCCTGGGTGGGTTAAACCTCGGAGCTATATCCCCAACATCGTCCCCGAGCAAATGCCGCAACTTGTAATGAAGAGGTCATCTTGGTTATGAGCTGCAGATGAATCAAATGAATGGGTCAAAAGTAAAATTTCAGAATTTACATCATATGATTAATTACACTGTGCACCATCACATCCTAATTACCATCAAATGAGTATGAAGGCTTCCATGCCTTATTATCAATCATTAACAATACTCCTTCTAACTTTAAGTGATACTTTATTCTCCTCTTTCAGTTGAACAAGCTTTAGCACAACACATTTTACATTTTCTTGTTTTTCATTCCCCTCTTTTGTTTCATAAATTTCTAAGCCTGCCCCATATCACTTGAGGTCTTCTCTCTTTTTCAGAGGTGATATGAAGGGTATGCTTAATCATCCAAGTCCCATAATTGGGAATCTCTTAAGTTTCTTTAATCATTAATGTTTTGCTCTTATGTATAACGACTTATCCACATTTCATACTTGGTTCACCGGTATGAAGGACCCTCTCCAAGTAATCATCAAATAAACTGAAGTCAGTTCCAATGCATCGCATCAAGTTGTTAAGTTCTCATTCTCGATTGATACTAGAGATGTGGAAGACTTATACTCATCATCTAAAAACAAAGATGTGTAGCACACAAAGATGTATAACCATACTAGCAAATTCATCTAGATCATTATGGACTATTCATCCAACCATCCATGACTCAACGGATAAGACTCTTCCCTCTTCACCAAAAAGGTATGATAGTACTTTTATTACTCAAACTAAATGAAGACCTTCAAACAAAGTTCAACTCAAAAGTAATAACGAAGAAGGAAACGAGAAAGGGCTTCAAAAATCCCCCCAAGCTTAACATGCTAAGCCGGTTGGATTCATTTATTCTCCTTTTTATTGATACTGTTGTTCTCTTCTGGAGACGAAGTGGTGACACCAGTTAGGGCATCAATCAGGAGCTTGTTGGTAACCTCCAAATCCGTGATGCGAGAACGGTACATGCGAAGAGTTGCATCCTGGTTGGCAATGACCCTTAAGCTTGTGTCAAGAACCTCACGTGTCTTGACGACCAAGGCAACCTCTCCATCTCCCTGATCTTAGTAGTCATAGCTTTACTCTCAACTATTGAATTATTGACTTGTACCTGGGGCGTAGTTGGTTGCACAGAGGCGATATAACACCTTTTCCTAGGAGGCCCAACTTGCATGTGGGCGCCAATGGTGTGCATCCCACACGCTCTTGGGTCAATCTTGCCAGACTCATCCAAAGGATCATGGATTGTGTGGTTACTGAAACCGCACTTCCCCATGACAGCGGGAGGCTCCTTGACAAAATCAAGCTTGTCCTCATCGATGATGAACTTAATAGCGTTGATGGGGATGGCCATCAGTTTCTTGCCCTTCTCTTCATGTTCCTATTCATCCACCTCAAAAGGAGGTTCCTTCGGATCTTCTTTAATAGACGTCCAATCACGGCAGAGACGGAGCCTTTCCCTTATGCTTGCTGGAGAATAGCCTTCCTTCTCCAAGTCCTCTTCTTCCTGTGAAGAGGTTTGCCTCTCATCCCATGAATGAGCCATGGCTATCTTCACTTCAAAACTCAAATAAACTTTGCCTAGATTGGTTTGTGAGCTTTGATAGAGGAGGGGGAAATGGTTCTGTATATAAGAGGCTAATGACACAAGTTTTGACGAGATAAAAAGTTAAAAAGGATAGGAAACAAACCAAACAAGATCAGGCGAAATTCTGTTGAAACTCAGAAAGAAATCATGATTGACGGCCTTCCAAATGACCGTGATCGATCGTTTAAGTAGTTGTTTGACCCTTTTTTCCCCGAGCTCTTTTCGGACAGAGCATTTGACGGCCTTAAGGGTGGGCGCTTCCGGCCGTTCAGGCATCCATTTCCCCACTTTTTCCTGTGAGATAAAAACACACACAAATATACATTTTTTCAAGAGGCTTGGTTTTGCTCCGACAAATAGAGTGAATGACAACCTTCCAAACGATTGCATCTGACCGTTTGGGCAGTCATTTCTTGTTTTGCATGTGCACTTAAACAAACAGAATCAAAGACGGTGTTTCAAACAACCGCAGGCGGTCATTTTTGCGCCCGTTTGGGTACCTAAAACATAAAATTTTATACAGACAAATATGACGAAGACAGATTTGACAAAAACTTAAGGGATTGGGGAGATCTTTCTTGTGTTCGTTATTACTTTCCACTCCTTGTATTTCGTGAATATCTTTGTCCCAGGCTTCTTTGTCCTTAGGGGTTGAGGAAGAGGCGCTATTTTCTGCAGTTTACTCGGGTACAAAGAGTTTATAGTAAAATAAATCATTCTCCTCTCTTACCCTTAGTTTCGCAAAAGGCTCTTCCGGAGTGATGAATGGAATTTATGTATCTTCAAAAGTATGGGTTGTAGCTCTGTTCAAAGCCACAACCATTCTATAGGGGATACATATGCTTGCTGGAATATATTGATGCTCCTCCCTTACCACGGGAATGTTTGTAAACACTCCTATCTTTTCACGGTCTAAAATTTCACTATCAAATTCCTGCAAAAGAAGAGACCACCTCATCCAGCAAGGCTTAGTTTCTTTAACATCTAGCACCTCCTTAATTGCCTAGCAGTTTGTATAAAATATAACTTTTATATTAGTGATATAAGGTCTAAAATTTTCACAAGCAAAGATCATTGCATAGAGTTATCTATCATTCTTAGCATAATTTCTCTAGGCATCTGTGAGGGTGTGGCTTCCAAAGTAAATAAGATTAAACTTCTCACCTACCCATTGGCCCAAAATTGCACTTACTGCATTATCATCTGTTTCGCATATGACCCCAAAAGGCTTATCCCAGTCCACAGGTGTAATAATAGGAGCATTGAGTAGATCATGCTTCAATTTCTCAAATGCACTTTTGCACTCGTCAGTGAAAGTAAAGGGAATGTCTTTCTGCAAAAGGTTAGTCTAGGGTTTCAAAATATTGGAAACATTCTTAATAAAGTGTCTATAGAAACCCGCGTGACCGAGAAAACTCCTTATCCCTTTAATATCACGAGGATAAGGGAGTTTTTCTAGGGAATCTATCTTTGCTTTATCAACCTCTATGCCTTTGTCGGATACTTCATGCCCCAAGACAACTCCTTCATTGACCATAAAATGCATTTCTCCTAGTTCAATATGAGGTTAGTGTCCTCACATCTCTACAAGACATTGTCAATATTATTAAGACAGTCATCAAAAGAAGTTCCATAGACTCAGAAATCATCCATGAAGACTTCCATGATTTCTTCAACAAAATTAGAAAAAATAGCATTCATGCATCTCTGAAACATAGCTGGTGCATTGCATAAACCAAAAGGCATACGACGGTAAGAGTACATGCGTACCAAAAGGGCAGGTGAACGTTGTCTTCTCTTGATCTTCTGGGTGTACTACAATTTGTGAAAACTGAAAATATTTGTCCAAATAACAAAAATGGGTATGCTTCACCAGCCTTTCAAGCATTTGATCAATAAATGGTAAGGTGTAATGGTCCTTACAGGTCTCCTTATTTAACTTCCTAAAATCAATGCACATTCTATACACAAATATTGTTCTAGTGGGGATTAGTTCATTATGTATATTAGGTACTACTGTAAATCCCCCCTTTTTAGGTACACAATGAACTGGACTTACCCATTTGCTTTCAAAAATTGGATATATATAATACTTGCGTCAAGTAGACGAACAACTTCTTTTCTTACCACTTCCTTCATTTTAGGATTCAACTTCCTTTGGTACTCGAGAACTGGTTCAGCTCCTTCCCCCATGAATATGCGATGAGTACATATAGATGGGCTGATGCCTTTTAAGTCATCCATTGAATACCCAAATGCTTTTCTATGTTTCCTCGAGGCATTCATTAATCTATCTTTTTCTTCATCTAAAAGATTAGCACTGATAATAACAGGGTATCTATCTGTTGCATGTAAAAACTCATACCTTAATTCCTTTGCTAAAGGTTTTAGTTCAGGTGGCGGTGGTTCCTCGTCTCCCTTCTTCTCAGTCACTTCATATTGCTTGCTAGATACCGGATCTCGAACCGGTGTTTCATTCAAATGATGATCTATTTCTTCCTTAGCTGGGTCTTCTGGTTCTTTTTTGTATTCAGTTAATCTCCTTTCCAGATCATCTTCTGGGGTTCCGGAGTAGATTGCTGCTAGTTGAGCTATGGTCTTCTCTTCATTGTTGTCATGCTCTCTTGGTTGGGGGTGATTTTTAAACCTGGAAAAATGAAATTCCTTACCTGTTCCCCATACTTGAGAGAGACAACCTCCCTCTTACAATCAAAGCTTGCACCTGCAGTGTTAAGAAATGGTCTTCCAAATATTATAGGACAAAAATCATCTTCAGGGATTTCCATTACAACAAATTCTACCTTGTAAGTAAAGGTTCCCAAAATGACATAAATATCAGATACCATCCCATAAGGTCTCCTTAGAGTACCATCTTCCAATTTAATTTCCATACCAGTTGGCTGCATGTCACAAGCATAAATTTCCTCATGAAGTTTAGTGTAAAGAGTGTAAGGTATAACATTAATAGAGGACCCTATATCACAAAGGACAAAATAAGTACTTCCAATAGAACAAGGAACCACTAGTTTACCAGTATCTGCTACTTTAATGCAACCTTTCACAAAGCAAGTTACCTCCTCCTCCATTGTTTCAATGGGTTTCTCATGTTTCCTCCTTTTCGGAGGCTTCACCTTAGCTTTGCTCTTGTTCTCACTTTCATCCTCAGAATGTTTTGTACTTAAATACTCAAGTTGCGCCTTTCTCATCGGATATGGCAATTTCTATCCAGGTTTATAATCTTCTTTCATGGGGAGTACTAATGTTTCTACCACCAAGGTCTCAACTATGACCTCTTCCTCAGGGTCCTCATCAGTGTAATTCTCCCATTTCCTCCTTGGGAACTCCATTTGCTCTGCATAGCTTTGAACAAGTCTTAAAACAACATTAGGGTCAAGTTATAATTCATTACTTATTTGTTCAACTCTCCCTGAGTTTAGATAAGCTTTTATGCAATCAAAATCCACTTCTACTTTACCCTCCTCTTCTTCATCGCTCCCCAAGTTTCCTGATTAGCAAGTTTCCCTACTAGCAATTCCAACGCTTTCGTGACTTCTCTAGTTATAAAAGGACCTACAGATGCTAAATCTAGTTCTTCCTTTGAGTCATATTGCAGTCCCCCATGAAAATGATTTAATACTAGCCATTCAGGGAGCTTATGATGAGGGCAGTCATTCAATAAAATGTTGTACCATTGATATGCTTTTACCAGACTTTCTCCAGGCCTCTGTCTGAAGTTTAGAATCCTCCTTATTGCTTCATATGATTTCTTCTCTGGATAAAAATTTGATAAAAAAGTTCCTGCTAGTTTACTCCATGTAACAAAGGTTCCTACAGAGCGAGACACTAACCAACTCCTTATCTTTTTAGCCAGAGTGTGAGGAAATAATTTCAGTTTCATATCATCTGGACTAAAAGCATTCAATTTAAATGTCACACATACATCTTAAATATTTGCAAATGTTGATAAGGATCCTCACCTTTAAACTGTTTACCATGCAACAATTCAAGGACACTTGGGTTCACCTCATAAGCTACACCGGTGGGATTAGAACCCAATAATGTGAACATTTCTCGAATAGGTGGACCTGTAAGATGCATGGCTGAAAGTTGATAATTGTGTCCATACTCAGCCATAATTTTTCCAGGACTGCAAATAACTCAGTACATAGGATTCAAACCAAACTCACAACTAAGACCAAAAGCGCTCAGCTTCCCGGCAATGGTGCCGGAAAAATCTTGATAGCCTGCAAGTGTACAGGGTTTAGTTGTAGCCTTTTCGAAGTAAGAGTATCGATCCCATAGGGAGCACAGGAATCAGTCTTTGGCCCTTTGCAAGGTACAAATGATGTGCCTATAAATTGTAAGTGATACAGAAAAGTAATAATAATAATAAGGTTGCAAGTGTAGAAGTAAATAAATGAGCCGAAATAAACATGAAGTAAAATGATTAGACTTGAGACAAATGATTAAAAGAGTTCCCAGAGGTCTAGAATCCCCACTAGTGTGCATCTATGGCGGTGCCTAAACACAAAGCTATTTCGGATCCTATTAAGCCACTTTACATGTTTCTCTTTGTGGGCGGAGCAGGTATAGATATGTTTATACTCATGGTATCTCCATATCCCATACGCCACGACCACTCTTCCTGACTCTGGTTATCAAACAATGATTAAGGGGAAAAAGGTCCCCGTGGATGCAACCAAAGTGGTCTCCGTTATACCCCCTGTTGCAGCTATCCATTACAAAGGGAGAAGGGGTATGTAATGTCACCCAACTCCACAACCACACAGTTAGCCAATAGTAATAACCTTCCATCCAGATTCAGCATACGTTGGAT
Source organism: Triticum urartu (assembly GCF_003073215.2). Lineage (NCBI taxonomy): Eukaryota > Viridiplantae > Streptophyta > Magnoliopsida > Poales > Poaceae > Triticum > Triticum urartu. The sequence continues at coordinate 452,838,064 of NC_053024.1, read as the reverse complement.
GGTCAAGTTCACCCAACGTCAAGAAGATTATCAACATAAACATGCAAAGAGGATATTAAATCCTAATATCAAACATCCTATTACACACTAGGGTTCATCCATACCCCGGGAACAAAGGGTCAACTCACACATGGGAACGACAATCATGACAGTAATGGTGAATGAATACATGGATGAATAGATCAACCGATACACTGAAGGATCCACTAGGGTTCTTGGTGTTGCAGATGATAAGGATGTGGATGATGATGATGTAGATGGTGATGATGAAGATGATGATGATGACTTCATTCCCCTCGCGATGAGAGGAATCTCCTCCTTCTCCTTGTTGATCCTATCATTGGATGGGCTCTGGTGGCTAGGGTTCTATCTTCTGGACGAGTTTCTGGAGTCTCTCTACGTCTGATCCTCGATCCGCTTCGACGGGGTGAAAATAGTTGATCTCCCAAGGGTGGCGGAGCGCCAAATGACTGCTCATGCGAGCGCGCGCGGTCACATGGAACGCTGTCATTCGCTTTGGAAGCGCGGCGACGATGATTTCTTTAGCCTTCTTGCTTGATTCGTTCATGGAAAGTGTTTATCACCCTTAATACGTGATTCCACCGCCATTTTAGGGATTTTTTCCAACAAATTAATATTGCTCCAAAAATCTTTACCTGAGAGAACAAAAAGAAGTGTGCAAACGCGGTAAAATTCCACAAAGCCTATTTAGTGGGCACAAAAATAACTGTAAAAGGCCTCATAATTTGGACTCATCAACCGCCACTACTACGAGTACTACAATGTTGAGGGCGGTGCTGAGGACGAGGACGATGATGCGGTCGACTTAAGCCTGGGGGATGCGGAGTCCACCAACGGCGGCATGTTGCCGGGACAAGTCATCGACATCTCATCTTACACCGACGAGGCATAGGGCGGCGCGTTGGTGGCTTTGTTAAAATAATGTGTACATAGCCTTTGTTTATAATAGTGGTATTTTGTTAGAGCAATGTTTATGTCAAATTGCTCTGTTTAATTACTAAATTTGCTCGATTCAGTAAGTGTGGTATGTGTGTTGTATGCTCTTTTGTGTACCAAATTAGCAAGTGATGTTCGATTATGCAATGACGTGGATGAGCACTGTATCCAGGGAAATTTCGACCAAAATTTGAATGCTCAAACTCATCGCATGTGCGTAAAGCAGAAGAATCATTTGCAATGCACACATTTGTTCAAAGCGAATGGTGTCCGATGACAAAGTGCGCCAAGTTTCCCTCCATCTTTTGAAAAAATTTGTCTACCACCGAAATATCTAACTCTCCCCCTCCCCACCCCCTTTACCCCGACCACAAGCCACATTTCCCCTATTTCCTCCTTCCTTCCTAAGCTAGCCGCTTCCTCGCTCTCATTGTCTGGCATCCGACCACCGCGGACATCATGTTCTCTTCAATGACCTTTCCAGTGGTTCCTCCTCTGATGACGACTCTATCACTAGCCGGGTATGCTGGTTTTGGACAACATAGTGGACAGCCTCTGTGCTATTAGTTCTATGTTATTAAATTTACGCATGTACATACCTATTAGTATTAAATTTATGTCATTCAAACACTGTCATTGTGTTGTTGCAGTTATATTTAGCTTCCTCATAAAATGGTCAATTCGTTATTATAGTACATCACTAAGAACTTGTAGCGTTGTTGCAGTTAATTGTAGCTTGTGATGTTCCCGAATTTGGTTGTTGTCTCAGTAACAATTAATTCATTTGCACATTGATCTTTTTGACAAGATATGTCATAATTAATGTGTTTCTTCGCTTTTTCAACATATGTATGTGGTGATTTTCTATGTTGCTAGAAACCAATTTTATCTATAATTGTAACTGGTTTAGTTTAAATATTATAGGATGAACGGAAGTGTTCTTACCTGGAGTGAGTTGATCAAGAGTGGCCACATCCTTTGAAGATCTTCCTAGCAAAGCTCCGGAGCATGTATGAGGAAGATAATAGAGATGAGCTTAGATAAAATGTTGTCAACACTGCAGAATATTTCAAGATACGGGAAAAAGAGAAAGATGGAGAATGAGCTTAGATTTTCAAACTTAGACTTTGCTAAGATGGTGTTTGCGAAGGGGAGGCACTTTCCTAGTTGGTCAGTGCAAAATAGACTCTTAACTGAACTAAAATCAGAGGTGCAGAAGACGAATTTGGCTGATCATGCATCAGTCAATTAGGGAAATGAATATACTATTCTAATATTGTGCTCAACATACTTTGTGCTTATGAAGGTGAACTAGCTATTGGGGAACGTTGCATGGAAAACAAAAAAATCTACGCAAACGCAAGATCTATCCATGGAGATGCATAGCTACGAGAGGGGAGAGCATCCACATACCCTTGTAGATTGCTAAGCGGAAGCGTTTATCGACGCGGTTGATGTAGTCATACACGTTCATGATCTGTCCCGATCAAGTACCGAACGTACGACACCTACGCGTTCAGCACCCATTCAGCTTGTTGACGTCCTCGCCTTCTCGATCCAGCAAGAGAGGCGAAGTACTAGATGAGTTCCGGTAGCACGACAGTGTGGTGACGGTGGTGGTGTAACTATCTGCAGGGCTTCGCCAAGCACAACGGATGTGGATGGAGGAGGAACTAGAACTAGAGGGAGACGGGGCGCCGCACATAGCTTGGGGATCGTGGTCTGTGTTGCCCCTCTCCCTCCTCTCATATATATAGGTGGGTGGAGGAGGGGAGGCGGCCTAGGGCGCCCCCAAGAGGGCCGCTAGCCAGCCCTAGGGCCTGCACTGGCCGCACCCCCCTTCCTTGTGTGGTGCCTGGGATAAGGCAGGAGGGGAGGCCCCCCTTTCCTTTCTCTCATGTGGAGGGGAAGGTAGGAGGGCCTAGCCCTCCTCCCTTTCCTTCCCTAGGGCCGACGGCCTAGAGGTGGGGTGCACCAGCCCCTTGTGGGCTGGTGTGCTTCCCTCATTGGCCCAATAAGCCCAATAACTCCCCGTGGCCTTCCTGAAATCCATTCCGGTGATCCGATAAATACCCGATGCATTCCGAAACCTTTCCGAAGACCAAATAGTATCGTCCTATATATCAATCTTTACCTCCGAACCATTCTAGAGCTCCTCGTCATGTCTGTGTTCTCATTCGGGACTTCGAACAACATCCGGTTACCAACTCACATAACTCATATAATACTATATCGTCAACGAACGTTAAGCGTGCGGACCCTATGGGTTCAAGATGATGAAGACATGACCGAGACAGTTCTCCGGTCAATAACCAATAGCGGGATCTAGATGCCCATATTGGTTCCTACACATTCTACGAAGATCTTTATTGGTTGAAACTTTATGACAACATATGTAGTTCCCTTTGTCTGTCTGTATGTTACTTTCCCGAGATTTGATCATCGGTATCTCCATACCTAGTTCATTCTCATTAACGGCGAGTCTATTTACTCATTCTGTAATACATCATCTCATAACTAACTCCTTAGTCACTTTGCTTGCAAGCTTCTTGTGATGCTGTAATACCGAGAGGGCCCAGAGATAACTCTCTGTCACACGGAGTGACAAATCCCAATCTCGATCCATGCCAACTCAATAGACACCTTCAGAGATACTTGTAGAGCATATTTATGATCACCTAGTTACGTTGTGACGTTTGATAGCACACAAGGTATTCCTCCGGTATCCGAGAGTTGCATGATCTCATGGTCGAAGGAATATGTATTTGACATTAAGAAAGCAGTTGCAATAAACTGAATGATCATATGCTAAGCTAACAGATGGGTCTTGTCCATCACATCATTCTCCGAATGATGTGATCCCATTATCAAATGACAACACATGTCTATGGTTAGGAAACCTTAACCATCTTTTGATCAATGAGCTAGTCTAGTGGAGCCTCACTATAGACATGGTATTTTTTATGTATCCACACATGTATTTTAGTTTCCGGTGAATACAATTCTAGCATGAATAATAAACCTTTATCATGATTAAGGAAATATAATAATAACCACTTTATTATTGCCTCTAGGGCGTATTTCGAATAGTCTCCCACTTGTACTAGAGTCAATAATCTTGATTACATAGCAATGAATCTAACACCCATGGAGTCTTGGTGTTGATCATGTTCTACCTGCGGAAGAGGTTTAGTCAACTGGTCTGCCACATTCAGATCCGTATGAATTTTGCAAATTTCTATATCTCCATCCTTGACCTTTTCACGAATGCGGTTGAAGCGTCTCTTGATGTGTTTGGTTCTCTTGTGAAACCTGGATTCCTTTGCTAAGGCAATTCCTCCAGTGTTGTCACAAAAGATTGTCATTGGACCCGATGCACTGGGTATTACACCCAGAATGGATATGAACTCCTTAATCTAGACTCCTTCATGCGCAGCTTCCGAAGCAGCTATGTACTCCACTTCACATGTAGATCCCACCACGACGCTCTGCTTGGAACTGCACCAACTGACAGCTCCACCATTCAATATAAATACGTATCCGGTTTGCAACTTAGAGTCATCTGGATTTGTGTCGAAGCTAGCATCAACATAACCCTTTATGACGAGCTCTTTGTCACCTTCATAAGCGAGAAACATATCCTTGGTCCTTTTCAGGTACTTCAGGATATTCTTGACCCCTGTCCAGTGATCCACTCCTGGATTACTTTGGTACCTCCCTGCCAAACTTATGGCAAGGCACATATCAGGTCTGGTATACAGCATGGCATACATAATAGAACCTATGGCTAAGGCATAGGGAATGACTTTCATTTTCTCTCTATATTCTGCCTTGGTCTGACTTTGAGTGTGACTCAATTTCACACCTTGCAACACAGGCAAGAACCCTTTCTTTGACTGGTCCATCTTGAACTTCTTTAGAACTTTGTCAAGGTAAGAGCTTTATGAAAGTCCTATTAAGCGTCCTGATCTATCCCTATAGATTTTGATGCCAAATATATAAGTAGCTTCACCGAGGTGTTTCATTGAAAACTTCTTATTCAAGTATCCTTTTATGCTATCCAGAAATTTTATATCATTTCAATCAGTAATATGTCATCCACATATAACACCAGAAATGCTACAGAGCTCCCACTCACTTTCTTGTAAATACATTCTTCTCCGTAAGTATGTATAAAACCATATGCTTTGATCACATCACCAAAGCGTATATTCCAACTCTGAGATGCTTGCACTAGTCCATAAATGGATCGCTGGAGCTTGCACACTTTGTTAGCACCTTTAGGGTCGACAAAACCTTCTGGTTGCATCATATACAACCCTTCTTTAAGAAACCCGTTAAGGAATGTAGTTTTAACGTTCATTTGCCAGATTTCATAATCATAAAATGCGGCAATTTCTAACATGATTCAGACAAACTTAAGCATCGCTATAGGCGAGAAAGTCTCATTTTAGTCAACCCCTTGAACTTGTCGAAAACCTTTTGTGACAAGTCGAGCTTTGTAGATAGTGATATTACTACCAGTGTTTGCCTTCTTCTTGAAGATCCATTTATTCTCAATGACTTGCCCGATACATGGATCCTATCTCAGATTTCACGGCCTCAAGCCATTTGTCGGAATCTGGGCTCATCGTAGCTTCTTCATAGTTCGAAGGTTCGCCGTTGTCTAACAACATGACTTCTAGGACAAGATTACTGTACAACTTTGGTGCGGTACATAATCTGGTTGACCTACGAGGTTCAGTAGTAACTTAATCTGAAGTATCATGATCATCATCATTAGCTTCCTCTCTAGTTAGTGTAGGCATCATGGGAACGGTTTTCTCTGATGTACTACTTTCCAATTCGAGAGAAGGTACAACTACCTCATCAAGTTCTACTTTCCTCCCACTCACTTATTTCAAGAGAACCTCCTTCTCTAGAAAGGACCCATTCTTGGCAACAAAGATCTTGCCTTCGGATCTGTGGTAGAAGGTATACCCAATAGTTTCTTTGGGGTATCCTATGAAGATGCACTTCTCTGCTTTGGGTTCGAGCTTATCAGGCTGAAGGCTTTTGACATAAGCATCACATCCCCAAACTTTAAGAAACAATAGCTTAGGTTTCTTGCCAAACCATAGTTCATACGGTGTCATCTCAACGAATTTAGATGATGCCCTATTTAACATGCATGAGGCTGTCTCTAATGCATAACCCCAAAATGATAAAGGCAAATTGGTAAGAGACATCATAGAACGCACCATATCTAATAGAGCACGATTACGACGTTCAGACACACCATTATGTTCTGGTGTTCCAGGTGGCATGAGTTGTGAAACAATTCCACATTGTATTAAATCAAGGCCAAACTCGTAACTCAAATATTCGCCTCTACGATCAGATCATAGAAACTTTATGTTCTTGTTACGATGATTCTCCACTTCACTCTGAAATTCTTTGAACTTTTCAAATGTTTGAGACTTGTGTTTCATCAAGTAGATATATCCATACCTACTTAAATCATCGGACCGCATACATCGGTATGTATAATTTCCAATAAGTCATTAGCTCGCTCCATTGTTCCGGAAAATGGAGTTTTAGTCATCTTAACCATGAGGCATGGTTCGCAAGTATTAAATGATTCATAATCAAGTGATTCCAAAAGTCCATCCGCATGGAGTTTCTTGATGCGCTTTACACCAATATGACCTAAATGACAGTGCCACAACTATGTTGCACTATCATTATCAAATTTTCCTCTTTTGGCATCAATATTATGAATATGTGTATCACTACGATCGAGATTCAACAAGAATAGACCATTCATCAAAGGTGCATGGCCATAAAAGATATTACTCATATAAATAGAACAACCACTATTCTCTGACTTCAATGAATAACCATCTCGCAATAAACAAGATCCAGATATAATGTTCATGCTCAACGATGGCACCAAATAACAATTATTGAGATCTAAAACTAATCTCGAAGGTAGATGTAGAGGTAAAGTGCCGACGGCGATCACATCAACCTTGGAACCATTCCCGACGCGCATCGTCACCTCGTCCTCAGCCAATCTTTGTTTATTCCGTAGCTCCTGTTTCGAGTTACAAATATGAGCAACCAAACCAGTATCAAATACCTAGGCGCTACTACAAGCATTAGTAAGGTACACATCAATAACATGTATATCAAATATACCTTTGTTCACTTTTCCATCCTTCTTATCTGCCAAGTATTTGGGGCAGTTCCGCTTCCAGTGACCATTTACTTTGTAGTAGAAGCACTCAGTTTCAGGCTTGGGTCCAGCTTTGGGCTTCTTCACAGGAGCGACAACTTGCTTGCCATTCTTCTTGAAGTTCCCTTTATTTCCCTTGCCCCTTTTCTTGAAACTAGTGGTCTTGTTAACCATCAACACTTGATGCTCCTTCTTAATTTCTACCTCCTCCAATTTCAGCATCGCGAAGAGCTCAGGAATCGTTTTCGTCATCCCTTGCATACTATATTTCATCACGAAGCCTTTATAGCTTGGTGGCAGTGACTGAAAAACCCTGTCAATAACACTCTCAACTGGAAGATCAATTCCCAGCTGAGTCAATTGGTTATGATACCCAGACATTTTGAGTATGTGTTCACTGACACAACTGTTCTCCACCATCTTACAGCTAAAGAACTTGTTGAAGACTTCATATCTCTCAACCCGGTCATTTTCTTGAAATATTAACTTCAGCTCTTGGAACATCTCATATGCTCCATGGCATTCAAAACGCTTATGAAGTCCCGGTTCTAAGCCGTAAAGCATGACACACTGAACTATTGAGTAGTCATCAAATCGAGCCAGCTAGACATTCATAACATCTGCAGTAGCTCCTACAGCAGGTCTGTCACCCAGCGGTGCATCAAGGACATAATTCTTCTGTGCAGCAATGAAGATAATCCTCAAGTTATGGACCCAGTACATGTAGTTGCTACCATCATCTTTCAACTTAGATTTCTCTAGGAACGCATTAAAATTCAAGGGAATGGTAGCACGGGCCATTGAGCTACAACATATATATGCAAAACTATTAAGACTAAGTTCATGATAAATTTTAGTTCAAATAATTAAATTACTAATGAACTCCCACTTAAATCAACATCCCTCAAGTTGTCTAAGTGATACATGATCCAAATGAACTAATCCATGTCCGATCATCACGTGAGATGGGGCAGTCTTCAATGTGAATATCTCTATGTTGATCGTATCTACTATATGACTTGTGTTCGACCTTTCGGTCTCCAGTGTTCCGAGACCATGTGTGTACATGCTAGGATCGTCAAGTTTAACCCAAGTATTCTGCATGTGCAAAACTGGCTTACACCCATTGTATGTGAACGTAGAGTCTATCACACCCAATCATCACGAGGTGCTTCAAAACGACAAACTTTGGCAATGGTGCATACTCAGGGAGAACACTTTTCTCTTGAAATTAAGTGTAGGGATCATCTTATAATGTTGTTGTCGTTCTAAGCAAAATAAGATGCATAAAGGATAAACATCACATGCAATCAAAATATGTGACATGATATGGCAATCATCATCTTGTGCTTTTGATCTCCATCTCCAAAGCATCGACATGATCTCCATCGTCACCGGCATGACAAATTGATCGCCATCGTACCATCGGGGTCGTCTCGCCAACTATTGCTAACACATAGCGATAAAGTAAAGCAATTACATGGCGCTTAAGTGATTAACACGCAGGTCACACAATAATTAAAGACAAACCTAAGGCTCATGCCGGTTGTCGTACTCATCGACATGCAAGTCGTGAACTTATTAGAAAACATGATCATCTCATACATCATCATATATAACATCATATCTTGACCATTTCATATCACAACATGCCCTGCAAAAACAAGTTAGACGTCCTCTACTCTATTGTTGCAAGTTTTACGTGGCTGTCATGGGCAACTAGCAAGAACAGTTCTTACCTACGCAAAACCACAACGGTGATTATCAAGTTTGCTTTTATAACCTTTTGCAAGGACCGGTCGTAGTCATATTCGATTCAACTAAAGTAGGAGAAACATACACCTGTCAGCCACCTATATGCAAAACAAGTTGCATGTCAGTTGGTGGAACCGGTCTCATGTACGTGGACATGTAAGGTTGGTTCGGGCTGCTTCATCGCACAATACCGCTGAATCAAAATAAGACGTTGATGGTAAGCAGCATGAATATCACCGCACGCAGCTCCTTTGTGTTCTACTCATGCATATAATCTACGCATAGACCTGGCTCTAATACCACTTTTGGGGAATGTTGCATGGAAAACAAAAAAAATTCTACACACACTCAAGGTCTATCCATGGATATGCATAGCTACATAAGGTGGAGAGCATCTACATACCCTTGTAGATTTCTAAGCGGAAGCGTTTATCAACATAGTTGATGTAGTCGTACACCTTCACGATCTGTCCTGATCAAGTACCGAACGTATGGCACCTCTGGGTCAGCACACTTTCATCTTGATGACGTCCTCGCCTTCTCGATCCAGCAAGAGAGGCGAAGTAGTAGATGAGTTCCGGTAGCACGGCGGCGTGGTGATAGTGGTGGTGAAACTATCCGCAGGGCTTCGCCAAGCACAATGGACATGGACGGAGGAGGAACTAGAACTAGAGGGAGACGGGGCGCCGCACACGGCTTGGGGATCGTGGTATGTGTTGCCCCTCTCCCTCCTCTCATATATATAGGTGGGGGAGGAGGGGAGGCAGCCTAGGGCGCCCCCAAGGGGGGCAGTGGCCAGCCCTAGGGCCTTCCTTTTTGCGTGGGGAGAAGGTACGAGGGGAGGTGCCCCCCTTTCCTTTCTCTCATGTGGAGGGGAAGGCAGGAGGGGCTAGCCCTCCTTTCTTTCCTTCCCTAGGTCGGCGGCCTAGAGGTGGGGCGCACTAGCCCCTTGTGGGCTGGTGTGCTTCCCTCGTTGGTCCAATAAGCCCAATAACTCCCCGTGGCCTTCCTGGAACCCCTTCCGGTGATCCGATAAATACCCGGTGCATTCTGAAACCTTTCCGGAGAGCACATAGTATCGTCCTATATATCAATCTTTACCTCCGGAGCTCCTCGTCATGTATGTGATCTCATCCGGGACTCTGAACAACATTCAGTTACCAACTCACATAACTCATATAATACTGTATCATCAACGAATGTTAAGCGTACGGACCCTACGGGTTCGAGAATGATGTACACATGACCAAGACACTTCTTCGGTCAATAACCAATAGCGGGACCTAAATGCCCATATTGGTTCCTACACATTCTACGAAGATCTTTATCGGTCGAACCTTTATGACAACATATGTAGTTCTCCTTGTCTGTCGGTATGTTACTTGCCCGAGATTCGATCGTCGGTATCTCCATACCTAGTTTAATCTCGTTACCAGCGAGTCTCTTTACTCGTCTCGTAACTCGTCATATCGTAACTAACTCCTTAGTCACTTTGCTTGCAAGCTTCTTGGGATGTTGTATTACCGAGAGGGCCCAGAGATACCTCTTCGTCACACAGAGTGAGAAATCCCAATCTCGATCCATGCTAACTCAACATACAGCTTCGGAGATACCTGTAGAGCATCTTTATGATCACCTAGTTACGTTGTGATGTTTGATAGCACACAAGGTGTTGGGGATATTACTACTGGGCATAAACCGGCCTACCTGGGCCGGATTAACTCCATCAGTAGTTCAAAGGTGTTAAAGCCCAAAGAGGCAGATAAAGGCCCAGGGCCCGTAGTCGGTTTACAACCTGTAGCCATACATCAGCTTTGTGCATATACTTGTAATATAAGTTAGGAACAAGGAGAGACCAACCCGGATACGAGTATGAACCGGTGTTGGGACTCTCTGAACCTGCAGGCGTCACCCATGTATATAAGGGGACGACCCGGCGGCGGTTCAGGAACAACAGACAACAATTCGAGACATAGGCGAAGCTTATTTGCTCCCTAGTCATCGAAACACCCATCAATTCCATCACAACTAGAGGTAGGCTTTACCTTCATTGAAGGGGCCGAACTAGTATAAACTCTCTTGCGTTCTTGCGTCCGCTTTAACCCCTTCAAGCTAACCCGTAGCGATGGCTCCACGACTAAGTCCTTTCAATAGGACATCTGCCGTGACAAAACCATGACAGTTGGCGCCCACCGTGGGGCTATCGCACGGTGGTTTCCGGTTCTTGGGGGGCCGCTTTGAAGGACTCGAGGGCTACGTTGTAGGCTGGATGACTAAGAGTCGTCGCGGCAAACTCTACATCGACGACGCAGGCTAGGGCCCCGAGGCCGGCTCAATTGAGTACGGGTACCAGGTCCCCTTTGGTAGCATTCATGTTTTCATTGGCAAGATCGGTGAACCGGGCCTTGAGCCGGACATCTGCACCGACCTCGTCGAGACGGCTCAGCGTACGCGATCCGCCCGGGTTAAACCGTCCATGAAGCGTGCCTTCGTGGGAATGATCCATGGAGGGAGTTATGAGGATGAATTGGAGCTTCGTGGGGCGACTGCCATTCGTTCCGGTGACGAATCTTCGACCGGAGAAACCGAATCTCTTTATCAGCTACAAGATGGCCGGATTGGGAGCTGTTCCGATGGCGACAGTATTCCGGACCCCTCTGATCCGCCCAACCGGGTTGGAATATTCATGGCCGGAACACAAGCAGCGCTTCATTCTTCGACAGCTGCGGCAACGATTTCCGGTTCAGCAGCAGCAACGGCCGCCGGGGCAGGAGGCTCTGTGCGCCCGCCGGCTCAGGTTCTATCAGAGCTATTTGATGTGTTGGCTGTGCTTATGGCGGAAGTTAATCCGCTAGATCAGGACGTTCACAATACGGAGATTGTAAAGGTAAAGGAACAGATCACCCAGGCCAAAGCGGATCTGGCGGCTGAGGACACCAGGATGGCCGCAGAGCGGGCTGCTTTAGACGCACAGGCCTACAGGCTTATGTTAGACCAGAGCGCATCACATGAAGTCATGAGAAGGAAGCATCGATCCCGCTTACCTCCGGTTTTCGAGGCCAGAGACCTTTTCAACACTCCAGGGCCAAGAGCCGGCCCGCTGGAGGGGAACCGGGCAGAAGCCCCTGGGACCGGTGCACCGGTTCAGCCTCGTCAGATCGACCCGCCTCGTCAAAACACTGTTATACCTCGGGATGCTTTAACACCTCCGGGTCACTACTCCAACCCAATGGACAATCTTGTTGCCGCTGCTGCACGACTGGAGGCCATTCCAGTTGAAGGTAACTCGCCGCAAGCAGTAGAGACGCGACGGGTCAAGGAACTTCTGAGGACAGCTTTGGCCCAATAGGAAGCGTACTCATACAACCGCGACCGAATCCACTCAACCCCCCGTCCGAGCCGGAGCTATAGCAGACATATGGATAAACCAGCAGTATCGAGTAATGAACGACGTGGAGCACCCCGTGGTAACAACCCGACGGGTGGGGCTGACGACGCTCAGGAAGTGGTGAACCGGGCCCGAGTGCATAGGGAGGCCGAGTTAGCCGCACAGCATCAGGCTCGGCAGCTCACGCCGGTTCGACCAACCATTTTGATCGAACCTGGTGTTACTTCTAGTTCTTTGGGGGTGCCTTGCCTCGTCCCCGCTTTACGCAACGTGCGTTTGCCCAAGGATTTCAAAGGCCCACGCAAGGTACCAAATTATACGGCGGATCAACCACCAGAGACATGGGTAGAGAGCTATGAGATGGCCATGGAGATGCTTGATGTGGATGACACGGCGTGTGCGAAATACTTCACCATGATGCTTGAAGAAACAGCCCGTACTTGGCTAAAAAGCTTGCCCGCTAATTCTATCAGCTCGTGGGCCCAATTACGAGCCCGGTTTATCAACAATTTCAAGGATACCTATAAATAGCCTATGTCGATAGTGGACTTAGCTGCATGCGTCCAGGAGGAAGGAGAGTCAATGACTCATTGGGTGCGCCGGGTTTCACAAGTGTTGCACTCCTCAGACCGCATCAACGCTGACACCGCAGTATTAACCCTAGAAGGCAACTGCCGGTTTGGGCCCCTGAAGTTGAAATTGGGACGGATGAAGCGTCATTGCACCGACATGGGAACCCTCATGGCCGCTTTGGTAAAATATGCTGATTCTGATAGTACCAAGGATCCCGAGTCTAATGATGACAAGACAGGGAAGGGGAAGAAGAACAGCAGCTCCAAAGGTCAGCAACATCACTGGGTAGGCAATGGCGGAGGAGGCAAGCGTAAAGCGGATGACAACATGGATTTTGTGGCTAATACCAACATACAGGACAATGGCCAGCGGCGCAAGGGCAGGCCGAAAAATCGTAGTGGAGCGCCCAACCCCAACCCAAACCACCTGAACTATTTGCTAAACCAGCCCTGTCCAAAACATGGGACGAAGGAGGAGCCAGCAAACCACCTTTGGAAGGATTGTTTTATTATGCAGGAGTTCAAGAATTCTAATAATTTCCGGTATGATCACGGATCTGGCGGCAGCTCAGGATCCGGGCCGGGTTATGGTGGAGGAAGTTCCGGTTCAGGATTTAATGGTAATCCGGGCAGGCATAATGGTCAAAATAGTCAGAACAACCAGGGTGGTCACAACCAACAGCAGCAACAGTCAGGTTACCAAAGCAACCCAAAGCAGTTGAGTAGTGGGCAGTACCATGTCTTTACCACTAGCTTGGACAAGCGAGACCGGAAGGTTCAGAGGCGGGCAGTCAACTCTGTTGAACCGGCCACACCCCGTTATCTACGTTGGTCTGAACAGCCAATCATATGGAGCAGAGAGGATCACCCACTCCAGGTCGATAATCCGGGTCAGTCGGCTCTGGTGGTGGCACCTCAGGTGGGAGGTTATAAGTTCACCAAAGTGCTCATGGATGGAGGGAGCAGCATTAACATCCTATACTATGAGACCTTCCGTCGTATGGGACTTACAGATAAGAATCTCAAACCGTCCAATACAGTATTCCACGGTGTAGTGCCTGGCAGATCAGCATATCCCGTTGGTAAGATAGCTCTTGAAGTGGCCTTTGGGGATGATCATGATTCCAGATCGGAGACATTAACGTTTGAAGTGGTGAAAATCCAAAGTCCATATCATGCCCTGTTTGGGCGTCCGGCATACGCCAAGTTTATGGCTCGGCCCTGTTATGTGTATTTGCAGCTCAAGATGCCGGGTCACAAGGGGACAATAACGGTTCACAGAAGCCGCAAAATCGCTTTGGAATGCGAGGAAGGAGATGCGGCTTATGCAGAGTCGGTTTGTGCCACCGAGGAGTTGAAGTACTATAAAGACAATGTTGATCCGGCAGACATGACTCCGTTGAAGAAGCCAACCACGGAGCATGATCCGGCCCTGAAGTTCAAATCGGCAGCAGAAACTAAGCTTGTTGACTTCGTGCCTGGCGATTCGTCCAAGCAGTTCAGCATTAGTGCCAACTTGGATCCGCAATAGGAAAGCGCGCTCATCGAGTTCATCCGTGAGAATCGGGACATTTTTGCATGGAAGCCCTCTGACATGCCAGGTGTACCGAGGCAACTCGCTGAGCATACACTTAATGTGGATCCTAAATACAAACCGGTGAAACAGTTCCTCCGCCGGTTTAACAAAGAAAGACGCAGGGCGATTGGGGAAGAGGTGGCCAGGCTCTTAGCAGCTGGTTTTATTGTTGAAGTTTTTCACCCTGAGTGGCTTGCCAATCCGGTGCTAGTCCTTAAGAAAAACGGCACCTGGCATATGTGTGTGGATTACACAGATCTTAATAAAGCTTGTCCAGCAGATCCTTTTGCCCTCCCTCGTATTGATCAAATCATTGATGCTACGGCGGGTTGTGAGCGTTTAAGTTTTTTGGATGCATATTCTGGTTATCATCAGATCAAAATGGCAGTTAAGGACCAGGAGAAGACGGCATTCATAACTCCCTTTGGAGCCTTCTGCTATGTATCTATGCCCTTTGGGCTCAAAGGTGCCCAGGCAACTTATCAACGGTGTGTACAAAATTGTCTTCACAAGCAGATTGGCCGTAATGTACATGCTTACGTGGATGATATCGTGGTTAAATCCAGGGAGAAGGAGACTCAGGTTGACGATTTGAAGGAAACCTTTGATAACCTAAGGACGTACAAGATGATGCTTAATCCGGACAAGTGTGTCTTTGGTGTACCAGCGGGCAAGTTATTGGGCTTTCTAGTGTCCAACAGGGGAATTGAGGCTAATCCGGAGAAGATCACAGCCATCACCTCCCTGGCTAAACCGAAGTGTATCAATGATGTTTAACGCCTGGCAGGTCGGATTGCCGCGTTAAGCCGGTTTATCAGCCGCCTGGGTGAGAAGGTGATCCCTTTGTATCAGATGTTGAAGAAGACGGATCAGTTCGTCTGGAGTTATGCTGCTGATGAAGCATTTGAGGACTTAAAGCGGCAATTGGACAATCTGCCTGTGCTCGCCGCTCCCATTGACAAGGAGCCGTTACTGTTATATGTTGCTGCTAATGCTCGTGCGGTCAGCGTAGCTATTGTGGTGGAGCATCCGGTTCAATGTCCGGTCTATTATATCAGTGAGGTGCTCATTGAGTCCAAGAAAAGGTATCCGCATTGGCAGAAGCTGGTGTACGGAGTTTTTATGGCAAGCCGGAAGCTTAAGCAATACTTCCAAGGGCACCCAATTACGGTGGTCAGTTCTGCTCCTTTGGGAGATATCATCCAGAACCGGGAAGCAACTGGCCGGATTGCAAAGTGGGCTATAGAGCTGGGGCCGTACGGTTTGAAATATGTGCCTCGGACAGCGATTAAGTCTCAAGCACTTGCTGATTTCATCAATGATTGGACGGAAATGCAAGCACCTGAAGAAAAGCCGGATCATACGTATTGGACCATCCATTTTGACGGATCCAGGCAGTTGGAAGGCTTGGGGGCTGGAGTCATATTAACTTCCCCACGAGGTGATAAGTTTTGTTATGTTCTCCGTTTAATGTTCCCTTGTACTAACAATGCATCTGAGTATGAAGCCTTGCTCCATGGTCTTCGGATGGCTAAGGAGATGAATCTAAGTCGAGTTAAGTGCTTCGGTGATTCGGACCTTGTGGATCAGCAAGTGTCTGGCACTTGGGACTCCAAGGACCCACTCATGGCAGCATATCGTCGTGAGGTGGATATTGTTGCAGGTTATTTCAGAGGCTATCAGGTGGACCACGTGGACCGGCGGAAAAATGAAGCGGCGAACGCTTTAAGCCGGCTGGGCTCTCAGCGCAAACCGGTCCCACCCAATGTTTTTCTGGATGTGCTGCACAACCCGTCGGTGAAGATCCTTGGTGAAGAGGATTTGGCCATTCCTGATCTGGAGGCTCAATTGGTGGCAGTTCTTCATGTTATTCCGGATTGGACGCTTCCTTATCTGGCGTACAAGAACCGGGGCGAGTCGCCAGAAGATGAGATTCTGGCCCGGCAGATAATCCGGCGATCCAAGTCCATGGCTGTCATCAACGGTGAGTTGCATCATTGCAGTGTATCAGGAGCTTTTCAACGTTGCGTGTCTCCTGAAGAAGGCCGTGAAATTTTGCGGGAGATCCACGAAGGAGATTGTGGTCACCACGCCGGTTCAAAGTCTCTGGTGGCTAAAGCGTTTCGCCATGGTTTCTATTGGTTAACTGCTCATGCTGATGCGAAGGATCTGGTCAGACGATGTGATGGTTGCCAAAAGTTTTCAAGACGCGCTCATGTACCGGCTCAAGAATTGAGGATGATTCCAATTACTTGGCCGTTTGCGACTTGGGGGCTGGATATGGTTGGGCCTTTCAAAAGGTCCAAAGATAAGAAGACCCACCTCCTGGTGGCGGTGGACAAGTTTACAAAGTGGGTGGAGGCAGAACCTGTTAGCAAGTGTGATGCGACCACGGCGGTTCAGTTCATCAAAAAGGTGATTTTCCGGTTTGGCTTTCCGCACAGTATTATCACAGATAATGGTACCAATTTATCCAAGGGTGTTATGAAGGAGTTCTGCGAACGGAAGCACATCCGGCTTGACGTTTCATCAGTGGCACATCCACAGTCCAATGGTCAAGCAGAAAGAGCTAATCAAGAGATCTTGAGAGGCATCAAACCCCGGCTCATGGTTCCTTTGTAGAGAACGCCGGGTTGTTGGGTAGAAGAATTACCATCTGTGTTATGGAGCATCAATACAACACCCAACAGATCAACAGGATACACACCGTTCTTCATGGTTTATGGAGCGGAGGCGGTTCTCCCCGGTGATATCCGTCATGACTCACCTCGTGTCACGGCTTATGTTGAAGCGGACAACGAGACAGCACGGCAAGATGCTTTGGACCGGTTGGATGAAGAGCGTGACATCGCAGCCGCCCGGTCGGCGATTTACCAGCAGGATCTTCGTCGTTATCACAGTCGCCGAGTCAGAACCAGAGCCTTCCAGGAAGGAGATTTGGTGCTTAGGCTCATCCAAGATCAGACTGATATGCATAAGCTATCCCCACCTTGGGAGGGGCCTTTCGTGGTCAGCAAGAATCTGCACAACGGGTCGTACTATCTGATCGATATTCGAGAGCATAAGGACTCACGTGCATCAAGGGAAGAGACTAACAGGCCATGGAATATAGCTCATCTTCGGCCTTACTGTACCTGAGCCATTGGCTATACTTATGTACATACAATGTATATATTATGATTAAGTATAATAAACCGGAACCTCAGCTAAAGCGGGGTATCTGTTCTTTTACATCATGTGAGGTTACACGGAGTTGCTCTAAAACGGCCTCCGGTTTACCCCTTGAGTTCGTTTTGCTAAAAGCATCGTGTTATATCACTTGGAGGATTGGTCGTGTCCGAACCAATACCGTGCCTCTTGATAGGCGAAAGCCACCAGATCACTTGGGGACTTGGTCATGTATGAACCAGTCATGCCTCTTGATCGGCCTAAGGCCACAGAATCACTTGGGTGCTTGGTCAAACCCGAACCATGACCACGCCATTTGGTCGGCATAAATGCCACAAGAATCACTTGGGGACCTGGCTAACTAGAACCATAGTTACACCTAATGGGAGCTTGGTCGTGTTTAGCCATGGTTACGCCATTTGATCAGCTTAAATAAATCTTTTTTGGCAAACGTTTTTGTCATTGCTTTTGCTTCATACTTTTCTTTGAAGGGGGGTTTTTGCTTTTTATTGTGTTTTTTAAACCGACAAAGTTTTTTAACCAATCAATTGACGGAACACAGTTCATGTCAATCCGGAGACTATTTGTCTGGTTTGATCCTTGTCGTTAACATCCTCTTATGGAGTAACACGGTGTTTATCATAACCCGGCACGGTTTACATGGTAAACCAGCGTCATATATATATATACAGGAGCTGTTATCTCCTCCAACAGTATGGGTTTGCAAAACTCCACTTCAAGATTGGCCAAGCCAACTTCACGCTCAATGACGGCAGGTATTATGTATCTCGAAATTTGGTCATACTTAAAATTTTGTTTTGATTTCATATATGCAGACATCATATTCCGCCTGACGGTACAACCGCGGTGGCACTTGACGAATTTTTCATTTCAGAAAGTATTTTGGAAAGTTCATTGCCACAAGAAGAACAAATTATGCACGAAGGCTTATCAATATCAAAGGTATCAGCTAGCCTATTACAAGGCAACATGGTGCCCATAATAATATAATTGTTTTTCACGAAGAAGAGGCGGTTTTAAACTGGCGTCCGGTTCAAGCTTGGTCACCAGCCTGGCCTGATGGTTGTGGGTCGTCCTGCGCCGCTTCAGCCTCCGTATCCCTACCCAGTGGCTGGAAATCCACAGTTGTCCAGTCGATTCCCATTAATGCTTGAAAAACAGCTTCATCGTGGATCAGCAAGGACGGGTCAATATCGGGAGCGTAAGTATGCTTACGGATTGGAGGAATCAGATTTTCCGATTCATGGATTGGCGCAGCTATTCTCTTGTTCTGACTGTCATATTGTGCTTGATAACGAGACAAGTCTGCTTCCTCAGCCAACTGACAAGCTAGTGGACGCACCTCTCGGTTTATCGCTCGCAGATCCGCTTCACCGAATTCTGATCCGTCTTCCTTCAAGCTAGGATAGCCCTGAGCCGCTTCAACAGGATCAAAATCCGGCACCCAGGCTTTTGCCCGGATTAAAGCATTGATTGCGCCGGTTCGAGCAGCAGATTTCTTTAGCTCTTCAATCCGGGCAGGAAGCACCGACAGTTTCATCAGAGTATCTTGAATCAAAGTAGGTGCCGGTTTGTTATGAGAGGTGGTACAGATGATCCGCTGGGCACCAGTATACAATTGTTCAACCAATGTATAGGCGGCTTTTAGCTTCTTCCGTACATCTGACCCCAAGTGACCAATGCGTGTCCCTGAAATACCATAAAGGGTTAATAAACCGGTGACTTTGTCAGAAGGCAGAGCCAATTCAGTAGGAAAACTGGCTTACCAAAGATAGCAGCAGTCATGGCATGCACGTGCCGCTTTATGCTGGTCAGTTCATCTGCCACTGGTTTTAGTGCAGCCTCAGCATCCTCTGCTCGTTTGATCAAAGCGGATTTCTCAGTGGCCCAGTCCGCCCGTTTCTTTTTGAAGTTTTCCTTAAGTTGTTCCATGGCGCTTAAAGCACTGGCCAATTCCTCTTTTGCTTTGGAGGTTTCAGCTTGTTGGGTTTTCAGGGCTTCTTGAAGATCGGTGACTTGGTTCTCTTTCGTCTTTAGCTCCGCCTGCATGCATACAGATATATGCTTCAGCAAATTGGTAGAAGGATTCAAGTGCCAACCACATAACAAGTTATGTGCTTAACACTTGGGGGCTAATGCATATTCGATCTTCATCTTTCAATGGTTTACAAAGTCCCAAGCTCAATACAAGTATTCAACTTGGCACTTGGGGGCTAATGCATATTCAATCTTCATCTTTCAATTGTTTACAAAGTCCCAAGCTCAATACAAGTATTCAACTTGGCACTTGGGGGCTAATGGCTATTTGATCATATGTATTCTGATGCGGCAGTTTCATTTACTTAAAGTACCGGTTTAACTATGCTAAGTTGAACCGGTCCTTGGGGACTACATCAGCAAATTTCAAAGCATCAAGATTCATAGTATTAAGTCCCGGTTTGAAAGAATATTTCAAATCGGCCCTTAGGGGCTAGGAGAGTCAACAAGAATGAAAGCATACAAGCAAGAAGGAGCATATGGAAGTTACCTCATATTTATCCTTCATCATATTAACCAGACCGACTTCATAGTCACGGCTGGTATACAGCCGGTTCAGATAGCCGGAATGGATATCTCGGGCGTTCAGAGCAGCGTAAGCCGTCAGATCAGCATTCCACTTGCCTTTGCCAAAAGCAGCTAATTCCTCCTTGGCAGAATGTTTGGATAAAGCGACAGGGTTGCTTGGCTCAGTATGGCCAGTGCCAGTAATGACAACTTCATCATCATTCGTACCGCCAGTTTGCACTGGAGCTGTTGGCTTGTTAGTAGGTTTTGCGAGACCGGTGGAGCTTTCAACCCGGAGGGAACCTGTGGGCTGATGGATAGGACCTGAGGTATCAGTAGGTCTTTCCTCAGCAGTAAGATCATCATCTGGCTGCGGTGGATCATTGGGAATATCCTCAGGAATAGCCGCTTCAAGATTGGGTGTTGTGCCTGGTTCAAGAATGACATCTTCTTCGGCAGCTTTATCCAGGCGGGCCTTCTTGCTCGGCCTAGGTTTGGCCCTGAGAAAAATAACAAAATTAAATACAACATATGTTCTAAGGCAATATACTGCAAACATCACAATAAATATAGCTTACCCAAGCACCGTTTTGAGCGGTGGGAGCTGAGTAGCCGACGACTCGCCAGAAGATGAGTGGGAAATAGCCTAATAATCGGAGTCAGACAGATTAAGAGGTTGACGAAAGCAGCCCTCTTTAGGACAAGTACTGACAAGCGAATTAGAGACCTCTGAATGACATTTCTGAACCGGACTGTTCGGTAAACCGGCAGAGGTAACTACCTGGCCGCTGTGCCGGGTGGTGCGGCGAGCTTCATGTTGTTGAGTCTTCATAAGAAGTTTAGGATCCAAATAAGCAAGAGGATGAGAAAATTTAACTTTCCGATTTGCCCGACGGATTTTTTGTGAAGGCAAAATTTCTGAATCGGAAGAGAGAATAATTACCTCTGCAACATCCGCATGGCTGGCTTCGGCATCATCCTGACAAATATCATCATCAATAAGATGCATGAAAAATAAACCAAGTGAGTCAAGCTCTACCTCAAAGTCCGGATTATCCACCTCGTCATCAGGGGCCGGATTAGAAGATGCAGTGGTTCTTCTCCGGTGGGTAGTCTTCTTCACAGCTTTAGTTTTTTGCCGGGTTGCCCTTTCCGGTTTATCTGTTTTCTCTGGTTTCTCCTGCGGCAGCTTTTTGCTACAAAACGGGTCATCACCCTGATTATGCAGACACTGATATTAGAAACAATGGCCAGACATATCGATAACAGATTCAGCAAAGAGAAAAATCAAAGTCTTACAGCTAGCGGTTTGTTGGTGGCGCAGAAGGGAAGCAGGCCGGTTCTAGCGCAGATGTGCTCCGGTTCATTCAGTATCTTACGCACAGCCTCCGTGATTTCTTCACCGGACAGCTGGAGTCTTGAATGTCGCAGTGGGTCATCCACACTATCAGTATATTCGCACATCAAACTGGAGCGCTAACTAAGGGGCAGTATGCTCCATGATATCCAACAGCGAGCAAGGTCAACCCCTGTTAAACCGTTGGCCATAAAGGCTCTGAGCTTTGACAGCTGGGGAGCATATTTGCTTCTCTCCTAGGCAGTCAATCGTTGAGGAAAAGGATGGGTATTGCTGAGCCGCTCCGGACGAAAACCAGGCAAGGGATTCTCGCCAGCAGGGGAGGTATCTTTGCAGTAGAACCATGTCTGATTCCACTCCTTGGGGTGACTGTGCAGCTTGGCGTGAGGGTATGTGACCTCTTTCCTTTTTTGAATCGCCATGCCACCCAACTTCGTATTAGAGCCATCAGTAAACACAGTACGGCGGTTTAGATGGAAAAGATCTCTGAATAATTCCACCGTGGGCTCCTCTTGAAAGAACACCTCACAGAGCACTTGGAAGTGGCACATATTTGTAATAGAGTTGGGGCCAGTGTCTTGCGGATGGAGTTGGAAATCAGCTAGAACATCCCGGTAAAATCTAGAACCGGGCGGTTTAAAACCCCGGGCTAAGTGGTCTACGAAGACAACAACCTCTCCTTCTTGAGGTGTGGGGGGGCATTCTTTGCCAGGAGCCCTCCAATGGATGGTGTCTTTGCTGCCCAAGGCGCCAATCAGGACTAAATCGTCCAGTTGACCCTCTGTGACGCGAGAAGGGACCCAGTTGCACTCATACACTTGCTTGGCCATGATGAAATCTACAAGGTATATTGATATGTGCAACGTTAAACCGGAAGCAGATCCATCTAAACTGGAGTTTTATGAAGCAACAACATATGGCGGTTCAACAAGGGGACTAATGGCATATACCGGTTTGGAAAATTTTCTATCAGGTTAAACCGCCTGATCTAAACATTGAAGCAATTGAGATTGCGGATGGTTAAGTATGCAGAAACAGGTTTCACAAGGTCTTGTTACGGCGTTGGATCTGAAGCAAGTTCAGAAAATAAGAAAAATAGTCGAAGATCAAAGAAGAACAGTATTGAATCAATGGGCAGAAGTATATGTGAGATCTACGGTTTTGGGCAGGAAACTAACGGCGGGTACTAAAAGTTACCGCTACACAAAGCAAGGGTTCGCCTGTGCATCCAGGAGATAGTACATGAGTATGAACAAGTGATGAACACCGCAAGAACACGAAGCCCTAGATCAGATCTATGTTGAGAAGAATAGAAGACCTACCAGAGCTGAGGAAAACGCGGAAGGTCGCCGCGGCTTTCTGGCGCGTTCAAGTTGATACAGCGGCCAAGGGTGATGCAGAAGATGACGGCGGTGGCGGAGCTCTGAGACTGGCGACGTGAGGAAGACGAAGAGGAAGGGCACAAGGGAAGAAAAGAAATGACCCTTCGGGCCTATTTATAAGGCAAAGGACATGTGTCAGGCGCGGGAATCAAGGGACCGCAGATTTTGGAAGTAGGGCGGTCACCTCGGTCATTGCGAATCTATTAAACAAGAAGATAGCATGGATGTTTTCTTTATGACAGATGATGTCACGCCGGTTTACAGCAAACATAGAAGATGACGTCACGGTGGTTCAACAACTACAAGAAGATGTTGAAGACGAAGATTTTTGCTAAGGATTGACATGAACCTGTTCAAATCAATCTAGGGCCTAATGTTGGGGATATTACTACTGGGCATAAACCGGCCTACCTGGGCCGGATTAACTCCATCAGTAGTTCAAAGGTGTTAAAGCCCAAAGAGGCAGATAAAGGCCCAGGGCCCGTAGTCGGTTTACAACCTGTAGCCGTACATCAGCTTTGTGCATATACTTGTAATATAAGTTAGGAACAAGGAGAGACCAACCCGGATATGAGTATGAACCGGTGTTGGGACTCTCTGAACCGGCAGGTGTCACCCATGTATATAAGGGGACGACCCGGCGGCGGTTCAGGAACAACAGACAACAATTCGAGACATAGGCGAAGCTTATTTGCTCCCTAGTCATCGAAACACCCATCAATTCCATCACAGCTAGAGGTAGGCTTTACCTTCATTGAAGGGGCCAAACTAGTATAAACTCTCTTGCGTTCTTGCGTCCGCTTTAACCCCTTCAAGCTAACCCATAGCGATGGCTCCATGACTAAGTCCTTTCAATAGGACATCTGCCGTGACAAAACCACGACACAAGGTATTCCTCCAATATTCGGGAGTTGCATGATCTCATGGTCGA
Source organism: Triticum urartu (assembly GCF_003073215.2). NCBI lineage: Eukaryota > Viridiplantae > Streptophyta > Magnoliopsida > Poales > Poaceae > Triticum > Triticum urartu. The sequence goes on along the minus strand of NC_053024.1, from coordinate 452,814,196 downwards.
AGGAATATGTATTTGACATTAAGAAAGTAGTAGCAATAAACTGAATGATCATATGCTAAGCTAACAGATGGGTCTTATCCATCACATCATTCTCCTAATGATGTGATCCCGTTATCAAAAGACAACACATGTCTATGGTTAGCAAACCTTAACCATGTTTTGATCAACGAGCTAGTATAGTATAGGCTCACTAGGGACACGATATTTGTTTATGTATCCACACATGCATTTAAGTTTCTGGTAAATACAATTCTAGCATGAATAATAAACCTTTATCATGATAAGGACATATAATAATTAACCACTTTATTATTGCCTCTAAGGCATATTTCAGACACTAGCTATATGTTGTACTATGTTGTTGTTACGTAGCTATCGTACTGTGATGTTAAAATATATTTGTGTGCCCAATATGAAAGTGGTAAACAAATGTTTGATATGAAATGTGAATTTGCTTAATACTAGAAGTATTAATAGTAAACTAATAAACCTACTAAATGGGTCAATGGCACTATACAAATGTTTCTAGCAGTAAAAGCATGTGTGATGCATAACCCAATGCCATACAGTTTTCTTCATTGCATCGTGTGTGATATAGTTGAATAACGCAGACGATTAACTGAGGCAGAGCATCTATGATCGCTACACCTATCACAGATGAGGCTATATAGAAAACTATGTCTTGTGGTATACCACATAAACGTTTGTTCCATGATTACTGTGTGGGGTGGCAAGACGATCTCCACCGGCTTGTCCAACGAAAGCGTCTGCATTATCTCCCTCGATCGCACACGAACGGAAAATTGTGTGTGATGTACATACAAACGAAAACGTTTGTCTGGGACTCACTATGTGGGATGTACATACGAACGGAAATGATTGGGCATGTATAATTATCTACGATGGCTCGCCCGATCGCACGATAACTCTTTTTGCGCCAGGTGTGTGACTGAAGGACCTATTGCCGACGGTTTTTGAGTCGTGTGGGATGGACCCTCCTATCGCACAAACAAGAAAGACGATGGTTTAAGACTTTGTCGCGAACAGGTGTTAAAAACCATTTGTATTGGACGTCATTGCACTAGTGTACTACTAGCAGATTTGATCTTGGCAATTGGCGAGAACAAGGGGATTGAAAACCCTTTTGCTGTCGTTGGATGCAAGCATTTGTTTGGTGTGTCTGTGTGCATGTACCGTTTATCTTGTCTGTGTGGTGTCTCCTATTGGTTCGATAAATCTTGGTTCTTAACTGGGGAAAATACTTTTTGCTACTACACTAGTTCACCCTTCCTCTCCGGAAATCCCAACACCTATCACAAGTAGCAGTCATCCAACCCTATACTATAAATATTTGGCTCTGCTGGCTTAAAAAAGATTATTAGCTTTTAGTTCGGCGGAAGGCTACTAATCAATGCTTACATAGCTTTCGCCAAATCTAGCCCGGCTAAGGGTGTGTTCTGAAACCATCTAGCTTCTACAAAACTTCCCATATCTAGCTCCTTATGTTACCTCTTGCTTGAGGTGGCGAACAGGAAAATGTTCTGGAGCTGCGGCAGCTCCTCCCAGTGCTTGGATGCGCTGGCAGCCAAGTTGGGGCACTGAAGGCCTAGTGGTTGCCAGGTTGGGCCAACTAGAAAGAGCCCATCTTGGGTGAAACTACACATAGGCGGCAGTTGCGCAGGCTTCATGGTGGAGTGCGGCATGTATAGTACAAACAATATGAGCCTGGTGTTGCTCCTGGCTCGGGAAGAAGAGAAGGGGAGGAGCTCACCTTGCGGTTTGGGCTTGGGGGTGCGGTCGTCCTGGTGCTGCTCCTGGCTCGGAGGGTCTCTGGGGCATCAATGTTGTCAGGGCTAGCTCCAAGCAATGGGGTTGCAGCTCCTTGCAGCAGGCGCGACGGGCGGCGGGGACGATGGGATCCAGCAGGAAACAGCCTTGGACGACCAGATCTGTAGTCGAAGGCGAGGATCTGGCCGACGACGGGGGCAACTGAACGTGGCAAAGGTGAGGGTTCAAGAGGACAAACCAGGGAGATGGGAGATGTGAGCGAGTGGATGCGTGCGAGGTCGAGGGAGGAGGAGCTGGTCGAGACATTTTTTGGGTGGTGGGATTATAGCTGTAAATTACCCAAACTCGTGATTCACCAAAACGTGGAGCTGGGGATGTCTCGTTTTAGAAAAGTGAACTACAACCCATGATAGCTTATGGGATTTTAGTTTTCTGGAGCTATCGCGTTCGGGCTCACTTCCGGATGAGAATTAAAGAAGTTTGGAGTTGAAGAACTTCAGAACAAGCCCTAAATCATGCCTACTAAGCACATGGTGAAAAGCTTTGTATTTGGCTTCCACCAAATGAAGGTGTTAACCGTTTGGCTTCCGCCAAATGAAGGTGCTGCAACTAGTGCATACAAAAGGCACCTTCCGCTAGTCTAATTAGCACGATGAAAATATATTAACTAGCATCTTTCGTCAAATGAAAATATACTAGGCAATACTATCTTCCACTAAAATGCTAGCTATCCGCTCTAATTAGCACAATGCAAAGTCCTCCACCATTTGGTTCCGATTTACGGGAAAATAAATGTTTGGACCTGTCGACACACTAATGCGGGATTATGTTGGGTGACAAAGCACGTCCCAACAATGTGGTCGGTACTCTCTGTAACACCCACGATGCAGCTATATCTCCCACGTGTCGGAGCATGACTTAGAGGCATAACCGCATTGTAGGCATGTCGCAAGAGGGGTAATCTTTACACATCCCATGTACTGAATAAGAAAGGGATAAAGAGTTGGCTTACAATCGCCACTTCACACAATACATGAATATAGCATTACATCATCCAAAATACAATCAAGGTCCGACTACGGAACCAAATAAAGAAAGACAACCCCTAATGCAATAGATCCCTGATCGCCCCGACTGGGCTCCACTACTGATCAACTGAAACGAAACAACACAATGAACAAGATCTTCATCGAGATCCTCCTTGAGCTCGGTTGCGTCACCTACACGGTATCATCGGCACCTGCAAATTGGTTTTGGAAGTAATCTGTGAGTCACGGGGACTCAGCAATCTCACACCCTCGCGATCAAGACTATTTAAGCTTATGGGTAGGGAAAAGGTATGAGGTGGAGCTGCAGCAAGCACTAGCATATATGGTGGATAACTTACGGAAATGAGAGCGAGAAGAGAAGCAAAGCACGGTCGCTACTAGAAGTGATCAAGAAGTGATCCTGAAACTACTTACGATCAAGCATAACACCAAAACTGTGTTCACTTCCTGGACTCCGCCGAGAAGAGACCATCATGGCTACACACGCGGTTGATGCATTTTAATTAAGTTAAGTATCAAGTTCTCTACAACCGGATATTAACAAATTCCCATCTGCCCATAACCGCGGGCACGGCTTTCGAAAGTTCAAAACCCTGCAGGGGTGTCCCAACTTAGCCCATCACAAGCTCTCACGGTCAATGAAGGATATTCCTTCTCCCAGGAAGACCCGATCAGACTCGGAATCCCGGTTACGAGACATCTCGACAATGGTAAAACAAGACCAGCAAAGCCGCCCGATGCGCCGACATCCTGATAGGAGCTGCACATATCTCGTTCTCAGGGCAACACCGGATGAGCAATCCGTACAACTAAAACCAACCCTCAAGTTTCCCCGAGGTGGCGCTACAAGGGGCTCTAGTTCGGACCAACACTTAGAGAAGCACTGGCCCGGGGGGGTTAAAATAAAGATGACCCTTGAGCCTGCAGAACCCAAGGGAAGGTGATAGGTTGTTAGTGCAAATGGTAAAACCAAGGTTGGGCCTTGCTGGAGGAGTTTTATTCAAGGCGAACTGTCAAGGGGTTCCCATTATAACCCGATCGCGTAAGGAACACAAAATCAAGGAACATAACACCGGTATGACGGAAACTAGGGCGGCAAGAGTGGAACAAAACACCAGGCATAAGGCCGAGCCTTCCACCCTTTACCAAGTATATAGATGCATTAAATAAATAAGAGAGATATTGTGATATCTCAACAATAACCATGTTCCAACATGGAACAAACTCCGACTTCACCTGCAACTAACAACGCTATAAGAGGGGCTGAGCAAAAGCGCTAACATAGCCAAACAACGGTTTGCTAGGAAGGTGGGTTAGAGGCTTGACATGGCAAAATGGGAGGCATGATAAAGCAAGTGGTAGGTATCGCAGCATAGCAATAGATCGAGCAACTAGCAAGCAAAGATAGAAGTGATTTCGAGCGTATGGTCATCTTGCCTGAGATCCCGCAAGGAAGAAGAACTTGTCCATGAAGAAGACAAACAGACGTAGCCGAACGGATCCTCACAAACTCGACATTATCGGAACTACCCCAAAGACGCAACACAGTAAAGAAGCGAACAACATAGTAAACAACCATCACATAAACATGGCATGATGCAAAATCAAGTATGATGCATGTCCGGATTAATGAGGCATGGCATGGCAAAGTGCACAAACAACACTACAAATTAAGTGGAGCTCAATATGCAACGAGTTGCATATTGACGGAACACCACATGTCTTATTTAGTTCTCTCTCGTTTATGTACCCAACAATATTAAATGTTGTTTAGCATGGCAAGGGGTGAAGCAAAGTAAAACTACCTATCTAGGCAAGTTTAAATGAGGCCGGAACAACAAGCAACAAGTCCGGAAAATCCTCATGTGCATATTTATGAATTTGGTACTGTTCTGCCCTAAACCATATTTTAGAGTTGTTAACCATGCAAAGCAAGTACACCATGTTAAACTAGACATTTTTCTACCCCATTTGCATATAAAGTTTGTTAAGTTCCGAGTTACGGTTATTTAGTTATGAATTAAAGCATTTTAGCATGGCATAGGAGCAAAATTAAACAAACAACATTTTAAAGATGTTAAACATGGATGAAAGTTGCATATTATGAAACTAGGCGAAAAACTATGCATTTTTCATATAAAGTTTGTTTTAATATGATGCTATGTTTGTGAGTTATTATATGCATGTTATGCAAGGGGTTTTCTGTAAAACTGCAAAACCCTGGTTAAAATAGGAAAACGTTCTATGAAAAAAACACGATATGGGCCGGATCTGAAAGCCTAGCAGAAAGGAAAAGGAGGCGCTGGGGTTTTTCACCATGGGCTTGGTCCATCTGCAGAGGAGGCCAGCTAGGGGCGCTGGGCCTCGCGCGACGGAGTGGAGCAGCTAGGCCTGGGGGCGGTCAACGCACGAGGGCAACGCGCTCGTCTTCGATTCAGAGGAAGCAGGGCGTGGCACTGGTCTTCTCGTTCGAAGCAGAGGAAGCGAGCGGCAGGGACTGCAGCGCCGGACTTGGCGCGAGAGGAACCCAGGCGGACGCGTCGTCCTCACAAAAAAGTGGCTCGTGGCGATGCAATGAAGGAGGCAGCAAAGACGGGACTTGGTGCTGGGGTCGTCCCACGCGGGAAGCAGAGGGAGGTTTGAGCATCCATGGCGGCACTGCTGCGGCAGCACGGCCACGGCTTGCAGAAGAACGGGGCGACGGCGGTTCCCTGATGCGGCAAGTACATGGAAAGAGAGAGATATATATGAGAAAGGGCATCAGGGAAGCAAAGATGCGCGGGAGGAAGGAGAGGGATGGCCTGGGTGCTGGTCTTGGTCGCCTGCAGCGGGGTCCTTGTAGGTGCGGGCGGCGGACGGAGAAGCTCCGGCGGGCGATGCTTGCAACGAGGAGGAGGTAGCTCGTGCTCCTGCATCCATGGCGGGGACCTGCGGAGGAACACGAGAGGACTGAAGGGGATACAGGAGAAGAGAAGGGAGATGGAGAGGGAAAAGGAGCAGGGGAAGGTCGGCGGGACCTGCTAGTGCTGTCATCGGTGAGGTGGATCGAGCGGCGCGGCTGCCGGAAGCGCCGGTGTTGCGAGAGCCGATGAGGACAAACAGCATAAGGCCGGCCCTGGAGCGCTGATGCTCGACGCGAGGAGAAGGAGGGATCCATGGGAGAAGACCGGGGTAGAGGAGGCCATCAGGGCGTGTGCAGAGGTGAGGCGCTTGGGGCTGTAGCAAATCGGGGCTCCGGTGACGCGCGCTGACGGAGTGGAGGCAAGGGCGGCATGGACCTGGCAGCGAAATCCGGCGAGGACCAGCGACTCGCGGAGCGACATCGTCAACAGGCGTGGTCGCTGGAGCGGTCCAGGTCGAGGTCAGGGTGGAGGAAGCTACAGGCGGCGGCGGCATGTCCATGTCGTCGGGAAGGAGAGGGATCGAGTGGAGCTCGGGCTCGGGCGCTGGTTGGCCCGGCACTGAAGACGAGGTGGATCGGTGGTTGCGTGCGGGAGGAGATGAGGAGGGGATCTGGGAGGATCCCAAGGGAGAGAGTGGTGGCGGCAGGTGAGGGATTGGATGGATGGAAGGATGGGACAGGATCCCTAATTTCTAGGGTTGCCCATTATATATAGCGGTGAAATAGGTTAGGGGCTAACGGATCCCTCCGATTGTAAATGGACGATCGAGAATAGAAGGTTAGAGGAGTCCAAATAAGAAAACGGTGACGTTTTGCAGATGTTTGGGGATGATCTGATCGCAACGGTGATGACTGAGCGGTACGGGACCAGAACAGCTTTCGGACACGCGCGCGGGGAGGGCCGCGGGCTGACGAGAGAGGTTAGATTGGGCCTGGCGGTAGGTGATGGCCTGTGTAGAGGGGCTTGGGCTGAGAGGAGAGGAAGAAGGCAGCCCGGCAACCGTTTCCGGAGACCGAAAACGTCCGATGTTTGACCGGCTATACTGCCGCTATAGTTATCCGTTGGGGCGTCAAACGGACTCCGAATGCGATGAAACTTGGCAGGCGGCCTACCTACACTAAAATAAGACCGCACACCAACTTTCAACCCATTCCGAGAGCATTTTATGGCCACTAATAAAATAATATTTCGGACGTGCCGCGGGCGCGTGCAAGTGTGTCTGGGCTCAGAACGGACAACGGAGAGAACGGGGAGGCCGGGATGGATGCAAGTTTCGAAAACATGATGATGCAATGCATATGATGACATGACAAGATGCAACACGCAAGCGAATGACAAGGCAACAACAACAAATAACTGGAAGACACCTGGCGCGTCGGTCTCGGGGCGTAACAACACTCCACCACTACGAGAGGATCTCGTCCCGAGATCTAGGATGACACCGGGGGAAACGGAAGAGGAAGAGAAGAGGTAAAACTAAGTTGCTTCTTTGACAAATGAGTGAAACTGAAGAACCTTGAGAGGTTGAACAAATTTAAAGAAAGAAAGCAACGGCGATGAACGAAGTTGAAAGCACTCCGTTAAGAAAGAGGAATAAGAAAGAACTGATTCGGGTAGCACTCCAGTTGAAAAGAGATGAAAGAACTTGAGCAGAGGACACAACACTCTGGTTAAATGGATAAACCAAGAAAAGAAAACGATCTTGAAAAAACAAGAAGATGGGTTGAAGAGAGCAACATCACAATGCCTCCAGAACAAAAGTAAGAATGGAATGGAATGAACGAAGTGAAACACGATCTTGAGAGAGCACGCTTACAATAAATGCTAGAACGGAGTTGTTGGAAAACCAACAACGAAAAGGATAAGCTTGATGTGGACTTTGGACGGACAAAACAAACAACGTTGAGAAGATTTGAGTTGATCTTGCGGAATGATGAAATGATTGGATCCCCTTGAAGAGTAGCACGTCGGTTGAAAAGAATTGACATGACAATCTCGATTATCAAGAAGGATTGGTATTCACATAGGAGTATGAGAACACCGCTTGGAAAAGGTATGGAATCAACATTTGACTTTGAAGCAACTCGAATACCATAACTGAAAAACAAAACAAAGGATTGGCTTGCAGAATAAGCCGGAACAAACATATGATAGAGATTTCGTCCGAAGTTTTCATGGTGGGACCCACACGGGCTCGATCGTACAGCACCATCATGTACAAGGCAGTGCACATGACATACGAAGCATCCCCGAGTCAGCATAGCCAAGGACTCTTTAAGACACAACGAGACCACTGTAAAACCAATCGTGGATAGGCGGACCACTAGACGTCGAACCCCAATCTCATATCATGCATATGACGGAAAGATATCCTAAGAGCTACTTGAATTCCCACTTATGAACTCCCGAAACTTTCCGGTTATGCAATCAGGTGTTGGGGATACAGGGGAAGCATAATGTCTCACCCGAAACTAGCAAATCCTACATCCAGCTGTATCCATCCTTCAACACATAACCAAGAAACCTTCGGAAATCGTTTACCTCAACCTTCGAAAAGCATCCGTTATATGAGTTATGGCAATACTCCCGAACTCCCGCCCCAGTACTGGGTGGCGTCGAGGTTATCTCACCAACAACTGCATAAAAGAGATTTTCGATGTCGGCGAAACTCAGGTATTCCAGAAGTGCAACGATAAAATTGTGACGACAACACCTCGGAGCTCAACTCCCCGGGACACTGCCACAACCCATCAATGTCAGGAGGCACCAAGAACAATGTTCTCATGACCATCGAAACGATTCCAAGATACCCGCGTGATCCTAAAAAAATCGTGAAATTTGAGAAGAGAAGAGTCAAAACTATACGTCAGGAGGCCTCACCAGAGCGACGAAGGGACTGAGGAGTAAAAAGAATCCTACTCTCCGATATATATAATCCTATAAGACTCAAAACATTTTTCTAGACTCAACAACGCCAGTGATTCGATCAAGCAGGGGGCTCCTAAGTCGGGGAAGGCTCTGATTACCAACTTGTTACACCCACGATGCAGCTATATCTCCCACGTGTCAAAGCACGACTTAAGAGGCATAACCGCATTGTAGGCATGTCGCAAGAGGGGTAATCTTTACACATCCCATGTACTGAATAAGAAAGGAATAAAGAGTTGGCTTACAATCGCCACTTCACACAATACATGAATATAGCATTACATCATCCAAAATACAATCAAGGTCCGACTACGGAACCAAATAAAGAAAGACAACCCCTAATGCAATAGATCCCCGATCGCCCCGACTGGGCTCCACTACTAATCAACTGAAACGAAACAACACAATGAACAAGATCTTCATCGAGCTCCTCCTTGAGCTCGGTTGTGTCACCTGCATGGTATCATCGGCACCTGCAAACTGGTTTTGGAAGTAATCTGTGAGTCACGGGGACTCAGCAATCTCACACCCTCGCGATCAAGACTATTTAAGCTTATGGGTAGGGAAAA